>NC_092707.1:196068889-196371851 GCF_047496885.1 Scyliorhinus torazame | reverse complement strand
ATTGCCCCTTAGTGTCCAAAAATGTGCAGGTTAGACGGGGTTACAGGGATAGGATGGGGAAGTGGGCCTAGGTAGGGTGCTCTTGGGAGGGTGGTGCACACTCAATGGGCTGAATGGCCTCCTTCTACACTGTAGGGATTCTATGATTCTATGACATCTCAAAGGACTTTACAGCAATGAATTCTATAGACCTCTAGTAACAACGGTAATGGAGGAAATACAGCAGTCAATTTGCATTTGGCAAGATCCCACCGGGAGCAACGGGATAATTAACAGATTATCACTTAGTTCTGTGAACTGGGGAACAAATATGGCCCAGGAGAATTGGAAGAACACTCCTACTCCTCTTTGAAATAGTACCATAGGATGCTTTGTATCATGTGAGGGGGTCTCTTTTAATATCTAATCGGAAAGTCAAATCCTCTGACGGTGCAGCAATCCCTCAATATTGCACTAGAATGTCAGCCTAGATTATGAACTCATGTCTCTAGTCTGGTAGTTGAAGCCACAATCAATTGAATCAGATGTGAGCATGATACCAAGGAGCCACATCTTTTTGCACTTTTGTGAGTATTTGTACATCAATGCTTTGTAACAGCGTATTGTAGGGAGCTGAAGAGGTACCAAGGATAATGAAATGGAAAGGATATGGGTGTGTGAAGCTCCTCCATGGCCTCATGATGGTCAGATTGTGGGGCAAGACACAGCGCACTATAAATTGGGTGCCCTCTCTGGCTAGCACTCCTCCAACATGCTTTACGCATGAGCAGTGGGAGAGAGCACATCCTGAGTGTGACACGGCCAGAGTGAGTGTGGGGATCGGAAATTTGGAGCACTGTGGGAATTGAACTGAGAGTGAACTTGCCCTGCTGCAGCAGTACAGGCAACAGTGAGAGAATTGATTCGTAAGTAGTGGGTGAGGAAAGGTAAGTATTTACTACTTTAATTGCTTCAGGTTTGTCAGGTCTATTTGTGGTTTATGCTTTGTAAGCGTTATATTCTGCAGTAATAAGGACCAAGAAAGAATGTCCCTGGAGTAATTGATATTATCTGATATTCAGATTCTTTCAAAGGTTCAATTTAAAGGGGTAAGTCTGGCATGAGAGCTCAAAGCCTTTCGAATGTAAAAGCAAAATCACAGCTTCCCAGTCACTGGCAATACTGTCCACACCCTGCAGCAGGGCTACAGTCCTGGTTGCAAAAAGTGGCAGAATTCTGAAAGCAAACCTTGAGTGCTGATGATACATAAACTGCTGCTGGTTTAAATGGAGAGAATTTCCATCAAAAGACACAAAGTTGTTAAGATTTCCTGCCGACAGTGCTTCTCCCCTCTCTTCTTCCTCCTCTCTCAGTGAACAGCTTGTCCTCCAACTTGCTGTCTCTTTTCCATCTCCCTCTCATGTGCAGCCCAAGGGGACTTGCAGCTATACACCCATGATCGGGGTGAAGTGGTATGCCCAGTCCCAAACAACACCTTTTCTACTTGCACTCCCTGCAGACTTTACAAACTGTAAGTAACTCAAAACACCCAAAACCTCAACGACCTCAACAGAGTCAGTAAAATGTAATCAACAACTGACCTGCTAGTTGTTGATGATCTGTTTAAATAGTGTTGGGGTGGAGATCCTTCTTGCTGTTGAACACATGTTCAGTTTTTCATAAGAGAGTGTGTTCACACAGCATCAAGGTCCAAAATGGCAGTGTTGGCATCAAAAAAAGTGTTCCATACAACATGTTTCCAGCAAACACTCCTAATGCATGTACACACACCACACTAGAGTTGAGCATACTTATAGCATAAACACCATTTTGGTACCAAACCTGCATCCGTTGTGCTGGAACTACTGGCACCACAGAGTCACAGAATCATAGAATTTACATTGCAGAAGGAGGCCATTCAGCCCATCAAGTCAGCACCAGCCCTTAAAAAGAGCACCCTGCTTAAGCCCATGCCTCCATCCTAAACCCATAACCCTGTAACCAAACCTAACCTTTTGGATGCTAAGGGGCAATTTAGCATGGCCAATTCACATAACCTGCACATCTTTCGACTGTGGGAGAAAACCACAGTACCTGGCAGAAACCCACACAGACACGGGGAGAAAGTTCAAACTCAACACAGACAGTCACCCGAGGCTGGAATTGAATCTGGGTCCCAGGAGCTGTGAGGCAACAGTGCGAACCACTGTGCCACCATGCTGCCCGCATAAAGGTAGCATGAAGTAATTGCTCATGATTGGAAGTTAGCGTGGAAAACCTTTCTGGAGATTTGTGTATTAAACGCCGACTAAGTAATGTTGTTTGTTGCTTTTAGTGTTTTTTGCGATAAAGGTCTTTAAATCATGTTGTGTGATTCCCTTAAGTCACTGGGGATCTACAATTACATTTGGTCTATTCATTGAAAATCAGCATGGCTACTTCTATTGCTTAACGGCTACTCAAGGATTGCAAGGCATTCACCTATGAATGCCTTGCAACCGTAAACAAAGGCTAATTTGAAGGCAGTGGCAGAGGAGTTGGGGCAGATTTAATGGCTACTTAAGCGTCTCACCACGCCACCACCATATTTATCCACCATGACGAAAGGCCCACACAATGTGGGATAGTCAGCAGCTTTAGCTCTGCTGGCTGGGAGGACAAGGGAGGGGACCTGCATTATGGACCCCTGGTTCCATCAGACGCACCAGCCCAAAGTCAGTATCCCCCTTTAACCTCTCCTCCACCGTCTCTTCAAATTGGCTCTCCTCCCCTCTCACTCGCTGAAACCACAACCCCGGACTCACCTGGGCTCTTTGACATGGTGGGATTGCCAATGGTCCCAGAAATGGCGACTGTAGAATCTACACAGATTCCGCACAGGGTCCAAAACCAGCTGAATATATGTGTGGCTCATGTCTAATTTTGTAAAGATTCCTCCACCACTGAGCTTTGTGTAGAAATCCTCAATGCGTGGAACTGAGTAACGGTCCAGACCAGAGACACTGGACGGGATCCTCCGATAATGGGGCGAAGTGTTGACGCCGTCGTAAAAACCGTTGCGTTTTACGATGGCGTCATCGGGCCACCCGGTGCATTGATTCAGCGGCCCATAAGGGGCCAGCACGGGCACAACGTGAAGCGCCCAAGGGAGCGGCCGCTGATCGACAGCTGATACGCGTAATTGACGCGACAACATGGCAGCTGAAAACGATCCTCCCCCAACACTCAGCCGTCGCAGGCAAGATGGCTGCCAGACGAGTAGCACCAAGGTTCAGAGGCGGCCAACTGGCCACCCACCTGCTTTTGTACCCTGAGGCCAGCCGCAGGACACCAGGTGGCATCATTCGGCGTGCGTGGGCGGAGGTGGCCGAGGCCGTCAGCGCAGTCAGGCCGGTGGCCACGTCAGGTGACCAGTGCAGGAAGAAGCTGCACGACCTACTCAGGGCAGCCAGGGTGAGTACCCAGCACTGTGCCCCTGGCATCAACCACCCTACCAACCACACACATGTGCCCCCCCAACCCCCGCCTGAATTGCGTCCCCTCACCGTGCCTGAGCAGGGTGCATCCGAGGTGTGGGAGGTTGCCGATGCCGAGATCGGAGGAGCGCCACCAAGTCAGATCCCCCTGCCTGGTTGGGCCTCTCACAACACAAATGTGCCAACCCCCGCCCCCTCACTCCACCCCCTCATCCCACCCCCTCACCCCATCCCCTCACCCTATTCCCTCACCCCACCCCCTCACGCCATCCCCTCAACCCATCCCCTCACCCCCTCACTCCACCAGGTCACGCTACCCCCTCACCCCATCCCCTCACCACATAACACCTCACCCCTGTCCATCTGTCTAACCATGCATGCTGTCTTGTGTCTTGCAGCGCCAGCCAGTGATGGTCCTGGCCCATCCGGCGCCCCCCGCCCCCAGCCAGTGCCAGGGCCGGTGCCCCGCAGGGCGCAAGCACCGACGGGGAGGACAGCCGTCACAACAGCCCTCCACCCGATATGAGCCAGAATACAACAACACAGGAGACGGAAACACAGGGGACGGAGGCCAGCACACAATGACACAGGGGAACAACACACAGGGGACAGACAAAGAGCACACAACAACAAGGAGACCTGGACCTCGGGTCCGATGACTAGGTAGACTTCCTGCCACTGCTATGTCCTACAACCTCCACCATCGTAGAGACTCTCACCTCGGTTGGTCACTTTAGCGATGAGGCTTCTGGTACACTCACTGGTGCGCACCACACAGCCGCTCCGGTACAGCAGGTGGAGGTAGGAGCAGCCACGAGGCCGGACAGTCGGAGGGCAGCTCGGCCCCAGCAACTAGCTGCCGCCCAGACGGGTCCCGGGTTCCTGGAATATCCACTCCCACCCATAGATCAGATGAAGTCAGCGACCCAGGGACCAAACAAGGGGATGGCGACCAGCTTCCAGCACCTGCAGATGCAGATGGAGGTGTCCAATCGTGTGCAGGAGCAGGGAGTGGTGCCGGTCATGCGTGCCACCCAGGCCGAAACCACGGTTGAGGCTATGGGGGTGACAGTGTCAGACATGTGGCAGAGTAGGGCGGCACCACACCACCCGGGACGCCCGAGGAGCAGCCTGGTCCATACAGGCAGGGTCGCCCCAGGAAGCGTGCGCCAACAGGGGCCCTAATCTCAGCGCAGGGCTCACATCAGTCCATCTTCATTCCTGCTGTACCGTCTCGTGATCCACCTCGGCGTAGTGTTAGGGCCCGTAAGGCCAGAAAGATAGACACTAAGTAAGTCGATACAGGTGCAAGGTACAGTTCAGTTATGTAGCGCACAAAGACTCCATGAGACGAATAGAGTGAAGTCGATGAGGCTTTATTAAGCGTGTCTGTTCCCCAGCAGCTCGATAGTAAACTGGCCTGCAGGGGAAGACTCCGGCTTCTTATACTCCGCCTTCAGGGCGGAGCTTGAGGTCAACGGCCAACCAGGACCCGGGATCTGTCAGCCAATGACATTAGGGCTTCCAGTCCCACATGACCCCCAATACATACTGCCACATTCACCCCTTGTCAAAAATGAACCCGGCGGGGTGATGCTTCGTATGGTGGTAAGGGTTTACAGGGCTGGTCCTGGGAGGGTAAAACATTCACATGGCAATACAGTATTGGACAATTTCGTCCTGTTGCAACTATTTACAGAGGGTATAGGAAGAAAAGCAAAATGTTCTTGTGAACAGTCCATATTTGTTTTACATCGACGCCACGAGTCGGTCGGGCGGTCTGGTCGTCCATGTCGATCGCCTCGGCCCGGCGGTGGTGGTGGTGCTTGTACCAGTGTTGTCGCCTCCAGGAGCCATACGGTTTCAGCTGTCGGTGCAAAGGGGAGGGGGACCGATCCTCCTGGGAAGGGGGCGGTCGCGGGATGCGGCGGTGGCAGGAAGGGGGGGGGTTGGGTTGATGGTGTCGGGGGGGTGTGCGTGTTGCCGGCGGGCGCCAGATCCCGCAGGGAGACCGTGTCCTGTCGGCCGTCGGGGTACTCCACGTAGGCGTACTGGGGGTTCGCGTGGAGGAGGTGAACCCTTTCGACCAACGGGTCCGCCTTATGTGCCCGCACATGCTTTCGGAGCAGGATGGGTCCTGGGGCCGCCAGCCAGGTTGGCAGCGACCTTCCAGAGGAGGACCTCCTAGGGAAGACAAGGAGACGCTCATGCGGCGTTTGATTAGTGCTTGTACATAATAACGACCGGATGGAATGGAGAGCGTCCGGGAGGACCTCCTGCCACCTTGAAACTGGGAGGTCCCTGGACCGTAGGGCCAGTAGGACTGCCTTCCAGACCGTGCCGTTCTCCCTTTCTACTTGCCCGTTCCCCCGGGGGTTGTAGCTGGTCGTCCTGCTTGAGGCTATGCCCTTGCAGAGCAGGAACTGGCGCAGCTCGTCACTCATGAAAGAGGACCCCCTGTCGCTGTGGACGTATGCGGGGTAACCGAACAGTGTGAAGATGCTGTTCAGGGCTTTAATGACTGTGGCCGCGGTCATGTCAGAGCAGGGAATGGCAAAAGGGAAGCGGGAGTATTCGTCCACTACGTTAAGAAAATATGCGTTGCGGTCGGTGGAGGGGAGGGGCCCTTTGAAATCGAGACTGAGGCGCTCGAAGGGGCGGGAAGCCTTAATCAGGTGCGCTCCATCTGGCCTGAAAAAATGCGGCTTGCATTCCGCGCAGATGTGGCAGTCCCTCGTGACTGTACGGACCTCCTCTAAAGAGTATGGGAGATTGCGGGACTTGATGAAGTGGTAAAACCGAGTGACCCCCGGGTGGCAGAGGTCCTCGTGGAGGGTTTGGAGGCGGTTAATTTGTGCGTTGGCACATGTGCCGCGGGATAGGGCATCGGACGGCTCGTTCAGCTTTCCGGGACGATACAAGATCTCGTAGTTGAAGGTGGAGAGCTCGATCCTCCACCTTAAGATCTTGTCGTTTTTGATTTTGCCCCGCAGTGCATTATCGAACATGAAGGCTACCGACCGTTGGTCGGTGAGGAGAGTGAATCTCCTGCCGGCCAGGTAATGGCTCCAATGTCGCACAGCTTCCACTATGGCTTGGGCTTCCTTTTCTACTGAAGAGTGGCGGATTTCTGAGGCGTGGAGGGTCCGGGAGAAAAAGACCACGGGTCTGCCCGCTTGGTTAAGGGTGGCCGCTAGAGCTACGTCGGAGGCGTCGCTCTCGACCTGGAAGGGGAGGGACTCGTCGATGGCGCGCATCGTGGCCTTTGCGATATCCGCTTTGATGCGGCTGAAGGCCTGGCAAGCCTCTGTCGACAGAGGGATGGTCGTGGTCTGTATTAGGGGGCGGGCCTTGTCTGCGTACTGGGGGACCCACTGGGCGTAGTACGAAAAGAACCCCAAGCAGCGTTTCAGGGCTTTTGGGCAGTGCGGGAGGGGAAATTCCATGAGTGCGCGCATACGTTCGGGGTCGGGGCCTATTATCCCATTGCGTACTATGTAGCCCAGAATGGCTAGCCGGTCGGTGCTAAAAACGCACTTGTCCTCGTTGTACGTGAGGTTCAAGGCTTTGGCGGTCTGGAGGAATTTCTGGAGGTTGGCGTCGTGGTCCTGCTGATCGTGGCCGCAGATGGTTACATTGTCAAGATACAGGAACGTGGCCCGCAACCCATGTTGATCAACCATTCGGTCCATCTCCCGTTGGAAGACCGAGACCCCGTTTGTGACGCCAAAAGGGACCCGTAGGAAATGGTATAATCGCCCGTCTGCCTCGAAGGCTGTGTACTTGCGGTCACTTGGGCGGATGGGGAGCTGATGGTAGGCGGACTTGAGGTCCACGGTGGAGAAGACTTTATATTGGGCAATCCGATTGACCATGTCGGATATGCGGGGGAGAGGGTGCGCGTCTAGTTGTGTGTACCTGTTGATGGTCTGGCTATAGTCAATGACCATCCTTTGTTTCTCCCCTGTCTTCGCTACTACCACCTGCGCTCTCCAGGGACTATTGCTGGCCTGGATTATGCCCTCCTTTAGTAGCCGCTGGACTTCGGACCGAATGAAGGTCCGGTCCTGGGCGCTGTACCGTCTGCTCCTAATGGCGACGGGTTTGCAATCCGGGGTGAGGTTCGCAAACAAGGACGGGGGTTGCACTTTGAGGGTTGCGAGGCCGCAGATAGTGAGTGGGGGTATGGGGCCGCCGAATTTGAACGTAAGGCTCTGTAGATTACATTGGAAATCTAATCCCAGCAAGGTGGGGGCACAGAGTTGGGGAAGGACGTTAAGTTTGTAGTTTTTGAACTCCCTCCCCTGCACCGTAAGGGTAACTATGCAGAATCCCTGGATCTGTACGGAGTGGGATCCTGCAGCTAGGGAAATCTTTTGTGCGCTGGGATAGGTGGTCAAGGAACAGCGTCTTACCGTGTCGGGGTGTATAAAGCTTTCCGTGCTCCCGGAGTCGACTAGGCATGGCGTCTCGTGGCCGTTTATTAGGACCGTTGTCGTCGTCGTCTGGAGTGTCCGGGGCCGAGCCTGATCGAGCGTAATCGAAGCGAGCCGTGGTTGTAGTAGTGGAGTGGGGTCCGTTGTTGCCATCCAAGATGGCGTCGGGGATGAACAAAATGGCCGCCCCCATACATCGCACGTGGCTGGGGGGTCACAAGATGGCGGCGGGGGTGGACAAAATGGCCGCCCCCATGCGTCGTACAGGTCTGGGGCGGTCCAAGATGGTGGCGCCCCTCCTCCCCTCGTGGTGGTCGGGACCCAAAATGGCGGCGTCTGCGGGTCGCACATGGTGTGCTGGGGGGGCTGGGAGCGCTAGGACCGCGAGCCGTAGGACCGCGCGGAGCTCCCTCACCGCGAGCGCTAGGACCGCGAGCGCTAGGACCGCGCGGGGCTCCCTCACCACGAGCGCTAGGACCGCGAGCGCTAGGACCGCGCGGAGTGCCCTCACCGGGGACAGCGGTGGTCGGGGCCCAAGTCGGCGGCGCCGGCGGGTCATACATGGGCTGCGGGGAGGGGGGTTGGGGAGCGTAGGCGGCGTGCAGGGCTCCCAGTTCTCCCGGGACCGCGGTGGTCGGGACCCAGAGCGGCTGCGCCTGCGGGTCGTACATGGCGTGCTGGGGGGGTTGGGAGGCATAGACTGCTTGCAGGGCTCCCTGTGCACCCGGGACGGCGGCGACCTCGCGGAACCGGCACACAACCGCATATTGGCCCTTTTTCCCGCAGCTTTTGCAGATAGCTGCGCGGGCCGGGCAGCGCTGCCGGGGGTGTTTCGCCTGGCCGCAGAAATAACAGCGGGCGCCCCCGGTGCGACTCGGCATTTGGACCGCGCAAGCCTGTGGGGTGTCTGGGGGGGGGGTAGGGGGTTTCCCGCGACGGGTACGTACGGGGCCCAATGGCCTGCCGCGCGGTCGGGGCCGTAGGCGTGGGTATTACGCGCCGCCACGTCTAGGGAGGCTGCTAGGGCCCGTGCCTCTGAGAGTCCTAGCGACTCTTTTTCTAGAAGTCTTTGGCAGATTTGGGAGGATTGCATACCTGCCACAAAAGCATCGCGCATTAACATGTCCGTGTGTTCGTTTGCGTTCACCGACGGGCAGCTGCAGGCTCGTCCCAAAATCAGCAGCGCGGCGTGGAATTCGTCCATCGATTCTCCGGGAGCTTGCCGTCTCGTCGCGAGCTGGTAGCGAGCGTAGATTTGGTTAACTGGGCGAACGTAGAGACTTCTGAGTGCTGCGAACGCCATCTGGAAATCGTCGGTGTCTTCAATGAGGGTGAAAATCTCCGTGCTCACCCTCGAGTGCAGGACCTGCAGTTTTTGTTCGTCTGAGACTCGGCCGGTGGTCGTTCTGATGTCGGCCTCGAAGCAAGTCTGCCAGTGTTTGAAGGCTGCTGCCGCGTTCACTGCGTGGGGGCTGATCCTCAGGCATTCTGGAATGATCCTGAGCTCCATAGTCCTTTTTAGGCACGCTTAATAAATTGTAGCGCACAAAGACTCCATGAGACGAATAGAGTGAAGTCGATGAGGCTTCATTAAGCGTGTCTGTTCCCCAGCAGCTCGATAGTAACTGGCCTGCGGGGGAAGACTCCGGCTTCTTATACTCCGCCTTCAGGGCGGAGCTTGGGGTCAACGGCCAACCAGGACCCGGGATCTGTCAGCCAATGACATTAGGGCTTCCAGTCCCACATGACCCCCAATACATACTACCACAAGTTATAGGGACTCTGGCACATATATATAACTGTACACATTAAACACATATGTTATCACCGATGAAAGCCGCCTCTGTGCTCTGTCTGATGTGTGCGGGGGTGGGGCAGGAGGCGGGGGCCACCGCGGGTGACAGATGATGGAAGCCTGAGCTCCGGTGGGTGCTCTGTGCAGCTCCCCAAACCCCTCCGCTCCCCGGATATCCACATCACCCATCCCAGTGATACGGCAGGGCCATAAGATGGACTGGGCAGCTCCCATGCAGGGCCCAGCTAGGTGGAGGGTGCTACTATGGGCATGAGTCAGACATTGTCAAATAATGTGGAGCACAGAGCTCATTGCGGAGTGGGCTGTCAACATCCTCCATCCCATGGAGCAGACCCGCTGTCACTGGCAACCCTGTGCTCCCAGCTCATTGTGCCGCAGATATATATAATGGAGGGGGGTGTGCACGCGGGTGGTTCGGTGGTGTGGGAGGTGAGGGTGGTCGGCGGTGGGGGAGGTGAGTGTCTTCGGTGGTGGAGGAGGTGAGTTTCCTTGGTGTTGTGGGACGAGGGTAGTCGGTGGTGAAGTGGTAAGGTATTGTGGTGTCCATGCCCCTGCCCTGCAATCTCCTCCCATCCCCTAGTTGGTGAAACGTGCAGCTATTAACTCGTCCTGTCGGTGGCATAGTGTAGCCTCCCGACCATGTCCAGCCCCCATGTCCCGCGCATTGTCCATCTCCCCCTTCTCCTCTTCGCCTGACGAGACCTGGCCTTGCTCCTCATCCCCCTCCAGCACATCGCCTCTCTGCTGGGCTGTATTGTGGAGGTCGCAGCAGACCACAACGATGCGGCTGATTTCCCTTGACTCATATTGGAGGGCCACTCCAGAGCGGTCCAGCCACCTGAAGCGCATCTTCCGCACCCCAAAGCACCTCTCCACCACACCCCTGGTCGCACAATGGGCCTTATTGTAGCGGTTTTCCGCGTTGCTCTGTGGCCTCCATATAGGCGTCATCAGCCACAACCGCAACGGGCAACCCCTGTTGCTCAGCAACCAGCCCCGCAGCCGGGGGGGGTGGGGGTGGGGGGGGGCCCTCGAATGTGCCGGGTATGAATGATTGTGCCAGGATAAACGATTCATGCACACTGCCCGGGTACCGGACGCAGATATGCAAGACCTTCATCTGATGGTCACAGACCTGCTGAGCATGCAAAAATACTGGTTTATGTACAAGTATATTAACTCTCTCCACTCTCCAAAGGGTGTCTCTACCACGATCTACTCTCAGTCGTCTTTTGGTCTAACTCGGGGTGGGAGAACAAATGTTGGCCTCACCAGCAACACCTTCATCCTATGAATGAAAAGAAAATACAATGCATTAGTTTTCTTGAAATTGTCTACGATGATTGGAGCTGGGTACAGAATTGCAAGTGGTCTTGGACCAAGGGTCTGTGGAACTGAACCCATTTTGTATTACAGCCCCCTTTAGAGATAAAGGCTAACATCCATTATCCTTCTTTGTCTAGTCTTTGCACCTGACACTAGCTTTTTGTGATTTTTATATCTGGATGGCATAATCTCTTTCCTAATCTGCAGGTGGTAAGGGAATTCATAGAAACCAGAATATGCATTTATATAGCACTCTTTATACTGTCCTTGTGTGTTGCCCAATAGGGGAAATAACAAGGAATATCTGATAATAGGGGATTTGCAAGAGGCCCAAGTAATAATAATAATCACTTAGTGTCACAAGCAGGGTTCAATGAAATTACTGTGAAAAGCTCCTAGTCGCCACATTCCGGTGTCTGTTCAGGGAGGCCGGAATGGGAATTGAAACCACGCTGCTGCTCTTGTTCTGTGTTACAAGCCAGCTATTTAGCCCACTGTGCTAAACCAGCCCCTACGTTGGAGGAACATAGAGATCTCTAAGGGTTGTAGGGCCTGAGGAGGTGTTAGAAGTAAGAAGGGTTTTTGTTGAAGCAAGAGTGAGGGTTTTAAAACAGAGGCATTGCCAGACAGGGGGACACTGTAAATGAATGACCACAGTGGTGATGGCTGATGGAACTTGGTTGAGGTTAGGATATAGGCAGCAGAGTGTTTTTTTGCATAACTAATAGGAGCACAAAAATAACTGCAGATGTTCCAAGCCACACAACATGTGAGTGTGAATCAGCCTCAGGCTGCAGCACATAGACAAGAAATTGTTATGCATTTGTTCTGTTATTTAATAATCTCCAGATAAATTGTTGTGTAGTATGTAGAGATATAGATTGGATCATGTTGCACTGAACTTAACTTGTATTTCTTTCCCCTGAAAGGAGTAAGTCAAAGGCAGGCTTTATTTAATATTCTGGAAATGCACACAGTTCAAATGTCATCTTCAAATGAGTTCAATGTGCATTTACAAGCACATTATTACTTTTTGGAAGAAACAATTTTTCTGATTTGGATGAGAAATCTCCATCCTTACTGGGGATGACAACTGTAATCCTGTGATATTCTATTGTGTCAACTGGAGTGGTACTGGAATTGATAAGTAGAAAGCACTGCTGTGTGCCTGACTTGGGGCAAGAGCATTTGTGGGTTATTACAATTATTACTTAGAGATAAAGCAGTCAAAAACAATACTCATGTCCTTGTCAACAGCGGCCTGAAGCTCTCAGCATAATCAGATCTTCGCAGATTACCTGAATGAAATGAACAGTTAACATTCTTTGTTTACATGGTTACATAACCTAAAAGGTTAACAGATACCGGCATAAAGTGCCTCATGTAAACCTTGTGTTAAAGCAAACAGGATTAAATAAGCTTTGAGAGCAAAATAAAAAGAAGAAACTCTGAACCTACGACATTAAAATACAGAAAGGGTGGCTAAGTCTATCAGGCAGAAAAATAGGATTACCTTTATGCTGTTACCCTTCAGAGAGTAGGCCTTTGCCAACTGCGGTTATTAACTTCAGGTTTAAATATATCGGGCCAGCAGGCAAAACCTCAAAGTTTGCAAATATCTGATGCAGTGTAAGATTGTCGGCTCTTCACCTGCCTTCTCCTGTTTTCAAACTGCCGACGTGGAAGATAGGAACATAACATAGAACATAGAAAATAGAAAATACAGCACAGAACAGGCCCTTCGGCCCACGATGTTGTGCTGAACCTTTGTCCTAGATTAATCATAGATTATCATTGAATTTACAGTGCAGAAGGAGGCCATTCGGCCCCCTGAGTCTGCACCGGCTCTTGGAAAGAGCACCCCACCCAAACTCAACACCTCCACCCAACACCAAGGGCAATTTTGGACACTAAGGGCAATTTATCATGGCCAATCCACCTACCCTGCACATCTTTGGACTGTGGGAGGAAACCGGAGCACCCGGAGGAAACCCACGCAGACACAGGGAGGACGTGCAGACTCCGCACAGACAATGACCCAAGCCGGAATCGAACCTGGGACCCTGGAGCTGTGAAGCAATTGTGCTATCCACAATGCTACCGTGCTGCCCTTAAAAACAAATAAATCTACACTATATCATTTTACCGTAATCCATGTATCTATCTAATAGCTGCTTGAAGGTCCCTAATGTTTCCGATTCAACTACTTCCACAGGCAGTGCATTCCATGCCCCCACTACACCCTGGGTAAATAACCTACCTCTGATATCCCTCCTATATCTTCCACCTTTCACCTTAAATTTATGTCCCCTTGTAATGGTTTGTTCCACCCGGGGAAAAAGTCTCTGACTGTCTACTCTATCTATTCCCCTGATCACCTTATAAACCTCTATCAAGTCGCCCCTCGTCCTTCTCCGTTCTAATGAGAAAAGGCCTAGCACCCTCAACCTTTCCTCGTAAGACCTACTCTCCATTCCAGGTAACATCCTGGTAAATCTTCTTTGCACCTTTTCCAAAGCTTCCACATCCTTCCTAAAATGAGGTGACCAGAACTGTACACAGTACTCCAAATGTGGCCTTACCAAAGTTTTGTACAGTTGCATCATCACCTCACGGCTCATAAATTCAATCCCTCTGTTAATGAACGCGAGTACACCATAGGCCTCCTTCACAGCTCTATCCACTTGAGTGGCAACTTTCAAAGATGTATGAACATAGACCCCAAGATCTCTCTGCTCCTCCACATTGCCAAGAACTCTACCGTTAACCCTGTATTCCGCATTCATATTTGTCCTTCCAAAATGGACAACCTCACACTTTCCAGGGTTAAACTCCATCTGCCACTTCTCAGCCCAGCTCTGCATCCTATCTATGTCTCTTTGCAGCCGACAACAGCCCTCCTTACTATCCACAACTCCACCAATCCTCGTATCGTCTGCAAGTTTACTGACCCACCCTTCAACTCCCTCATCCAAGTCATTAATGAAAATCACAAACAGCAGAGGACCCAGAACTGATCCCTGCGGTGCGCCACTGGTAACTGGGATCCAGGCTGAATATTTGCCATCCACCACCACTCTCTGACTTCTATCGGTTAGCCAGTTCGTTATCCAACTGGCCAAATTTCCCACTATCCCATGCCTCCTTACTTTCTGCAGAAGCCTACCATGGGGAACCTTATCAAATGCCTTACTAAAATCCATGTACACTACATCCACTGCTTTACCTTCATCCACATGCTTGGTCACCTCCTCAAAGAATTCAATAAGATTTGTAAGGCAAGACCTACCCCTCACAAATCCGTGCTGACTATCCCTAATCAAGCAGTGTCTTTCCAGATGCTCAGAAATCCTATCCTTCAGTACCCTTTCCATTACTTTGCCTACCACCGAAGTAAGACTAACTGGCCTGTAATTCCCAGGGTTATCCCTAGTCCCTTTTTTGAACAGGGGCACGACATTCGCCACTCTCCAATCCCCTGGTACCACCCCTGTTGACAGTGAGGACGAAAAGATCATTGCCAACGGCTCTGCAATTTCATCTCTTGCTTCCCATAGAATCCTTGGATATATCCCGTCAGGCCCGGGGGACTTGTCTATCCTCAAGTTGCCCAACACATCTTCCTTCCTAACAAGTACTTCCTCGAGCTTACCAGTCTGTTTCACACTGTCCTCTCCAACAATATCGCCCCTCTCATTTGTAAATACAGAAGAAAAGTACTCGTTAAAGACCTTTCCTAGCTCTCCAGACTCAATACTTAATCTCCCGCTACTGTCCTTGATCGGACCTACCCTCGCTCTAGTCATTCTCATATTTCTCACATATGTGTAAAAGGCCTTGGGGTTTTCCTTGATCTTACCCGCCAAAGATTGTTCATGCCCTCTCTTAGCTCTCCTAATCCCTTTCTTCAGTTCCCTCCTGGCTATCTTGTATCCCTCCAATGCCCTGTCTGAACCTTGTTTCCTCAGCCTTACATAAGTCTCCTTTTTCCTCTTAACAAGACATTCAACCTCTCTTGTCAACCATGGTTCCCTCACTCGACCATCTCTTCCCTGCCTCGCAGGGACATACATATCAAGGACACGTAGTACCTGTTCCTTGAACAAGTTCCACATTTCACTTGTGTCCTTCCCTGACAGCCTATGTTCCCAACTTATGCACTTCAATTCTTGTCTGACAACATCGTATTTACCCTTCCCCCAATTGTAAACCTTGCCCTGTTGGTTCTGTAACCCTTGCTACATTTACCAGAGAAAAATGTATCCAGTTCAGCTTTGAGCATTTCAATGTTTGAAACTGAGTGAGCCTAAAGCATTTTTTTCAGTGGAGCGAATTCAGGATTTCCACTACCCTTTGTGTGAGGAAATGTTTTCTGACACCATCTCTGAATGGCCTAGTTCTAATTTTAGTTCTTCTGAACTTTTTCATTAAAGGAAATAATTTATCTCTATTTAATGCAAGGAACTTCATTGAAATCAGTGAGCGCATTCCTTGATCTTCTGCTCTCAAGCCTGAGGTTACATTTGCATGACCATCGATTTCCGAAATCTGTGAAATCGCTTCTCAAGATCACCAACTCCCCACACCCGCCCAGGCCAGCTCATGGGATTGGCGATGCTGGATGCCAGTGTTCTGTCACACAAGCCAGAGGCAAAATCTAGCTGCTCAATATTCGCAACATGCAGGTCGAACTTCTCATTCCGTGAGAATAAGCCAGAGCCAGACAAACTATTTCAGTAGATACTGCACAAGTTTCACTGAGGCTGGACAACATCTCCATCTGCTACTGCATTTCTGTCGGCTTCAGTTTTTCCCCTTTTAATGTTGAAATAGATGTAGCTTAAACCAGAAAAAAATCAAGATCCACTGTAATTATTACTTTTTTGACAGGACGTCATCTGAGAACACACTGAAATTCAACAAAAAAACGTTTTTATTCGTTCAGAGGATGTGGGCGTCTTTGTGTGCCATCATTTATTGCCCATCCCTGAGGGCATTTAAGAGTCAGCCACATTGCTGTGAATCTGAAGTCACATGTAGGCCAAGTCAGGTAAGGATGACAGATTTCCTTCCCTAAAAGACATTAGTGAATTAGCAGGTTTTTACAACCATCGACAATGGTCCCATGGTCATCATTAGACTTTTAAAGAAGTTCCAGGTTTGATTTGATTTCCACCATCTGCAGTGGTGGGATTTGAACCCCAGTCCCCAGAGCATTACCCTGAGTCTCTGGCTCACTACTCTCGTGACAATAGCACTACACCACCGCCTCCCACTAAAGTTGTACATCTTCAAATCCCCAGATGCAATATCCTTGATTCTTGGAATGTTTCTCAGTTGTATTTTGTTTGCTTTTCACTCATTTATTTTTTGAAGCTGTTGCTCAGTATTTGTGAGTTTTGTAGGTTAGCATTTGTCTATACAGTGTAGCTGATACACACCCCTCCCCCACCACCACCACCACCCAACTTGTTATCTGTATGTAACTTGGTGAAGAAGACAAAATGTACAGTAATAAGTGTGGAGAGTCAAGAGGTTGGAAGAAATGGCTGCACCAAGTCTGCAATGTGGTGAAATTGGACTATTAAAAAGGGAAGGGAACATCAGACTATTGCTAAAATGATAGTTTAATGTGTGAACGGCGCACCACATGGGCTGACTGCTTGGAGACCGAGATGTTGGACGCGATTTTCTGGCCATTGACACTGTAGGGATCTCAGGGTCTGGCCAATGACACACCACTGCTTCGGATATCTTGGCGACGAGGGGTGTATTCAACAAGAAACTCCATTGGCAACGGCAGGACAGGGAGGTCCCGCTGCCGGCCACTGGCAGTCTGCCTTCCGTCAGTGAAGAATTTGCTGTGGAGGGGGAGAAAAACTCCACCCGTTGGTGGAAATGAGTTCATGTCTTGTTGGGAGAACAAGGAGCTAGCTATGCCAAATGGACAAAACCTGACAAGGTTGTAAGTAATGACGAAGTCGGCGAGAGGAGCGACCGGCTTTGATGGATGTTATGCAATCATGGTATCTATCAACAGACAACTGGCCAATCACTGAGCCTCAAGGAGGTAGGATCAGCTTATCCAGATCCAATCACGTAAGCAGCGTGCACAGAGCGGGGTATAAGAAATTGTGCTCCAAGGTAATAGTTAACTAGCTCAGGACAAAGTAGTCTGACCAACCACTTGGAGAACGGAATGAGAGGAGTGATCACTTGCTCCGTTCTGATTCTTGGCTTCGTCCACATGGATGTGTGAATATAATTCTTATTGAGTGTAAGATTTTGCACTGTTGAATAAACTTGTTGTGTGCAAATAATAAACTGGAAGTCCTGAATTGTTTATGTCCAAAGTAAACCTCCGAACCAGAATTATAAAATTCCTGCAGTACAGAAGGAGGCCAGTCGGCCCATTGAATATGCACCCACCCTCCGAAAGAGCACCCTACCTAGGTCCACTCCCCTCCCCTATCCCTACAACTCTATAACCTAACCTACAATACCTACCTAAGGGACAATTTAGCATGGCCAATCCACCGAACCTGCATATCTTTCGACTATGGGAGGAAACCCACGCAGAGCCGGGGAGAGCGTGCAAACTCCACACAGACAGACCCCCTAGGCCGAAATCAAACCCCGGTCCCTGGCGCTGTGAAGTAGCCGTGCTAACCACTGTGGCACCGTGCCATCCAAGAAGTAAGGAATTATCCCACAACAGCATATGTACTGCACTCGGGCAACCCAATCTCTGCCAGATGTTTCTTCACTTCTCATGAGTCCTCCCTACAAGACTTGTGAATATGCTGTACATCTCTTCTTTCCACCTATCCCATGGAGTTAGAACCATATCTTAAATGAAGCAGGATTCAATCATTAGAATCTATTCACTCTGGTAAAGGAAGAATTAAACTGGCTGAAGTCACTACTGTGGAGAGCTAGCAACATTCTTCAATTTCAAATTGCAAGGAAGGGAGTTTCTCACATATTCAGATGAGTCGGAAGTCCTGCTGCTGCATGAGATACAAAAAAAAGTGTAGTTAGCACCATAGACACCAGTTGATTCATTGATTCATGCTGTAGAGGTCTCAGACAGAGTCAATGCAATCTTCTGAATCTGTTGGATTTCAGTTGAGTCTCAAGTGCCAGATCTATTCGCTTTTATATTACTTTATTATACAAATCTAAATGTGCAGCTGAAGCACCTGTAGGGAGATACCATGCAAAACATGAAAGTAGCTATTATCCTTATTCCCCACGCTTGCTCAAAACATGATAACAATCAGTTAGAATGAACAACGTAAACATGGCTACCTTGCTACATTTATGCATTGTGGTGATGGTGATGTGTGATGCTCAGGCTGGATCTTCCATTTTATATATTTTATGTGCTTCCGGGTCAAGGTTATACATAACCACAGAGGGTGGACCAGGCAGAATGTTGCACTTTAAGGTGGCTGTACCATTTGGCAGTGTGATTGTGGTGGACATAGATGAGGGTAAGATTAGAAGCATAGCGCCGTCATCGATCTGTTATATTCCATTTGTGTTTATTTTTCCTGCAGAGAATCATCTTCTCAACCATCAAGTTACAAGATGGTCCGCACATGATCAACCCTTCAATTAAAAATGAGAATGATTCAGTAGAAGTGCCAGCTTGAGGAATAGCAATGTGAAGACTAAGGTGAGTACCCAAGACACTTGTCTGCTCTATGAGTGGTAGATTTTAATCTTATTGCTTGTTTTTTAATGTGAGGTTATGATGTCCGTGGAATTTTTTGATCTTTGTGTTGTCGATTGTACTTACAGGATAAAAAGAAAACTGGCGATGAGGATGGGATCAGAAAAAAATATTTTCTCATTTGAAAAAGAAAATTGAAGCTTTCGGCGGTCGACGTTGAGGCAGAACAATGAAGGTCAGCGTAGACTATTTTCTAAACAGGAATATGCTTAGGAAATCAGAAGCACAAAGGGACTTGGAAGTCCTTGTTCATGATTCTCTTAAGGTTAACATGCAGGTTCAGTCGGCAGTTAGGAAGTCAAATGCAATGTTAGCAGTCATGTCGAGTGGGCTAGAATACAAGGCCAGGGATGTCCTTCTGAGGCTAAAGAAGGCTCTGGTCAGACTCCATTTGGAGTATTGTGAGCAGTTTTGGGCTGCGTATCTAAGGAAGGATGTGCTGGCCTTGGAAAGTGTCCAGAGGAGGTTCACAAGAATGATCCCTGGAATGGAGAGCTTGTCATATGAGGAACGATTGAGGATTCTGGTCTGTACTTGTTGGAATTTAGAAGGATGAAGGGGGATCTTATTGAAACATATAGGATACTGCGTGGCCTGGATAGAGTGGACGTGGAGAGAATGTTTCCAGTTGTAGGAAAAACTAGAAGCAGAGGACACAATCTCAGACAAAAAAATAGGGATAAGGTGGAATTTCCTCAACCAGAGGGTGGTGAATCTGTGGAACTCTTCGCCACAGAAGGCTGTGGAGGCCAAATCACTGAGTGTCTTTAAGACAGAGATAGATAGGTTTTTGATCAATAAGGGGATCAGGGGTTATGGGGAGAAGGCAGGAGAATGGGGATGAGAAAACTATCAGCCATGATTGAACGGCGGAGCAGACTCGATGGGCCGAGTGGCCGAATTCTGTTCCTATGTCTTATGGTCTTATTGATTGCACCTCGAATCTAGAATCAGGCTGGCAAAGTTGAAGGCACAAATTAAAAAGAGAAGGTCCATACCTTAAAATAATCTGGCAGCCCAAGGAGTTCAAGCGGCAGAGATCACCATGTGTAGTGGAGTAAGACATGGAGGTAGAGCAGGGCAAAGAAAGAAAAAAATGTTGGCATCGCAAGCTACTACAGTTGGTTTATTCAACATTATTAACTAAACCAATTATGTAAGGGAAGTTGTGAGACAATTCCATGTAATTGAAAAATGGCGGGACACTTTGGCATGATGGGTTTATTCAACGAAGACGCAGAAAACTGGAAATCGTATGCAGAAAGTTTCCACTATTATATCCTAGCCCATAAGATTTCAGAAGATATTAAGGTCCCTGCATTCCTAAATACTATTGGAAGCAAAATTTCTAATTTACTCAGAAGTTTGGTCCAACCGGAGAAATCTGGTGATAAAACTCCCCAAGAATTCGTTAAAAGTATTAGAAGACCATCATGCACCAAAGCCATTAATTATCAGGGAGAGGTTTCGATTTCGCTGAGTTTTGTGAATTTGGTGACTCGCTGGATGATTCAGTTGAAGACCTCTTGGGTTTGTGGGCTGAGAAATAAGGTGAGATGAAATTATTACCAGAACAAAATCCAAATCTGAAAACAGCATTAGATATTGCCATTTCATTGGAGCTTGATGCTAAGGAGGCTTCTCATTCTGTGACAGGCATGAGAGCCCATAATCTGGCTGCTGCCCAGGGGGAGTCTACCCAGCAACAGGTGTGTCATTGCTGTGCAAAAATGGGCCATTCACAGGCTGATTGCTGGAGCAGGGACAGCCAATGTAAAAATTGTGGCAGAACTGGCAACAGAGCAAGAGCTTGATGGAGTAAAATAACAGAAAAGAACTCTCAAAGAAAAACAACCTCCATTTAAAGGAAGAAACAAAATGAATTTAACTAAGAAAATTAACACTTTGTAAGAAAAGAACAATAACAACAATGAAGACTCAGCACACATTCTAATGAGGAATTGAAGATCAATATTCTTTTATTTCAGTGTGAATCATATCCGTTCTGAGTATTTCCAAAACTGAATGGACAACCTATAAAAATGAAGGTCGATATGGGGGCTACCAGCTCCCTAATTCCCAAGACCATCCATGAAAGAAAACTGAATCACCTACTTTTGAAGCCAGCAAATGTCACCCTGAGGCCCTACACTGAGGAACTAGTGCCTCTGAGATTTACAGCATAGTCAAAGTAGAGTTAAGTGGCAAACTGCAGAGTGGAGCATGTTGTCCGAGGAGGTTTTCCAGCTTTCTTGGATAGAGAAGATAAAATTGAACTGGAGTGTTGTAAACAGTTCAGTTGATTCAAAAATGGATTTACAAACCATCTTAGAAAAATACAGCCGTGTATTCAAGGACACACTGAGGTCCAAGAAAGAAGTACAAGTATCATTAAAGATCAAGCAAAATAGCCAGCCAAAGAGTCTCAAGGCTATAGCAGTACCCTACACTACATATCCAAATGTATAATCTGAACAAATAAGACTAGTGGATACAGGAATCTTAGAAACCATCACTACTCATGCCTGGGCAACTCTTATTGTGCCTGTAATGAAGCAGGACAGAACTATGCTGGTTCTATGAACACATCAATACCCGCGACCATTGATTAAGGATCTGTTTGCTGGCCTAGCAGAAGGACAGAAGTTCAGTAAGATTGACCTATCACAGTCCTACCTGCAAATTAATGTGGCAGCTGAATCATAACAACAGCTCACCATTGTCATACATAAAGGCCTTTTCCAGTATTTGAGATTACCTTTTGGAATAAAGTTTTATACAGCTTTATTTCCAGGCTCCATGCACCAGGTCCTTATCCATCTGCAGGCTCCACAATGTTACCTTGATGACAGAGTGATAACTGGTACCAATGAACAGGAACACTTCGGTAACTTAGAAACCACATTGAAACACCTTCAGATGCATGGCCTTTGTGCCAGGAAAGTTTGACTTCTTTCAAACATCAGTACAATATTTATGCCATATGATCGATAACAAGGATTTACACAAGGTACCAATGAATATGGGGGCTATTATGAAGGCTCCACAACCAACGATTGTAACACAGTTAAGATCATTCCTTGGGTTAATTAATTACTATGGGAAATTCGTCTTGAATGTGACAACCCTACTTAAACTGCTACATTTCTTGTGTATAAAACAAGACACCAGAATGTGAAAGGCAAATCAGTCAGTTGAAGAAGCACTGAAGTCAAAAGTGTTGGAACATTACAACCCAAAGTTACCACCACTCCTTGCCTGTGATGCTTTGGTGTTGGAACTGTGGTGGCACACATCTTACCTTCAGGGGAAGAATGAACAATAGCTTTTGCTGAATCAGCAAGTGCTGAATCAAACTACGCTCAGTTAGAGAAGGAGGCACTAATTATTATTTCTATTGTGTGAAAAGTTCACCAATACTCATTGTTATGATATCCTAGGCTAGGACATGGTCAATTCCAGCCCCCTTCATCCAGAGTCACAACACAGTTGAATTAACAAATGGTTCTTAGAAAAATACCCAAGATATTTGGCCCTTGGCTGCCCAATAAGTACAGTCACCAGGTTTGTAAATTTAAACACAATTATTCTTTATTAATGACAAGAACTATAATGAAATATCCAGCAAAATACAACTTGGTAACTGTTATGTAATTCCTGAACCCCTGCTTTAACTTGCTCGCACCCTCTACACACAGACACGCAAGACAGACAAACAGAGAGGGCAGAAGGGGTCAAAAAAATAAGTAAAAGGATAAAAGAGTCTTTGTTTCAGATGGTTGTCTTTAAGTAGACCTTCGATGAATGCAGGTTTCTGATCCAGGTCTCTGCTTGCAGCCTGTAATGGTTTTCATTGTAGATTCATTCATTCAGGTTCTCTGTAGCTTCAGAAATACATCAACTCATAGCTTTTCTGGAGAGAACAGAGAGGTAGAGAAGAGAGGGATCAGGTCCTTTTCCCTGTATGCCCAGGTCTCAACCCTGCTTTCTTTAGGTCTCTGAAAATCATACCACTCAGGGAGGATCCAATCATCACCTGCTACCGGGCAGAATACAGCCTTTTGGCCAATTCATTGGCCACCTGCCAACTAATCCAACTCAGTCCCACCCCATCTCATGAGTGCCACAAAGTCTGGGTTATGCTAGCCAAAGCTAGCAGCAGCCTATACTATATTGCATCTTCTTGAATTCCTCATTCTCTCTGCTGCTTGACTTAAAGACACATGGCCATTAAGCATCCATGGATCAAAAATGATAATGGCAAAAATAAAGAAAGGGAAAATAAGGGAATCAACAGAAAGGGCCCTTATATTATATGGTTGTCACTTCACAGTGCTGGCAGACCACATGCCCGAAACAGCTATTTTGGCCTAGATAGAGGTACTCCTTTGTTGACAGAAAGTAGACTACAATAGTGGCCTTTAATATTATCTGAACATTCCTACAAGATCAAATACCGTCAGCCAGTGTCAATGCTCATGTATTTTCACATTTGCCTTTTCCTGCTGGTCAGATATCACTCAGTCGTGAAAAGATCTTCTATTATATGCACATAGAAGATGTTCCAGTGACTGCAGCTCAGGTCCAATGGCATAACAGAAATTATCCTGTGATTTGGAAGGTACTGGAACTAATATCAAAAGGGAGGATTGTGGGAATGCATTATGTTCTTCTGCAAGTACAACACACCACAGGAAAAAATAAATCCCACCCCCATCACCAGATTTATTTTTTCCCCGTTGTAAATTATAGTAATAATAATCTTCATTGTCACAAGTAGGCTTACATTAAGACTGCAACAAAGTTACTGTGAAAAGCCCCGAGTCACCACATTCCGGCGCCTGTTCGGGTACACAGAGGGAGAATTCAGAATGTCCAATCCACCTAACCCACACGTCTTTGGACTCTGAGAGGAAATCATAGCACCCGGAGGAAACCCACGCAGACAAGGGGAGAACGTGCAGACTCCACACAGACAGTGACCCAAGCCGGGAATTGAACCTGGCACTCTGGCGCTGTGAAGCAACAGTGCTAACCACTGTGCTACCGTGCCGCCCACTTGTACTTGCAGGGCAAAGGATTTAATGCTGACGCACGTGGGGTTGAACACAATAATCAACAGAGGTTTATTTTGTAGCTGTGGTCTGCACAAAGGCTTGATCAAGACTGAGGGAAAGCCCACAAAGTAGCCAATGATGTCACGGACTATCACGTGATTAAACTCTTAAACGGACCATGCAACAACACGACAGCAACCCACATATATAATATGTTGAGTAAGCACATCTGGGGGAGAACATGCAGTAGATCATCTGCAAAATTATTACAGTCATATGACATCATTACAGTCATATTGCTAAGTGTGGAATACCATAAAATCAGTTGCATCTTTAGAGGAGATTGCGAAGTAATGGTTTAAAATTGTTTACCTAATATAAGTACAATGATTTATAGGTTAAAACTGTCTGAAGCAAAGATTGACTCCTTCCCAAATTCAAGGATATTCTAATTATGATTATACACAATCAATTTGCATTGGAGCCTGCATCCTCAGCGATGTCTGCAGCCACATAAACCTGTGTGGAAATAAACCTTTGAATTTACCTGCTATCTTCTCAGTACCATAATGATGACAAGTGCAAAGATATGATTCAAGAAAAATCTCATAAACAACTGGTTGCTGTCAAAACAAATGGGGTCAGTGAAACAAATTGACTTGAATTCAGTTAGAACAACCATTCATTGTAACATAACTGTGAACAGTAGTGGCTTGGTTGTAATATTAACATACAACCCGCGTATGAATAAAAGCAATACATTCTCTCAAGTAAATAAGCACTGATGAATAACGTAACAAAAAATAATTTCTTCTTATCTGTGTTGATGGATGTTAAACCTGTAATCATTTCACGACCCTGTAATCATTTCACGTAAAAAGCGAGTGAGTTGTGCTATACATTCCAATCATGGGAAAAGACTGGCCTTTGTTTCTTTTGGCTGGGATTTTCTGCTCACGATCTTGTTGGGCGGTTTCGGTGATGGGGGCGGAAAATATTGTGAGAACTGGAAAGTCACATTTTATGTTGGTGTAAACCTGTGACACAATTGTACCCAACCACGCCAATGATTGGGTGTCTTTCCTGTCGTGGAACGCGGGAACATTATTTGAATATATAAACATATAATTATCAGGCCCCTACACATGAATCATCCTCCCGCACCACATCGCAAAACCCATCCACGCAGCGCAATGGCAGAACTGCGTAAAACATGACTGGTCGCCCAAGGCATGCACCTGGTGAGAAGACCTCCCAGAGGACATCAGGTGAGTGCAGAGCTCGGGGGGTGAGAAGGTCATGCCCAGACACAGCAGAAGCAGATCAGTACCTTACTATACACCCTTGGAAGTAGTGGACAGTTATGGTCAGACAGGACATAAATTAAACTTAATTTAGTCTTCAGAAAAATACTATCATAGAGTGAGCAAACTTTAATAAGCACCATCCAAAGACCAGGAGCGAACATAGTTCCCTTTATGAATCAACTATGTTGGTCAGCAGAAAATTGTGCACATGGAGCCTGAGAGATAAATTGATTAGAGACTGCATTATCATCTCTCGAAGTCTTAGATGAGACAATCTCTGATTTTTTTTGAATTTGTAGTAAGATTTGACCTTATCAAGACTTTTACAGATAACAGGGCAAAAGGGACAAAGCAAAACAAAATCTTTACTCAAGGCGAAAAATAATCTTGTGTGAGTAAAATGGCTGATGCAGCCTAGTTTAAAGTGCGTAACACCAAACAGTGAAAAAGGGAAGAGGGTACGGTCGCCCCCATTATTCAGTGTTTTGTGACCAATCAGTTAGGAAGTTCCCCCAAGTAGGTCTCCTCTGAGCAAATGTCTCCCAGGCATTGACGTTTATGTTCCATTTCTCAAAGTAAGTCTTCAACGTGGCTTTGAAGTGCTTCCTTTGTCCTCCTCATGTTTGGGATCCTTTCTTGAGCTGGGTGAAGAAGATTTGCTTTGGCTGGACTCTGGAATCCTAAGCATCATGGTCTCAATACTGGCGCTATTGACTCCTTCAAGGACACTAACGTTGGCACGCCTGTTCGCCAAGTTAATTCAGAGTTAAAGTACATTTGAATTTTGCAATGTATTTTTAGCTTTGTTGTTTAAGAGCTTTCCTGATGTAATGTTCATTCTTACAAGCCTCAGTGACTACTTCAAATTCTTTAATAAAGTTTAATGCCTTAACTGACGCATGCAAACCTCCTGTAAGCTAATGCGAACTATCTCTCTCACAGGTATTGCAGAATCCAGTGCAGATTCAAATTCTGTAGTTAGGCTACATCTCCACCTGGGAAGGAAGTATATCAATTACCCACCCAATTTGTACCAGGATACTGCTCTTCAGCAGCTGCTGCTTTCGGACTTTGAGCTTGTAACATTGACATTTCCTCCCTCCCTCCTCTCCTTAACCTCTTCCCTCACTCCCCTTCCCCTGTTCTCTTCTTTACCCCTCTTTCCTCTCCTCCCCTCTCCCTTCCCTCGCTCCACTTTTCCCTTCCCCTCTCCCCTTCCCTCCCTCCCTTTTTGAACCATTGTGGTTAAGTGAAGAACGGTATTTTATTGCAAGAAATTTGTAAAAGTTGAGGTAGTTTTATGTCTCGAGTAAAGTGAAATGTTATCTAGTTTCAAAGTTTTGTATTTCTAAAATTATTTATGTTAATAAATGTTTTACCTTAAACTTTACAAGCTTCCACAAATGTCTTACTGAAACATCAAAATGCAATATTTAATAATGAGATGATTATAAATGAATAAGGTAATTGAAGTAAACAAGGCAGCAATATATTTAACACATGTAACACACCCAAAGCTGGAATTGAACCCGGGTCTCTGGCGATGTGAAGCAGCAGTGTTAACCACTGTGCCACTGCCATTTCCTCCAGATGCTTTGTTCCTCCCACAGTTGAAAGATGTGCAAGTTAGATGGATTAGCCTTGCTAAATTGCCCCTTAGTGTCCAAAGGTTAGGTGGGGTTATGGGGATGGGCAGGAGTGTGGGCCTGGGTATGGTATGCTTTTGGAGTGTCAGTGCAGATTTGATGGACTGAATGACTTTCTTCTTCACTGCAGTGATTCTATGCAGTGATTCTATACAAGTGTTAAAAAAGTTAGATGTTACAATGTCAATGACAGCAAAAAACCTTGGGATGCTTTTAAAATCTGGAGCGGGATTCTCCGATATCGGCGCGATGTCTGCCGCCCGGCGCCAAAAACGGGGCGAATCAGTCCGGCATCGCGCCGCCCCAAAGGTGCGGAGGTCTCCGCATCTTGAGCGGCCGAGCCCTTACCTGATTTCCGCCCCGCCAGCTGGCGGGAAAGGCCTTTGGTGCCCCGCCAGCTGGCGCGAAACTGACTTTGCCGGGCGGCGCATGCGCGGGAGCATCAGCTGCCGCTCACGGCATCCCCGCGCATGCGCAGTGGTGGGAGTCTCTTCTGCCTCCGCCGTAGTGGAGACCATGGTGAAGGCGGAAGGAAAAGAGTGCCCCCACGGCACAGGCCCACCCGCAGATTGGTGGGCCCCGATCGCGGGCCAGGCCACCGTGGGGGCACCCCCCGGGGCCAGATCGCCCCGCCCCCCCCTCCAGGACCCTGGAGCCCACCCGCGCTGCCGTGTCCCGCCATCCCAAAGGTGGTTCAATCCACGCTGGCTGGCGTGTGTTGACAGCGGCGGGACTTCGGCCCATTGCGGGCCGGAGAATCGCCAGTGGGGGCCCGCCAACTGGCGCGATTCCCGCCCCCGCCGAATATCCGGTGCCAGAGAATTCGGCAACCGGCGGGGGCGGGATTCACGCCAGCCCCCGGCGATTCTCCGACCCGGCTGGGGGTCGGAGAATCCCGCCCCTGATGACCATAACCTAAATTAAACATTTTTAAACATGCCACATGTAAAGTTATATAATGGTATCGTGCAGATTTAAATAGTTTCACAGATTTAAAACAAATAACAAAATCTATGTTCATTTATAAATAATCACCTATAATCATAAAAAAATTACACATTGCTTGAAAAGAATCAAAAACAGCCCTAATACCTCTTTAAAAAAAAAAGCAAAAAAACTGTTATAAAAAAAGCCTACATACCTTTACAACACTTGTTAAAATAGTTGCTTGTTCTCTTCAATATAAATCTATTGTTTAAAAGACTTCTCTCAATGGGCATTCCCAAGCTGGCCTTCTATAAGGGGGTGGGGCTGCACGCCTCCTGCACCGTGCTGGATCCGGTGCAGACTGGGGCGCTGGTGACCTGAGGCTGCCGCAGATGAAGGAAGGGTCATCATATCATTGGAGCGCAGGTAAGTGTGCACATTTCTCAGTGGCCTGTGGCTTCCAGCCACTAGCCGGAAATAATGTTGTTTTGATTGCCTACCCTTTGGAATCACGTCAGCTCCAGAGATTTCCCAGAGAACAATGTCAGCCATTTTGATGGGATTTGAAGGGGTCATCTACCACATGGATGGCGCCCTGATCCCAATGTCCATCATACTGGAACATGATGGAAGATGCAAGACTAACTCCAAACAATGAGGGCGGAATTTTGTGATACTTTTTCAAGTGTCAGTACCGCTGAGAATATTGGAGAGAATCCCTCCGGCGCCGCCAAAAGGAAAAGTCGCCGTATATTCAGTCTCTTTCATCAAAATATTTTTTCCCATGAAGGCCTGCCTCTGATTTGCTTGCCCAGCCACGACTTAATGGCTGAAATCAATGGGGCGCATCATTTAAATGTCTCCCCAGCACTTGTTCCAAGTCCAATCAGGGGGTGGCTGTCAGAAAGACTGCACCATGCTTCACCGAGGGAGCCCAGACCAAACTTCTGAATGGAGTCCAGCAGAGGTAGGAGACCCTTTCCCCTCAATTGGGCAGATGCCCTGCCAGTAAGGTGACCAACCCTGCCTGGGAATCTGGCCACAATAGTGAGCGCCAGCTCTCTCCATAAGAGGACGGGGCTGCTGTGCTGTAAGAAGATGAACAACCTTCTTTGTGCAGCCAGGGTAAGTCTGTCTCATGTCTCCCACAGCACTCCTTAACACACCCATCACACCTCCACAGTGACCTCACTCCCACCCAGTTTGCAGGTCCACAACACCTGCTATGCCGGCCCCCCTTCCTCCCCATAATCACCCCAGTAGCTCCTCAGCTCCTCATGTCGCTGCTCCTACTCACCCCCTACACATGCCAGAATGCATCACCATCTGACCTGGCAGGACTTCTGCCTACACTCTCCCCATCTTTCTCTTTGCAGGGCAAACCCAAGCACAATATCAACAGGCTTGAGCGGGCACAGCCAGCCTTGGTGATGCTGAAGCTCAAGACCCTTACTTCCTCTTCAAGACCTGTACTTCCATTGAGGAACGAGCCCTTTATCTGACCAATGAGGAGTTTTGTTGAAAAAGGTTGATATTCTCAACTTAACCCTGTTGAGCTGCCATTTCACCCACTTCAGAATAGAACATCGAACATTACAGCGCAGTACAGGCCCTTCAGCCCTCGATGTTGCGCTGACCTGTGAAACCACTCTAAAGCCCATCTACATTGTCATAATTTCTAATGAGAAGAAGGTTAAACACTCGACTTCCTGTTTCTCCACATATGCTCTAAAATGAAACGCAGAGGAGTATCTTGCCTGCAAAGAATAACTATCAATGCCATAGAGTGCACGGGTGACCAAAACACCAACTATGTGAAACAGTCTGGATAAGAGACAAGAATAGAGAAGAGCAAGTATTGGCAAAAACACCGGGCGGGACTCTCCGGCAGCCGACACTTGAATCGGGAAACGCGATTCGGCGGAGAATTGGTTCCGACACCAAAATTGTGGCGGGCACCGGTTTCACGCCAAAAAATGCAATTCTCCATCGCCGCGACAGTGGAGTCAATGCATTCCAGCATGTACGTACAGTAAACACCTTTGGCATATCATGGGCGGGATTCTCTGCGAACCGGAGGGGCGGGCCACTCTGGCGCCGAGGAGTGGCGTGAAGCACTCCGGCGTCAGGCCGCCCCGAAGGTGCAGAATCCTCCGCACTTTCAGGGACTAGGCCGGCGCCGGAGTGTTTGGTGCCACACAAGCCAGTGCGGAAGGGCTTGGCGCCACGCCAACCGGCGCTGAAGGTCCTCCGCCGGCCGGTGCGAGTTGGCGCATGCGCGGGAGTGCCAGCGTGTGCTGGCATCATCCCAGCGCATGCACAGAGGGGTTCTTCTCCGCACCGGCCATGGCGGAGATTGACAGCGGCCGGTGCAGAGGGAAAGAGTGCCCCCACGGTACAGGCCCGCCCGCGGATCGGTGAGCCCCGATCACGTGCCAGGCTACCGTGGGGGCCTCCCCCCGGGGCCAGATCCCGTTGCGCCCCCCCCTTCCCCCCCGAGGACTCTGCAGGCCGCCCGTGGAGCCAGGTCCCACCGGTAAGGACCTGTTATGATTTACGCCGGCGGGACCCGCCAGAAACGGGCGGCCACTCGGCCCATCGCGGGCCGGAGAATCGAGGGGGGGGGCTGCTGCCAGCAGCCGCCGACCGGTGCTCCACGATTCCCGCCCCCGCCAAAACCCCGGCGCCGGAAAATTCGGCAGCCGGCAGAGGCGGGATTCCCGCCGCCCCCCGGCGATTCTCCGACCCAACGGGGGGTCGGAGAATCCCGCCCCATGAGTGGGCCTGACCCGGTAGTCTCCAGGGCCTCCACGATTCTCCACCTCCACTGGGGCGAATTCCCAATGGTGAGGTTCACTTGTGCTTTTAACAATCGTGAATCTGGCACTGTGGCTGATGAGGGAAAAAGAGGAGGGAGGAGACAGAGGCGCGACCATGGGCTGTCAGCTGTACACTGACTGGGCTGCCTAGGGTGGGAAGGGTACCCACCAGGGCCGATGTGGAGAGTAGTGATGGGCGAATGGGCCGTGGGGCTGGGGTGACCCCCACGGGACTGGGGTGGTGTTCAGGTACAGACTGTCAGTGCCACGGCCTGCAAGGCAGTCATCTTGGTGCGCGCCCCACTGAGCACCCACTGTGGACCCTGGTTCTGCAGAGTGACACCGGCCGGGTGGGTGTCCCCACCTCCCGCATCCCACCCTCTGCTATACCCCCCCAACCGGCCGCCACCCCGCCGATGGGGCATCAGGTAGCCCACCCTAGGGCAATGCCCACAGTAGGCTGATGAGGGCATCAGACAGGTACCGCAGAGCATACCACTGGCAAGGGCAGCACAGCTAACTGTATCCCTGGCAGCAGGAATGGGCGCCAAGGTCAGAGGCCCCCATGGTTCTGATCACCAATGATGCCCTGGGTGCGGGAGGTGGGGGGGAAATGCAGGGGACAGAGCCCACACTGCCAACTGGAGTCACAAGGTAGCCCATTGGACCTGTTTGAGCACGGGGGTAGGCACCATGCTAACATGTCTGCCTTTACCCTCTGCAGACAAAGGATATTGGAATTAAACCAGCAATGGTGGCCTTCCTGCCATTCGCCGCAGCCTTGGGGAATGCCCTGCGGCTGTATGAACTGGAACTGCTCGAGGAGGAGGAAGCCACAGCAATGGAGCATGCAGCAGCGGAGCATGCAGCAGCGGAGCGTGCAGCAGTAGAATGTGCAGCAGCAGAGCATGCAGCAACGGAGCGTGCAGCGGCGGAGCGTGCAGTGGCGGAGCGTGCAGTAGTGAAGCATGCAGCAGAAGAATGTGCAGCAGCGGAGCATGCAGCGGTGGAGCATGCAGCAGTGAAGCATGCAGCAGTAGAATGTGCGGCAGCGGAGCGTGCAGCAGCAGAGCGTGCAGTGGCAGAGCATGCAGCAGTGAAGAGTGCAGCATTAGAATGTGCAGCAGCGGAGCGTGCAGCAATGGAGCGTGCAGCAGTAGAATGTGCAGCAGCGGAGCATGCAGCAGCGGAGTGTGTAGCAGTGAAGCGTGCAGCAGTAGAATGTGCAGCAGCGGAGCATGCAGCAGCGGAGTGTGCAGCAGTGAAGCGTGCAGCAGTAGAATGTGCAGCAGCGGAGCATGCAGCGGCGGAGCGTGCAGCAGTGAAGCATGCAGCAGTGGAGTGTGCAGCAGTGGACCATGCCACAACAGAACAGTAGGCAGTCGGCCAGGATGGAGAGCCAGCCGCCCAACAGGCCAAGGAGGAGAAGGTGCAAAGAAGGCATCACATGAGGCCACGCATGTACTGGCACCGCCTGCCATTTGAGGACCTGCCGGACCAGACATTCCATCAAAGATTCTGGCTGAGCAGGGAGACAGTGCAACATATTTGGCAGATCATGACACACCTGGCACCGTGCGAGGATGGGGAGGACACACGCTCCCTGTGGCCATCAAGGTTACGGTCGCCCTGAACGTCTAAGTCAAGGGGTCCTTCCATGTGCCAAGTGAGGACCTGTCCGGGATATCGCAGAGCTTGGTGCGCGGATGCCTCCATGCCATTACAGAGGCCCTACATGACCAGGCGGATCAATACATCCATTTCAATGTGGACCGAACCCACCAGGATACCCGGGCAGTGGGGTTCGCTGCCATCGCCGAACTGCAGCTGGTCTAGGGGGTGATCAACGGGATGCATGTCGCTCTGCAAGCACCTGTAGATGACAGGCCGCTCTATACTAACCAAAGGGGCACCACCAAAGATTAATATGTAGCTGATATGTGACCATCAGAGGCAGATCATGTACGTCTGCACCCTTTACCCGGGTAGTGTGCACAACGCCTTCATTCTGCCACACACAACGATTCCTGACATGTTTGAGATCCCCCCGGCTGGGTGAGAGGGGTTATCTACTGCGGTAGTGGCTGATGAAGCCTATCTGGAGGCCACAGACCGACGCGGATACCCGCTACAGTGACGCCCATACAGTGATCAGGGGCATGCTTCGGCATTCTGAAAACGCGGTTCAGGTGCCAGGACCGCTCTGGCGGGGCCCTCCAGTATGGCGCTTTGAGGGTTGCCCGCATCGTAGTAGCCTGCTGCATCCTCCACAACATCGCATGGCAGAGGGGCGATGTGCTGGAGGAGGGGGATGAACGCCAGTCCTCGTCCGATGAGAAAGATGCGGGGGAGGGCGAGGTTGGGCCAGGCAGGCATGGGATGTGGCACAACATGGGCATCAGGCGCAATGCACAAGGGACTCTCTGATCGCCTCCACGTTCACCGATTTGGGGGGGGGGGGGTGGCCAGGGGCATGGACACCACATCCCACCCCACACCCACCGCCCCTCCGCCGGCCACCCCCACCCCCTCTGTGATACATTCCTGCCCCACTGCAGGGGTGTGGCCGTGCAGTAACAACGGGTCTGGTCCACGGGATGGCGAATGACAGACAACCCGCTCCACAATGAGCTCTGGTGCTCCACATCATTCGTCAACATCTGACTCCTGCCCACTGTCCACCTGCCCATTTCACGGTCCCATCAGATCCCTCGAGTGGCAGAGTTGGGCACCATGGGGGGGAAGATGGGGAGCCATAGTCCACCTACAACATTCACCCATTTCCCCTGTACCCACCCCCTCTCTGTAATGCCCAGGCCAGCCCACGCCTCACACCCTTCTGACAGAGCACCGAGGCAGGTTGTAACAGTGTGAACAGGTGCTTAATGTGAACAAATATATATACAGTCATGCCCTCTCCCCTATCACTAAACTGTGTCCAACTTAACTGGTGTCTAACTTTCTGGCCTTGCAGGCCCTAATGCTATGTCTACAAAGAACAAAAGAACAAAGAGAATTACAGCACAGGAACAGGCCCTTCGGCCCACCCAGCCTGCGCCGATCCAGATCCTTTATTTAAAGCTGTCGCCTATTTTCCAAGGATTTACGCCCGTTCATATATCTATCTAGATGCATCTTGAATGATGCTATCGTGCCCACCTCTACCACCTCCGTTGGCAAAGCGTTCCAGGCACCCACCACCCTCTGCGTAAAAAACTTTCCACGCACATCTCCCTTAAAGTTTTCCCCTCTCACCTTGAAATCGTGACCCCTTGTAATTGACACCCCCCTCTTGGAAAGAGCTTGTTGCTATGCACCCTGTCCATACCTCTCATAATTTTGTAGACTTCAATCAGGTCCCCCCTCAGCCTCCGTCTTGCCAACGAAAACAATCTACTCAACCTTTCTTCACAGGTAGCACCCTCCATACCAAAATGAAAATGAAATGAAAATCGCTTATTGTCACAAGTAGACTTCAAATGAAGTTACTGTGAAAAGCCCCTAGTCGCCACATCCCGGCGCCTGTTCGGGGAGGCTGGTACGGGAATGAACCGTGCTGCTGGCTTGCCTTGGTCTGCTTTAAAAGCCAGCTATTTAGCCCAGTGTGCTAAATCAGGCAACATCCTGGTGAACCTCTTCTGCACCCTCTCTAAAGCATCCACATCCTTCTGGTAATGTGGCGACCAGAACTGCACCCAGTATTCCAAATGTCTAGGTGAATCCCCAGATGGTACACCAGGAGTGGAGGCGGCCTGCTGCTTTTCCTGCCCTGTGACCTGGGTCATCATTGGCGGCTGTCTTCAGGGGCAACCGGGCCTGGATGGGCCGATCTACTTCTCGGGTGTCGCAGGTGATGTGGTGCTGCCCTGTCCTGCCCGCTGTGCCCCAGATGCACCAGGGACAGAAGGTGGGGTGCGGGGGGGGGGGGGGGGGGCTGTCCACAATGCTGCGGTGTTCCGGCTACTCTCCTGCAGAAGTCACTGGCACAGGCCCCATCACTTCCCCTTCCTCGCGGTGCCTGGTGGCTCCCGGGCTACTCCATGGAACGGGGGTGCAGGCGGAGCTATCATCTGAGGCTCCCCCGCCACCTGGCACTGCCAGTCGTAGCAGCCCGCTCTGGTCTCGTCCAGGGTCTGCATGCTCGTGGCTATGGAGCACAGGGAGTGGACCACCTTCGACTGGCACTGCACCACATCATGTTGCGACTCTACCACCACCTTCTGGGTCTGTACCACATCAGCCAGTAACTGTTGCATCTCCCTCTGGGACTGGGCCACTTCCCTCTGCATTCGTGCCACTTTTCTCAACACTTGGGCAATGCCGCCAATGCTCTCAACCATAGCCCGCTGTGAGTGAGCCATGTTTAGGAGTGCCACTGCAACGTCCAGATGGCTCTGGAACATAGCTGCCTGTGAGAGGGCAACCCTGTCCTGGGCCTCAGCCACCACTTGCACAGAATGCCCTAGGCCATGAACACGCTGATCCATAGCCAAAACCCAAGGCCTCCAGGTGGGATGCCACCCGAGCGGTGTTGGCACACGCAGTTGGCACCACCTCCTGCTCCTCCACACTGTTGAACTCCTCCACCTGCACCTTCAGGTGCTGGTTGCTCGCCGATAAGACCTCATGTAGTCCCTGGCTCTGTGACTGCATCTCCACAATAGATGGAACTGTCCGTCCCAGATGCCTGAAATCCATCTGGATTGCAGCTGGTCCCTGGAGTCAGCGCACGCATCTGACTCTCCGCCCCCTCTGGAGTTCCAACCTCCACCTGATGTATTGGAGCATCTGTGTGCTGCGCACCAGAGAGTGTCCCAGGAGCCTCTGCACTAAAGTGCCCAACTGAGGTGAGAGTCTCTAGGATGGTGGAGGGTGTTAGAGGCAGCTGTGATGGCAAATCTGTCAACCTCGGACTCGAGCTCCAGGGTTTCCTGGGTCTCAGGCATCAGTCCGATGCATGCAACCCAGGGAGTGGATAGCTGGTGGGTCAGTGGCCAGGGCATCCAGCCATGGCGACCGGTATGGGTGCCAGCAAACGATGCAGGATGGGGGTTCAGCTGTCCTCCGAGTGGGGATGCAGGTGTGTGGGGCTGGGGTTGGTGGCAGGAGCACAGTGCTACTCACCTTGGACGCACTGAGGAGGTCATGCAGTTTCTTGCGGCACTACTGGCCGATTTAGCTGGTGTTGCTGGTGGGGCTGACCACCTGGACCCAGGCATGGCGGCTGGCAGGTTCCTTCCCCGGCCGGCTTACAGTGTGGCCTGCTTCGCCTCCACAACGTCCAGGAGGGTTTCAAGCTTGGTGTCCATAAATTGTGGGGCCGCGCGTCTTGCTACCACCTTGTTTGCTGGGGTGCTGTGTGGGGAAGTGCAGTGCGTATATGCAGCTGCAGTTCGTCAGCTTCCTGAGTGTCAATCGCGAACCCAGTGAATCACGCTCTGCTTCTCATTGGAATCGGTTGTGTTCCTCCTAGTTCCGGAGCCAGCCCTTCAATGGTCACTGAATCGGTCCAGGTGTGGCGCCAGTTTGGCTGTCGTAGAAGTGTACGAATCTTTGCCCCAGTGTCAACACTTAGTCTCAGTCTAAGAATCCTGTCGACTAAGTCCAAGATTTTATTTTGTTGAGACTGAGAATTGAACAGAGTGAAGAAATAGAAGCACCAACAATAAGAAGACCACCAAATGAATGGACAAACTACACATATTATCATGGCAACAACCTTAACAGAGAACCAATAGTCTCCGAAGATTCATGTGCTACTCCACAGAGCTTGAGAGAGAACCTGGGAGAATCTGGATTCTGTGCAATCTCTAATGGAGGTGCAAACAAGGTCAGGAAGATTGGTAAAACCACCACAATGCTTACCCCTGTGAACCAGAGATGAAGGCAGTGGTTTTTGGACGAGATGTAGGATAGTGTAAATAGTACTAGCATTGAATCTGTACTTGGGGGGAAGATGTAGTATAAAGGATTAATATAAAATTGGTAAGTACATAGTCCACATGAGTAGTGACGTGAGATCACATGATAACAGATCATGATGCGAGTTAGTCGTACCAGACACAAGACCAAAAATAGCAATAACAGAGCGGGGGTTGAGTTAAAATCGATCCCAGGAAGTTAGGTGTTTGCAACAGAAAACTGAGAAACAGTGATGCCCCAGCAAAAGTCTGTGAGAATGAGCTTTGTAGAAGAAGTTAGAAAATAGCCTCTCAATTAAAATGACCCACTACTTTGCCTAGTGTGGCATGTTAATTATTTACATTTAATCTAATGGGGGTGGATTTTATCGATTGAACTATGTAAATGTTCTTTTGAATATTAATGCACTATGAAATAAAGCAACTTCATGATTCACATCAAAGCTTACCGACTGTTTGTTTGGGTGGTTTAATTTTGAAAAGATTGAAAAGGTCCGTACACAAATTCACCAACATTGATCAGATGCTATTGTTACAACTGGGCTATGATGTTGTAAAAGTAGCTACACTGCAGTGTGAGTCAATTCTTGTGAAGGTATGGCACATCCCTCCGCCCGTAACTAATACCAAGCAACCCTGTGTGCTATCTGACAGATCTGAATTGTAACAGCGGTGGCTCTTCATCATCCACAAAACATTAGATTGCAAACCTCAAAAGAAAATGCAGTTTATTTACCAAGGTTGTCAACGTGCCATTGGATTGACAAGATGGTGTTTGAAAACCCTTTGCAAGTTGTAAAAGGACCACATAGCCTGTCTGCAATTTACAATGCTGAATCTCTAGGCACTTAGGTAGCCTGAGGCTGAAGCATTCCCGCTCACTCAGGATTGACGCAACTCAATGTCAGTTATTTTCCACTTGTACTCCTGTAACTCATTATTAGTTAAACATTCAGAATCTTGAAACAAATGCTTGACTGCTCTTGTTGTAAATGTCAATTTATGGTAATTGAAGCGATACAGAAAAATGCACTGTATTCTGTTGGTTTGCCCTCAGCAATGACTACATGATGAGGCACTGCTACAGAGTTCATATATTTCTCCAGAATTTGTCCTTGCTATACAAATAATAAGCACAGACAATAAAAATGTATTACCCGTACTTACAGAGTGAGCATGCATGGTTGAAACCTTTCTGATTGAATGCACTGCCTTACCAAAATCCTTAAAGGGAGAGGCAAGCCTCTGAATTCTCAGCTCATTGTGTGAGTCTCCTTCAAACTGCAAAGCTTTGGCATGTCATACTCCAGTGCTGAATATTCACAAAGCAACCTATTTTACTTTTCATTTCTATGTGCACAGAGTCAATCCCAATTGGATACAGCAGGGATCATTTTGACTTCAGACGATCGCATGAAAGGTGCAAAATTAACTCAGCGCCCCAGTCGAACACCTCTCGACACCTGAAGTCAACGGAAAATGAGATTCGAGAGAGGTGCTTTCTGTGTTGTTATCACTTGTTTTATATTCTCATCCAATGTCAAAATGCCCACCAGTCACCCTTGGAGGTAGTTCACCTTGCTCTGTGCAGTCTTTCCTACTTCCCCCATTAGGAATTTACCAAAGGTCAACTAGAAAGAAACTGCCATTGCTGTTGTGGTGATATGCCTGTAGATAATATTACATGTACTCAGCAGTGTGACCTCCCACCAGCAGGTGGCCATGTACTCAGCAGTGTGACCTCCCACCAGCAGGTGGCCATGTACTTAGCAGTGTCCTCCCACCAGCAGGTGGCATCTGACATTAGTCAGGTGACATCTGACTACCAGGAGAAGGTTGAGAGGCGTACATGAAGCCAGTCGTACATAAGGGTAGTTCCAGGAGAGTCTAATATAACTCTATGATAACTTGGTCTGCACTGATCATTACCTTACCATGTGTACGTTAATAAATCCTAGTTCTGGCTAAGTCACCAGCTGTCCTGTAGAATCATTGCAAGACAAGAACATGGAACACAACAGCTGTTTCGAAAGTTTTATTTTCCACTGATTATAAAGGAGCTGGATATATCTCCTGAAGAAGGAACAGCTTGAAACACAGGTTATTGGGTGAGGAGGTGCTGCATATTTTTAATGTAGATCTCTGTAAATGAATGCTTATCAAAGACAGGTACTTGTTCTGGAACATAAGTTATCTTCCCGTGCAGGTTTGAAAACCTTGTGTTGCCCTATTATGTATCTTCTTTTCTTTTTATGTACTAAATGACCTGTTTGAGCTGCTCACAGAAAAATACTTTTCACTGTACCTTGGTACATGTGACAATAAACAAATCCAATCAAGTCCGAATTGGCTGCAGGGCAGTCAGAATCAGCAGGAAAAACGTTGGAATCTCCGCCATTCAAAATATTCAGACCCAAGTGGAGAAGGTGGTTCCATCAAATTGATCTACAACCAGCAGTACAATCAGTCACGTGATAGCAATGGGGTTGCTAACCCTTATAGGTTAAAGGAAGTGGATCCTAATTGTCGGCAAACACTGGGGATCACCAGAGAGCGGTAGAGCAAGCAATGTGGCGGTTGTGATGCCACTGGCTATGACTGGAGGATTTCCAGTGAATGAGTCGCTTCTGCTCAATAAAATCACTGCTTCCATACTGCTATTTAGGATACAGTGATTAATACGAAAGTTGGGACTGTATTTGTCCAAAGCATGTAAAATAACTGCATCAGGAAATTAAAGATCTCGGTCAGAATGAGAAAATATGGCCTGATGTTTGGTAAAGCCTTAGCCAAATTGGTGCCGGAGCCCTGATGGCTGAAGTCCCATTCATGAATCTGGCACCTGCCATTTTTGCCGTTGCCGAGGGGGGAGGGTAATACAGAATGGGGGTCGGGGGGGGGATTGTACTCTGTCTATCTGTAGTTCACGGAGGCACCTACACATATTCAAAACACACAAAATAAAATTAACATTCCTTTGGTTGCATGCCAGAAGCAGGAAAGGGTTCTGAATCCAACACTGATAGTTCCCATCCGGATAGTGTGATGAATGTAAGAAATTGGTATTTATATTGTATTATATGTGTTTGATTCAGTCGTGAGTGAAAGTCCTTTGTTAGGATTTGTAGGGTGTTCGGGTGGTTCTCGTGAGACGTCTTAAGCATCGCGAATCTCGCGAGAGGCCTCCAAGTCGGGTGCGACGAGGCCGGTAAAACTCGCCCATGGTGTTTAAACATAAGTAATTAGGTCATGGGATTTCAGTGGAATAAAGATGATGAAGTAATGGAGGGGACAGATCTGCAACAGCCAGCTTTGAGTAAGTTGCAGGAAGTTGTGAGCTGGACAACAGGTTTGACTGAAGGTTGTCAGATTCAGCATTAATCTGACAGATAGAGTTCTGCAGGTTGTTTACTGAAAGGATCTCTCTCTCTCTCCAAGCAGTGTTTTAAAGGAACTCATTATCCAGAGGCCAGAAAGTAATCCTGTGTTTACTAACTTTATTTTAAAGTGGTTTTTGACCTGTGATGGGTGTTGCCTGATTGGAGAAAAATGAGGTTTCAGCTAGGAGTTAAGTATTTTAATTTATCGTTAAGTATCGTTTAACTGGTAACTGTAAGCTGTGTTTCTGTGATGTTAAGTTAGTTTAATACTATGTTAATAATAAAGTTTGTTCTAATGAACCATATCCCTTTTTGTGCTCCTCAAGTGACATTTCCTTTCCTCATAGTTTTACAAATTATTGAAAGTGATTGGAGTTCCTGTCAGGTTTCCTAAAAATGTTGAGGCCTGGTTTGGGATCGTAATAATATACACAACCTTTTCCTTGGTGCCTTGTATGTTTGATGCACTCAAATCGCAATGCTTGAAAGTCTTTGAACATATTAAAAAGCGATCAGAGTCGAGTGTCTGTTTGTCCATTGGGTCACACACCATTTTCTTGAGTATGTTTTTTAAAATAAATTTAGTTTACCCAATTATTTTTTCCAAATAAGGGTCAATTTAGCATGGCCAATACCCTGCACATCTTTGTGTTGTGGGGATGAAACCCGTGCAAACACAGGGAGAATGTGCAAACTCCACACGGATAGTGACCCAGAGCTGGGATCGAACCTGGGGCCTCGGTGCCGTGGGGCAGCAGGGCTAGCCCACTGTGCCCCTGTGCTGCCTGAGCTGCCCCTTCTTGAGTATGTGAGCTTAAGTGAATTTTGCAAGTGTCAACCAGGTTTATGCAAGAATACTGCTGAAATTCCTTCTGTTAAAGTGTACCACTTACCTGGAGAAAATCCTTATAAGATTCTCGCTAAATCTCCAGCTAGTATCCTCTGCCTATCAAGAAATTAGTAAGAAGTCTTACAACACCAGGTTAAAGTCCAACATGTTAGTTTCAAACACTAGCTTTCGGAGCACTGCTCCTTCCTCAGGTGAATGAAAAGATATGTTCCAGAAACATATATATAGACAATTTCAAAGCATTGTCTGGCATCTTTGAATTTGTCTATATATATGTTTCTGGAACATACCTTTTCATTCACCTGAGGAAGGAGCAGTGCTCCGAAAGCTAGTGTTTGAAACAAACATGTTGGATTTTAACCTGGTGTTGTAAGAATTCTTACTGTGCTCACCCCAGTCCAACGCCGGCATCTCCACATCATATCAAAAAATTAGCTTGCAGGGTTTTCTGAAACTGAGTGGAAAGGATTCCATTTCTGATACGGATTAGTTCTGCTGGGTCCCATTACTGAGCACCATACACCATGAGCGTGATTCTCTAGCCACCCAGCGGCGTGTTTCATGGTGAAGGGTGTCGGCTCATCATTGGACGGAGGCAGGGTCTTCTGCTCCCACCGCTGTCAATGGGATTTGCCATTAAATCCACCCCATGTCGCTGGGATACCTGTGGCGTGAGGTGCGCTGTCGTCAGAAGATCTTACCAGTGTGAACAGCCAGAGGATCTCGTTCTATGTCACATTACATTTGATTCAGTAAAGAAAATAGCTGGATTAATAAATTCAAGCAGCACATGAACCTCAAATCAACAGCCTTAGTGCAATTTTAATTTGGACAAGATCATAGAATCATAGAATTTACAGCATAGAAGGAGGCCATTCGGCCCATTGAGTCGGCACCGGCACTTGGAAAGAGCACCCTACTTAAGCCCACACCTCCACCTTATCCGCGTAACACAGTAATCCCACCTAACCTTTTTTGGACACTAAAGGCAATTTTAGTATGGCCAATCCACCCAACCTGCACATTTTTGGATTGTGGGAGGAAACCGGCACCCGGAGGAAACCCATGCAGACACGGGGAGATTGTGCAGACTCCGCACAGCCAGTGACCTAAGCCGGGAATCAAACCTGGGACCCTGGAGCTGTGAAGCAACAGTGCTAACCACTATGCTACCGATGCACACAAGTTGCAAGTTCTTTAGGCTCTGGGTAGCTTTACATTGATGTTCCAAATTGTTCCAAATTTGGAGTCCGCATTGCAATAAATAGAGGCACCAGGCTGTATTCCAACAATGACAGTGAGGTAAGTGTATCCATTGAGGCGATATCTGATTCAGGAAAAAGTCTAACTTTAACAAAAATCAATATTTGAAATATATTTTTGAAGGCAGAGATTGCCTTTGGCTTTTCTTCCTGTTTAATCACTATGGTATCTATTATAAATGTTAAAGTTACTATAGAAATGCAAGATATTGCAACCTTGTTGGACAAGGCTGGTATGGCTGTGATTCCAATCCCTAGATAGAAGTTTTAATGCAATAGAGATTCATCACTGAATTAAACCCTTCCCCCAACTAGTAAAATTCCAAGTTGGCAACTTAACCTTATAAAACAGCCATTAAATAACTGGACCCTGATGTAAACCTGGGTATTCTTTTCACTGTCTCCAGCATGGTTCTAATATAATTTAAGGTTTCTGCAGAAAACAGTCAGCGGTTGCATCAAACTGCCAAAAAATGTAATACTCGGCACATTAACTGAGCATATATGACGCTACAGACAGTATTCCCTTCAGCTCATCCACAGACACACTGAATGTAATCTTGTGCTCTGCAGATTGCTGAACTTTGCCACACTGCCTCACAAAACAAGAAAATGGAGCTGGCAGCAAATTCACAAAGGTGTTTCTGGCAAATCTCTTTGGCCTCCTAGTTTTCAATCGTGGGCGTGCAGTTTGAAGGACAGCCTGCCTTAATCCACAGTCACGTAGTCACTCCCACACACACACACACCGCCATCACCCCCCAACCCCCAATCCCATCACCACCATTAACTCACTGAATTTTGTCAAAGAAAATGTCCATTCCGTTACAAGGTTAGAATCTTACTGAAAATTTCCTTTCAGAAGGGAGTCGGTTAACAGATACACCGCAGAAGGTCCTTGAGCTGATACATGCAAATTTATTTCAGCGTCAAGTATTAGCCGCAACACGATAATTCATAGTTTAGGGAGGATTTTTTTCTTCCAGGTCTGTGTTGCAATCTGAATCAGAATACTTTGGAGATAGGGTATGGAATGACGATCGATATCGATGAGTGATCCCAAAAAACAGAGGGCAGGATTTGTCGGCCCTTCCCGCCCGACAGGTCCTCTCGTTCAGCCGAAGTTGACCCCATTCATGGCGTGCCATGCAAAGTGCCATGGACATCAGCAGGACCGGAAGACATCCCCAGCGGCCAATGGCGAGTGCCCCGCTACCCCCACCGGCAGACAACACGCTGCCGGAGGGGGGCAGGGGCTGGAAAGTCATGTCCTGCGGTTTTGAAATTTCCCTTTGTTGTTCATAAGTCCATGAGAAAGCCTGTTTGCCAGAAAGATTTTTTGGCTCATGAAATTCATTTGTCGCAAAGACTACATGTAATCTGCTTTCATCAAGGACTCTGCCAACCCATGAGGGAAAAGCAAGGTCGCATTTCTCCCATCCCCTGCAAGATGAACATGTAAGACTACAAAAAAACTCACTCCAGTGTGAAGTTCTGAATTTTATATCTTTGATCAACTCTTTTTGTTGGACTGGCAATTCCATGCACCTTGTATCTCAAGAGCCATCATTAATGAAGTTATATATGAGATATGAGAAGAGGGGCAAAATAAGAACCATGTTCCACAGAATAACTGGTCAGAACAGGAAAGAAAAGGACACAGGGATCTGGTGAATTTGCAGATGGGAATGAAACTACTATATTTTTCAGTAAAGTGACTGCACCAATCATGGAAGTTAAATCCATCCAATTTATTATCTTCACGATGGGTGTAAAATATGCAACAGGTTTGATTGTTCAATAAATTCCCACCTTCAAAAAACAGCGGCTACACAGGCGTATAAATGTGATGGCATCTATTTTTCAGGCACAAAATGGAGAGCGAGTTACGCACTGCGTGCCAGATGTGCAGCATCCATCATACTGATGAAGGCATAAAAAGATATCCGGGGACAACACCTGAAACGGCTGATAGGCTATTGCTTAGGGTACGGGCTGCGGGGAGGCATATATGCCTTCGCAAAACGAGCTGCCCTGATGCAGCAGGCGGCAAGTCAGTTATTCAATTGGGAACTATCCAGAGCCTTGAAGCAGAATTTTCAGAACTCAATTGATCTTTGGCAACCATCTTTACCATCTGTTAATGGCCATTTAAAAAAAAAGTGGATTCTGAAAGATTCCAAATTGATTACAGTCCATATTTTAAAGTTACGGACAGGACAAGCCTCGACTGGACACAATAGCAGAAGACTTTACAAAGCTGGGCAGCAATGTACAGGAACAGAGAGGCTTTACTTCTCATTTTAACCGTGGAAGGTGGAGCATGCTAGGACTCATGACATGGCCTTCTCTTGCTTTTAATGTATTTTGTGCCATTGTAAGGGTGCCCTTTACAATGGTCTCCTTCTCTGCTGTGATGAAGGTTTTGGCTCGCTCTTTTGATACAACATCAGGGTCAGAGGCCAAACGTGAAGAATCGTTTCCAGCCTTGTGATTCGGACTTCAGATTGCCAGACCAGTCCATATTGAGCTTCCTGAGTGCATGGCCAAACTATGGCCAAACTTCTGCACTGTAAATTCTATGTTCTATGTTCTATGAGTGGGTCTTAGAGTACATGAGTGGATTGAGATGCACACTAACGGTTCACACCCAAAATTGTCCAAAACCTGTCTCGGCAGAGTGCACATGACATTATGTAAACACACCTCCTTTCTGTTTCAGCTGGTTTGAACCAGTTTTCAGATACAGCGATGTGTCCACAGTCACGTACACACTTCCCAGGTCAGGAACCCACCAAACAAAACACAGCTTCAAGAAAGCACGACATATAAGTCAGACTGGAAACATTTATACAAAACTGAGAAAGAAAAATACAAAATTGACTTTTCCACTGATTAATGTAGAATTCATGGATTGTACAATTTGTTCCATGATGCTGTTCCCATGTTAGGCAAAGTAAGGGAAAAGCGTCTCAAGGCATCTTGAATTCAAAAGGCACTTTTTTCAGAATGTGAAAGGTGCACACAAATTTTGACTGTGTTTTTAAACTAATTAAATTATTTAATTACCAGAACAATGTTCCATTTTCCATCTGTAATGTATCAACCAAACACCTTGGCATCATCTGCTAAAAATGCTGAATAGGGTATGAATCTCCAAATATTGCACAATGTTGTAATGTTTGTACATTTCATTAGCATCAATTAAAAGGTTATCCTCTCAGATTAACAAATAATTCATTACCATCTTAATGAACCAGAAAAGGGCACTGCAAATATTGATGGTGGGAAAATATGTCAAGATATAGGAAAACATGCTACGAGCAGCACCAAACATATTGAAAAATTGTATCAGTCTGGTGAAGCTAACATCCAGGACTACCTGAATGCTGAACAGTGGAAGCTTTCCCGTAACCCCATAACCCCACACTAATTTAGCATGGCCACTTCACCTAACCTGCACATCCTTGGACTGTGGGAGAACACCAGAGCACCTGGAGGAAAACCACACAGGCATGGGGAGAAAATGCAAACTTCACACAGACACCCAAGGCCGGAATTGAACCGGGTCCTTGGTGCTATGAAGCAACAGCGCTAACCACTGTGCCACCGCCCGGCACTGCGGTGGACAATTAAATAATTAGCTGGAGGAGGAGGCTCCGCAAATATCGCCATCTTCAATGATGGAGCAGCCCAGGACATCAATGCAAAAGATAATCCTGAAAATGTTTCAACCACTTTCAGCCAAAAGCACTGAGTGGATTATTTGTCTCGACCTCCTCCTGAGGTCTATGATATCACAAAGCCAGTCTTCAGACAATTCAATTCATTCCATTTAATATCAAGAAATGACTGAATTCACTGGAGCCAACTAAGGCTATGGACAACATTCTGACTGTCGTGCTGAAGACTTGCAGTCCACAGCAAGCTGCACTCATAGTCAAGTTGTTCCAGTATGGCAATAACACTGGCTTCTACGTGAAAATGTAGATAATTGCCCAAGTATTCTCTGTTCACAGAATAGCCGGAAAATTCCAAATGGATAATCACCATCAATCCACTCTCCGCCATTACCAAAGTGATGGAAGCTGTCATCGTCAGTGTTACCAAGTGGCATTTACACACAAATAAACTATTCCCTGACACTCATTTTAGACTCACTGAGGGTCACTTGGCTCCAGAACTCATTGTAGCTTTGGCCTAAACGAAATGAAATGAAATGAAATGAAAATTAAATGAAATGAATAAACATGAATAAAAGAGTTGAATTGCAGAGGGGAAATGGAGTGACTGCCCAATGGCAGAATAGAGGTTAGCTCTGCCTGAAAGCAAGCAGGGGAACATGATACAGACTTGCTCTTGGGGGGGGGGGGGGGGGGGAGGGGGGGGGAGTTCAAAATGGAGGACAGAGTTCATGGTCTGAAGTTGTTGAACTCGATATTGAGTCCAGAGGCTATTATGTGCCTAATAGGAAGATGATATGCTGTTCCTCCAGCTTGTATTGGACTTTACTAGAACATTGTAGCAAGTCGAGGACTGAAATATGAGCTGAGAGCAAGATGGTGAATTGGATTTGTTTACTGTCACGTGTACCGAGGTACAGTGAAAAGTAATTTTAGCGAGCAGCTCAAACAGATCATTAAGTACATGAAAATAAAATAAAATAAAAAGAAAATATATAATAGGGCAACACAAGGTACACATTGTAAATACATAGACACCGGCACCGGGTGAAGCACAGAAGGGTGTAGTATTAATCAGGTCAGTATATAAGAGGGTCATTTAGGAGTCTGGTAACAGTGGGGAAGAAGTTGTTTTTTAATCTGTTTGTGCATGTTCTCAGACTTTTGTATTTCCTGCCCGATGGAAGAAGTTGGAAGAGTGAGTAAGCCAGGTGGGAGGGGTCTTTGATTAGGCTGCCTGCTTTTCCCTGGCAGTGGGAGGTGTAGATGGAGTCAATGGATGGGAGGCAGGTTTGTGTGATGGACTGGGCTGTGTTCACGACTCTGAAGTTTCTTGCCGTCTTGGGCCGAGAGTTTGCAAGACCAGGCTGTGATGCAGCCAGATCGGATGCTTTTTATGGTGCATCTTAAAACTTGGTAAGGGTTAATGTGGATATGTCGAATTTCCTTAATTTTGTGAGGAAGAATAGGCACTGTTGTGTTTTCTTGTTGGAGTGTCGACGTGGGTGGACCAGGACAGATTTTTGGTGATGTGTACCCCTAGGAATTTGAAGCTGTTAACCATCTCCACCTTGGCCCCATTGATGCTGACAGGGGTATGTACACTACTATGCTTCCTGAAGTCAATGACCAGCTCTTTAGTTTCACTGGCATTGAGGGATAGAATGTTGTCATTGCACCACTCAACTGGGTTCTCTATCTCCCTCCTGTATTCTGGTTTGTCGTTATTTGAGATCCGGACCACTATGGTTGTGTCCTCAGCAAACTTGTAGATGGAGTTGGAACCAAACTTTGCCATGCAGTCGTGTATGTGCAGGGAGTATAGTAGCGGGCTAAGTATGCAGCATTGCAGGACCCCGGTATTGACAACTATTGTGGAGGATGTGGTGTTGTTTATTCTGACTGATTGTGGTCTGTGGGACAGAAAGTCGAGGATCCAGTTGCAGAGTGAGGTTTTGGAGCTTGGATATGAGCTTGACTCGGATTATGGTGTTGAAGGCGGAGCTGTAGTCAATAAATAGGAGTCTGATGTAGGAGTCCTTGTTGTTGAGATGCTCTAGGTATGAGTGTAGGGCCAGGGAGATGGCATCTGCTGTGGACCGGTTTCGGCGGTATGCGAATTGCAGTGGATCAAGGCACTCTGGGTGTATGGAGTTCATGCACTTCATGACCAACCTCTCAAGGCACTTCATTACGACTGATATCAGGGCCACCGGACGGTAGTCATTGAGGCATGTTGCCTGGCTCTTCTTTGGCACTAGTATGATGGTGGTCTTCTTGAAGCAGGTGGGGACCTCGGAGCGGAGTAGGAACAGGTCAAAGATGTCCGCGAACACCTCTGCCAGCTGGTCCTCGCAGGCTCTGAGTGTCCGACTAGGGATCACAAATTTGGGGTCACACTTGTGGACTGAGCAGAAGTATTCTGCAGAGTGGTCACTGAGTCTGCGTTTGGTCTCTGCAGTGTAGACAAGACCGCATTGTGAGCAACAAATATGGGCTGGAATTCTCTGGCCGCTCGCTGCCGGCAGGGTTTGCTGGTGTTGTGGGCAGCGCATCCCTGCTCGTGAGTTTCCTGGCACACCACCTCCCACTGTTGAGAACCACGCGGCTGGGAGTACTAAATTGAAAGAAGTGCAAGTAAATTCCTGCTTCTCCTTGAATGCATGTTTCAGGACCTGGATAGTGGGTAGAGAGAAGGTGTTAATGTCAATGGGAAAAATAATGTGCTGGGATGAACATAAGGATCTTTTGTGTCAAGAACCTTGAAATTTCTGAAGACAGGTTGCTGTTCAGAATATCAAGGATGTGTATGGAAATTTAAATCTGCTACAATATTATGATGAAAGAATACCTTGCACCTGTATTCCATCTGTCCATTGCATTCTGGACTAGAGCTGGCCCTGACTGAAGTCTCATGTACACAAGATTCTTTCGACACTCACGAGGGAAGGGTAATTGATGTGATTTGCTGTTACCTTCCTCACAGATTTTATTTGCAGTATATCTTCTTTTGGTGGATAATAGCCAACATTAAAGTGCCCAATATACCTTACAATGAGGTGGTGGTGGGGATGGAGTTGGGGGTGGGTGGGGGTGGTGTGTGTTTGGTGTGGGGATATTGGGTAACATGAGGGACATGCACCTATCACCATTGCCGGATGCCAACTCAGTATTAAGAGATGTCTCTCGCATCTCTGTTTGGTGGAATTGCCTGGAGTCTAAACCCAACACTTCTGTTTCAGGGCGGGAGTCCACCTACTGGCCCAATGGCACTTGTCAAGGTGTAAGTACCGTAATGGATGTCTGCACACTATTTCAGACCATGGCCGGAATTCTCCAGCCATTGGGATTCTCTGTTCCCGACAACAGCACACCCCCACCCATGGGTTTCCCGGTGGTATGATGTGGCTTCAATGGGAAACCCTATGAAAGTGTCTACAGCAGAGAACCCCGCTGCCAGTGAACAGCGTGCCACTAAGAAACATCGCCGAAGGACCGGCCGGAGAGTCCAGCCCCATATTTGAGTTTCCCTCTGCCACGGTTACCAGGCGCAAATTGTTTTACTTTTTTTTAGGGATGCAACCGCTAATAACATCCTGGGGCAGCATGGTGACGCAGTGGTTAGCACTGCAGTCTCACGGCGCCGAGGTCCCAGGTTTGATCCCGGCTCTGGGTCATTGTCCGTATGGAGTTTGCACATTCTCCCCGTGTTTGTGTGGGTTTCGCCCCCACAACCCAAAGATGTGCAGGGTAGGCTAAATTGCCCCTTAATTGGAAAGAAAAAATGAATTGGGTACTCTAAATTTTTTTAAAAAACTAATAACATCCTACATTTCTAAAATAGCTATGGCCTGGAATTGTATATTTCAGTCGGTCTAATAAGCTGTAATCAGTAAGAAAGCACTTTAATTTGGAGTTCCTTTGCTGGAAGAGAAGGACTACTGGAAGGAATATGCACTTTAGGGAAAAGGAAATCCATCAGTAGTCAAACTCTGAGAGAATATCAGACAGAGCCGATTCAACACCATGAGAAAGGAAAACAGCATTTCCAGAATGCGATAAAGCACCACAAGCTTTATATAGAAGGTTGCTATCTGCCTTGAAGCAGGACTTGGAGGTGATGGCATTCTGATGCACCTACTGTACTTGTCCTTCTTGGTGGTCGAGTTTGCATGTTTGAGAGAAGAAGTCCAGAAGCCTTGGTCAAAGAAATGGCTGAGCAATTGAATACATACTTTGGTTCTGACTTCACAAAAGAGGATACAATTGAGATACCAGAAATGTTGGAGAATGAAAGGTTTAGTGAGAGGGAAGAACTGAGGGAGATCAACGTTAGTAGGGAAATGGTGCTGGGAAAATTGATGGGATTGAAGGTGGATAAATCCCCAGGGCCTGATAATTTGCATCCCAGAGTGCTTGAGGAGGTGGCTCTGGAAATAGTGGATGCATTGGTGGTCATCTTCCGGGATTCTATAGACTCTGGAAAAGTCCCTGCAGATTGGAGGGTAGCTAATGTCACTCCAATATTCAAAAAGGGAGGTAGAGAGAAAACAGGGAATTATAGACCAGTAAGCCTAAAATCGGTAGTGGGGAAAATTCTTGAATCCATTTTCAAGGACTTTACAGTAGAGCATTTAGAAAGCAGTGGCAGGATCAGTCAGAGTCAGCATGGATTTATGAAGGGGAAATAATGCTTGACAAATCTTTTGGAATTCTTTGAAGATGTAACTAGTACAGTCGACAAGTGGAGACAGTCGATGTGGTATACTTGGACTTTCAAAAGGTGTTTGACAAAAGATCATCGTGCAAAATTAAAGCGCAAGGGATTGGGGGAAGTGTATTGAGGTGGATATAAAACTGATTGGCAGAGAGAAAACAAAGAGTAAGAATTAATGGGTCCTTTTCAAATTGGCAGGCAGTAACTAGTGGGGTGTTACAGGGACCGATGCTGGGACCCCAACTATTCACAATGTATATTAATGATCTGGATGAGGGAACAAAATGTAACACCTCAACGTTTGCAGATGATACCAAGTTGGATGGGAGGGTGAACTGTGACGCGGATGCACACCAAGGCTATGCTGTACCCCAGTGACTGCAGCATGGCTGGTGAAAGGCTGTTGACTTTAACTGGGGGATGGATTGGTGGAAGGCGTCCATCAGCTCTGGCTTTAAAAGACCTGGGCTAGTTATGCGGTCCCCAAGCGAACAATCTGTTGGATTATGGGGACAAGGCAGGAGAATGATACCAGGTGAAATGCTCATTTGGAGAGCCGATGCAGGCATGATGGGCAGAAGCACTCAAATATTGGGTGAATTCATCTTGTTCTGCAGTAGATGAGGAGGTACAGCATTCAGAAACTGTATGGTTGGGTCTGCAAATGCTCTCATGGACTTTCACACGGGAAAGATCGGGCTCCAAGATTTACGTAAGGTCCTGTGTCAAGTCAGTGACAGTCTTCACTAGACCTCTTGACAGTGACTGTCTGCAATTACACCAAACATTTCATTCTTCAGGTCCCATCAGCCTTTTTTCTATACACCATCCCATCAAAGGTCTCATTGTGTTCTCTGCAGCAGGACCCATGTGTGAATTCGCCATCCAGTGAGTTGGCATCTGTGCAACCCTTTGCTCCTAACCTGAGTGTAGGCGAGTATTTTTCCTTTTTTTAAATAAGTTTAGAGAACCCAATTATTTTTTTCCAATTAAAGAGCAATTTAGCGTGGTCAATCCACCAAACCTGCAAATCTTTAGGTTGTGGGGTGAAACCCACGCAGACATGGGGAGAATGTGCAAACTCCACACGGACAGTGACCCAGGACCGGGATTCGAACCTGGGTCCTCAGTGCCATAGTCCCAGTGCTAACTACTGCGCCACATTCCGCCCTAAGGCCAGTGTTTTTCAAACTTTCTTTCCCAGGACCCTTGTTTACCAAGTGGCCAACCTTCAGGACCTATCTCAACCAATCTTCACAATCCACGCTGGCCAACCTTCACAACAGACCATTTTGACTCACCTTCAAAGCGACAGGTGAGCATGCTTGGTCCTCACGGTCTCACTCAAATCAGGTTCACCGGAGGCAAGAGCAATATGTATATCACTTGCAGAGTTCAGCCAATTCCTTTGTGCTGTCCTCATCTTTGTCAGGACAGAAAATCTAACCGTGCACACGTAGGTCATTGTGAAGGGCAATAGCAACAAAATGCTTGTTTTACTCAGTACTGGATACTCCTGAGATGCTACTCCAGAATGCTGTCAGCCTCATGGACTTGTGGCCAGTTTTTAATGTGCTGTCACAGGTGAGGCACAGAAGTCGAGTCTCTTCATTTGGAGGCAGCTGCAAGTTAATAATTGACTCTGGGGTCTCAAACCCAAAAGGATTTTTCACCTACCGCTTCTCCCTCAAAATCTAAAAATTCTCTTCTGGAAATTGGCAACACAAACTGTTGATCAGCGCTGCCAGATGCGACTGAAAAAGCTTGCCAGTCTATTGGCAGTTCCCTTACTAACACTGTTTTCATCGATGTGTCGCAGCAGTATGGGGAACATGTGGTATTTTTGGCTTTGTACTCACAGTTGCTAAACTTTCAATGACTTTTGGAATGCATCTATTTCTTCACAGTGCTGAAAGCAATCATCATCCTTCCCTTGCAATTTGAGGATCAGTTCGTTTGGAATTGAAAAGATGCTTTCAAGGTACATAGTTAGCATCCAAGTTTCATCAGCAAATGAATCAGACAGAGGGGATGATTTCTCAAGAAGGAAAGCATGGATTTCATACTTCAGTTCGTAAACTCTGACAAGCACCTCATAGAATCATAGAATTTACAGTGCAGAAGGAGGCCATTCGGCCCATCGAGTCTGCACCGGCTCTTGGAAAGAGCACCCTACACAAGGTCAACGCCTCCACCCTATCCCCATAACCCAGTAACCCCACCCAACACTAAGGGCAATCTTGGACACTAAGGACAATTTATCATAGCCAATCCACCTAACCCGCACATCTTTGGATTGTGGGAGGAAACCGGAGCACCCGGAGGAAACCCACGCACACACGGGGAGGATGTGCAAACTCCGCACAGACAGTGACCCAAGCCGGAATCGAACCTGGGACCCTGGAGCTGTGAAGCAATTGCGCTATCCACAATGCTACCGTGCTGACCCCTTGACAGCCAATGTACCTCTGTGTGGAACAATAAATGTGTGCTCAGCCCCCATATCGGAACAAAAAAGCCTGGTATTGAGTGCGCTGCATTTAATGAAATTCACAACTTTCACAATTCTTTTCAACAGCACATCAAGATTGGATGGAATTCCTTTCTGTGCCAATTCCTCATGGTGAATAAGCCAATGATTCCAAACTATGTAATTGCCTCCTTAATCCTTATCATAACTCCTCTATTTTTCCCAGTCATGTTGACTGATGCATCGCTTGTGATTCCACTGCAATGAACCCAGTCAAGCCCACATTTTCCAACTACAAAACTATTCAATGCTTCAGAAACCTCTGCGCCAGTCGTGCTGGTTGATAATATCAGGCAGCATAGCAATCCTCGAGAAATTCATTGTGCAAAACATGCCTAATATAAACTAGCATGATGACACAATCTAAAACATCTGGGGCGGGATTCTCCCGCACTTGGCGCGATGGCCTGATGCCGGTGCCAAGAACGGCGCGAACCGCTCAGACGTCGGGCCACCCGGAGGTTGCTAGGCCGGAAGGATTGGCGCCGCACCAAACGCCACTGAAGGGCTGCCGTGGTCCCACGCATGCACAGAACCGGCGGCGTGTTCTGGCGCATGTACAGAACCGCCGGCGTGTTTCCTGCGCATGCGCAAGGGGGTTCTTCTCTGCGCCGGCCATGGCGGAGCCCTCCAGAGGGCAGCGTGGAGGGAAAATGTGCCCCCATGGCACAGGCCAGCCCGCAGATCGGTGGGCCCCGATCCCGGGCCAGGCCACCGTGGGGGCAACCCCCCAGGGCCGGTTCCCCCCGCGCCCCCCCGAGGACCCCGCTAGACGACCGACAAGCCAGGTTCCATCGTGATGGACCATGTCCATTTCACGCCGGCAGGACTGGCCAAAAACGGGCGGCTGCTTGGCCCTTCGGGGCCCGGAGAATTTTTTTGTGGGGGCCGCTGCCAACGGCCCCCGGCTGCAAACCGGTACTGGAGAATACGGCAGCCAGCGTCGGAGCAGAAGGGCGGGATTCAAGCCGCCCCCTGGGGATTCTCCAACCCAGCGGGGGGTCGGAGAATCCACCCCTGTACTTTTCTCGCTGCACCCTTTGAAAAAAATCAAGAGATTTTTCCTGAAAATCGCTATGCTTTGTCTGCGAAAGCCTTTGAAGTTTTGAGAGTTTTAAACTTTCATTTACTAGTACTTCTCTGCATATAACACACGTGGGCTTTGAATCCTGATTTGCATTGGCACAATTAACAAAGTCATACCTCAAGAAATCATCTTTATATTGTTTTGTTCCCAATTTTAGTTTCTTCTTGGTAGGCTGTTCACCAGGGGCCCTGGAGCTCTGTACACAGCTCACACTGGCACTGCTTTGTCCTGCCATGGACTCTCATGAGCAGCACCCCCAGCAGATTCAGTTGTGAGATCCTGGCCCGTTTGTTTCTCTGGCCATCTCTTCCTTGTTACAAAATGATCCATCTTCAGTTCTTCACAGTTTTGTTGCCTTGCTTGCTTGTAGCTAGAAAATGGAGGAATCGCTTATCCGTGATTTTGCATCGAAAGCACGGATGTACAGGCGCAGGTGGGAATACTGCATCATTTGCATTTAAAAGTTGGTCGTGGCCGGCATTCTCAACTTAAAAGTCGGTCGCAGCCAGCATTGGGCACTTCTCCCACTTTCGAGAACACCAGGACCGATCGCTCAGTGACCTCCCTGACACGCATCCACGACCCACCTGCAGATCGCAACCTGCAGTTTGATAAACCCTGCTGTAAACTAGTCATGCCTGGAGAATTATTACATTCAGATCCCATCTCTGTTACCCTCTAAAGGATCCACAGTTTCAGTACCTGTGCTGATGGTTATCGTGTGAGATCAATTCACCCCCCCCCCCCCCCCCCCCGCGCAGGCCAGGTGGGAGAATCGCCGGGGCGCCGCGCGAGTCTCGCCATGCCGTCCCGACCCCCCACCCCCCACAAACCAGCGCCGCGAAAATCACGCCTGGCCGCTGGGAGAATCGCCGCTCGCCGTTTGCAAAAGGCCAGATGGGCCGAGCGGCCGCCCCAACATGACAGGTTCCCGCCGGCGCCGTCCACACCTGGTCGCTTCCGGCGGGAAGTGCGCGGGAACGCTTGGGGGGCAGCCTGTGGGCAGGGGGGGGGGGGGGGTTCCTACACTGGGGGGGGGCCTCCGATGGGGTCTGGCCCGCAATAGGTGCCCACCGATCGGCAGGCCGGCCTCTCTAAAGGAGAACCTCCTTTCCTCCGCCGCCCCGCAAGATCCATCCACCATCTTCTTGCGGGGCGGCCTCGGGGAGGACGGCAACCGCGCATGCGCGGGTTGCCGCCGGCCAACCTGTGCATGTGCGGGTGACATTATTTACGCGATGCCGGCCGCATCACAGACGCGGCACCGCTTTTTACGCGGCGCCAAGGCCCAGTGCGCATAAAATACACAATGCCTTCCTAGCCCCCCCGGGGGTGGGAGAATAGGGGGCTGGGAGCGGGCTCCCATGCCAGAGTGAAACACTCCGGTTTTTACTCCGGCGTCGGGACTTTGTCTCCATTTCGGAGAATCGCGCCCCAGGTATTGTAGCATTATCTGTCTCCTGCTTCTCATGGGTTTCAGGCTCCTGTGCTACTGCCTGGCTGGTGGGAGTTCTTAGGTTGCCTGAAATGAGAAAGACACCAGGGGCGTCATTCTCCGACCCCCCGCCGGGTCGGAGAATGGCCGTTGGCCGCCGTGAATCCCGCCCCCGCCGAAGTCTCCGGTACAGGAGATTGAGCGGGGGTGGGAATCGGGCCGTGCCGGTTGGCGGGACCCCCCGCTCAATTTTCCGGCCCGAATGGGCCGAAGTCCCGCCCAGAAATTGCCTGTCCCGCCGGCGTAAATCAAAGCTGGTATTTACCGGCGGGACCAGGCGGCATGGGCGGGCTCCGGGGTCCTGGGGGGGGAGTGGGGCGATCTGACCCCGAGGGGTGCCCCCACGGTGGCCTGGCCCGCGATCGGGGCCCACCGATCCATGGGCGGGCCTGTGCCGTGGGGGCACTCTTTCCCTTCCGCCTCCGCCACGGCCTCCACCATGGCGGAGGTGGAAGAGACTCTCCCCACTGCACTAGTGAGGGAAACTGTCGGCGGCCGCTGACGCTCCCGCGCATGCGCCGCATTTCCGTGCCAGCTGGCGGGGCAATAAACGCCATTTCCGCCAGCTGGCGGGGCGGAAATCCCTCTGGCGCCGGCCTAGCCCCTCAATGTTGGGGCTCGGCCCCCAAAGATGCGGAGCATTCCGCACCTTTGGGCCGGCGCGATGCCCGTCTGATTGGCGCCTTTTTTTGCGCCAGTCGGCGGACATCGCGCCGTTGGGGGAGAATTTCGCCCAAGGTTAGGATTGAAGATTAGAATGGGCAGCACAGTTGCTTCACAGCTCCAGGATCCCAAGTTCGATACCTGGCTTGGGTCACTGTCTGTGCGGAGTCTGCACTTTCTCCCCATATCTGCGTGGGTGCTCTGGTTTCCTCCCACAATCCAAAGATGTGCAGGTTAGGTGGATTGGCCGTGCTAAATTGCCCCTTATTGTCCAAAAGATTAGGTGGGGTTACTGGGTTATGGGGAGAGGGTGGAGGCGTGGGCTTAAGTAGGGTACTCTTTTCACGAGCCAGTGCAGTCTCGATGGGCCGAACGGCCTCCTTCTGCACTGTAAGTTCTATGTTCCATGTAAATTCTGTTCTAAGTGAGGGAAGGTGGAAGATTGAATGTATGCAAGGGTTGTGGACATGACAACCAAAGGTTGTAGCAATTCTCTTTTATTGTCACAGAGCAGAGGTCAACTCATTACAATGATTTATAGGACCAACTAGATTATTAACTAAGCTATTAAGCGGAATGATGCATGCCATTTTCTGTCTTTAATTCTGCGAGAAACTCTGTTCTTGCTTTGATAGGGGGAACAAACATCAGGGGCGGGATTCTCCGACCCCCCCCGCCGGGTCGGAGAATCGCTGGGGGCTGGCGTGAATCTCGCCGCCGCCGGTTGCCGAATTCTCTGGCACCGGATATTCGGCGGGGGCGGGAATCGCGCCGCGCCGGTTGGCGGGGCCCCCTGGCGATTCTCCGGCCCGCGATGGGCCGAAGTCCCGCTGCTGGAATGCCTGTCCCGCCGGCGAGAATCAAACCACCTCTCTTACCGGCGGGACAAGGCAGCGCGGGCGGGCTCCGGGGTCCTGGGGGGGGTGGGGCGCAGGGCGATCTGGCACCGGGGGTGCCCCCATGGTGGCCTGGCCCACGATCGGGGCCCACCGATCCGTGGGCGGGCCTGTGCCGTGGGGGCACTCTTTTCCTTCCGCTTCGCCATGGTCTCAACTATGGCGGAGGCGGAAGAGACCCATTCCACTGCGCATGCGCGGGGATGCCGTGAGCGGCCGCTGACGTTCCCGCGCATGCGCCGCATGGTAAAGTCATTTCCGCGCCAGCTGGCGGGGCACCAAAGGCCTTTCCCGGCAGCTGGCGGGGCGGAAATCAGTCCGCCGCGGGCCTAGCCCCTCAAGGTGAGGGCTCGGCCCCCCAAGATGCGGAGAATTCCGCAACTTTGGGGCGGCGTGATGCCGGACTGATTCGTGCCGTTTTTGGCGCCGATCAGCGGACATCGCGCCAATTGCGGAGAATCCCGCCCCAGGTTTGAGCTCCCAGTTGCTCGGGTAATGGAGCTCAATGCATTATTTCTCCCTCTGTAATCTCATTAGAACTTCACCCTTCCTCACCTCCCTGATTCTGTATGACCTGACCTGTAGTTCCAAAGACTCTGCTGCTTTATTGTCCCTCTCTGCATGCTCGCTTTCCCTATTTCTCCAATTGTTGAGGCACATTTTGCTTGTGCATACTATTTTCTCCTGAATTTTTTTTAGCTGTCTGAATCCCACATTCCTTTTGATAATTATCATTTCACCAGTGTTAAATGTATAAGGATGAGGTGAGGCCATGATTGTGAATTATGAGGTAAAATCGGTAGAGACTGTTGCTAAGCCAGCAGACAGTGAGGTGTTGAATGGAGCAGTATGTGAGGTTTGTGATCTAGTTGTAAGGATATAATAGATTTGCTGACCTTTATTTCTCATGTGAGATCATTGAACTCCTTTCTACACTACCTCCGGGTCGGCTCGGCTAACTGCTTGCACCTACTGTGATGGCCATCTGCTCCCATTGCTTTCTCAGTGTCAGTCTGGAGGATCACTCATGGGATGCAAGTATCATTCACTAGATCAGCATTTATTTCCCATCCTTAATTGCCCTTGAGAAGGTGGTGAGCTGCCTTCTTAAACCACTGCTGTTCATGTGGTGTAGGTAAACCCACAGGGCTATTAGGGAGAGGGTTCCAGCATTTTGCACCAACGACGGTGAAGGAACAGTGATATATTTCCAAGTCAGGTTAATGAGTGCCTTGGAAGGGAACGTCCAGATAGCATGCTCCTATGGGTCTGTTGCGCACGTCCTTCTAGATGTTAGTGGCCGTGGTTTGGAAGGTTCTGACAAAATAGGCTTGCTGAGTTCCTGTAGATGGTACACACTGCTGCCATTGTTCATCAGTGGTGGAGGGAGTCAATATTTGTGGATGGGGTGCCAATGAAGCAGATTGCTTTGTCTTGGATGGTGGTTGGAGCTGTATCCATCCAAGCAAATGGAGCATATTCCATCACGCTCCTGACTTCTGGATGGTGGTCAAGCTTTAGGAGTCAGGAGGTGAGTTATTTGCTGCAGGATTCCTAGCCTCTGAACTGCTCTTGTAGTTACAGAATTTTTATCGCTAGCCCAGTTCAGTTTCTGGTCAACAGTAACCCCCAGGTTATTGACTGTGGGAGATTCAGCGTTTGAATGTCAAGGAACAATAGATAGATTCCCTCTTGTTGGAGGTGATCATTGCTTGGCGCCTGTGTGGCATGAATGTGATTTTCCACTTGTCAGCACAAACCTGAATATTGTCCAGGCCTGGCTGCTTCAGTACCTGATAAGTTGCAAATGGTGCTGAATATTTTGCAGTCATCAGCGCACATCCCCTCTTCTGATCGTATGATGGAAGGAAGGCCATTGATGAAGCAACTGAAGATGGTTCGGTCTACAACATTTTCTGACGGAGCTCCTGCAGCGATAGCCTGGAACTGAGATGATTGACCTCCAACAACCACAACCATTCTCCTTTGTGCCAGGTATGACTTCAAGAAGTGGTGAGTTTTCAAAAGAGAAAATGCTGGAAAATCTCAGCAGGTCTGGCAGCATCTGTAGGGAGAGAAAAGAGCTAATGTTTTGAGTCCAGGTGCCCCTTTGTCATAGCTAACGTTAGCTCTTTTCTCTCCCTACAGATGCTGCCAGGCCTGCTGAGGTTTTCCAGCATTTTGTTTTTTGGGTTTCAGATTCCAGCATTAATTTGCTTTTATATAGTGGTGTGTTTTCCCCTGATGCCCACTGACTCCAGTTTAGCTATGGCCCTTTGATGCCATACTTGGTCAAATGCATCTTGATGTCAAGAGCAGTCACTCTCAGCTCATCTCTGGAGTTCAGCTCTTTTGTCCATGTTTGAGCCAAGGCTGTAATGAGGTCAGGAGCTGGGTGACCCTGGCAGAACCTAAACTGAGTGCCAATGAGCAGATTATTGCTTAGGCAGTGCTACTTGACAGCACTGTTGATGACTATTTCTATCACGTTACTGATGATCAAGAGTAGACTGGGAGGTGTTAATTAGTCACTTTGGTTTGTCCTGCTTTTTGTGTACAGAATAAACCTGGGCAATTTTTCACATTGGCAGGTAGATAGATGCCTGTGCTTTACTTATACTGGAACAGTTTGCCGAGAGGCACATCAAGTTCTGGAGCGCAAGTCTTCAGTACTATTGCGAGAATATTGTCATGGCCCATATCAAGTGCCTTCAGCTGTTTCTTGACATCACGTGGAGTGAATCAAATTTTCTGAAGATTGACATCTGTGAGGAATCATCCACTCAGCATTTCTGGCTGAAGATTGTTGCAAATGCAACTATGATGTGCTGAATAATGAAAATTGAAGATTGGGTATTTGTGGAGCCTCCTCCTCCAGTGGGTTGTTTAACTGTGAGCCCACACTACCTCCTGGTTCAAGGAAAACTTTGCAGGATAGACAGGGCAGAGTTTCCAGTGCCTAGGTTTTCAATTTTTAGCAGTTTTAGTTAGCCATTTAAGAGGGCAATTAAGGGAGTCACAGACCAGGTGAGGATGGCCGATTTCCTTCCCATTTCACGTATTTGAGAATCAAACGTTTTTTTGTGACTATCGACAATAGTTTCATGGTCATCTTTTGACTTTTAATTTCAGATTTCTATTGAACTCAAATTTCACCATCTGCCATAGTGGGATTCAAATCTGGGTCCCCAGAGCATTACCCTGAGTCTCTGGATTACGAGTCCAGTGATAATAGTAATAATAATGATGTAATAATAATAATCTTGAATAGTGTCACAAGTAGGCTCACATTAACACTGCAAAGACGTTATTGTGAAAATCCTCTGGCCGCCACACTCTGGCACCTGTTCGGGTACACAAAGGACGAATCAGAATGCCCAATTCACCTAACAAGCATGTCTTTCGGGACTTGTGGGAGGAAACTGGAGAACCCGGAGGAAACCCACGCAGACACGGGGAGAACGTGCAGACTCTGCATAGACAGTGACCCAAATCAGGAGTCGAATCCGGATCCCTGGCGTTGTGAAGCAACAGTGCTAACCACTGTGCTAGCATGCCACCCACCATTACACCAGCAATCCCAAGAGAAAAACCTCTTTGTCCCTGTGAAGCTCTTCTCTCAGGCATCCATTGGTGCACCAAACAACTTTAGAGCACCCTTTCAGCCCCTTTGAGCCACTTACACCTTTCCTTGTGCTCAGCTAGCCTTCCCCAGTCACTTCCAGCATGTGCAGCAGCCAGACTTCATATCCTCTTTAAGAGATACAGGGTAGCTTTAAATGTCACCAGTCTTGCAGAAACCTGGACCCTCTTTTTAGGCGTGTAGCTCCTTACTAAGTTATTTTAAAATGTTTTTTTTAAATAACTGTCTTGTAAAATTATCAGCCAGCCTGAAATGGTCATGGGTTAGACGAAGATCGCTATCTCCATGCCCGTTTTTGGGCGTTATCCAATTCCGTTCCCGTCCCAGAGGATTTATCTTGCTCCTACTCAGAGCTGGATATTTCTTTGTTTCTTTTAGATGGCTTCCAGCTTCATTGTTCTAGATAACTGGGTGACATTCACATATGACCGAGAAGTGTTAGTTAAATACTGGAAGTGCCTAAGGGGCACTCTGAGCTGGGCCGAAGAGAGACACACATTTGCATGAGAAACAAAGATTCAATTGCACATCCAAAACTTACTTGTCTAATATTTTCCAGTTCTGGTGAAATCATTTGACCCGAAACATTAACACTGTGCCTCTCTCTCCACTGCTGCTGCCTCGCTTTTCCAGCATTTTCTGCTCATATTTCTGATTTCCAGCAATATTTTGCCTTTGAAATTTATATCGTTCTGATGACTGAACTAGTTATTTAGGCCGAGAAACAGAAATTTCTGGAAACCACTTAACGACAAAACAGCTGGTGTGAAGGTGTAACTGGTCACAGCAGAATAGAACAGACCACATTTTGTATCTCGACTGGTCCGACTTTTTCAGAATCCCTACAGTGCTGAAGGAGGCCATTCGATCCATCGAGCCTGCACTGACCCTCTGAAAGGGTATTCCACCCAGGCTCACTTCCCTACCCTATTCTAATAACCACTTAATCTACACATCTTTTTTGGACACGAAAGGGCAATTTAGCAAGGTCAATCCACCTGCCCTGCACATCCTTGGACTGTTGAAGGAAACCGGAGCTCCCGGAGGAAAACCAAGCCGACATGGGGAGAAAGTGCAAACTCCACACAGACAGTCACCCAAGGCTGGAATTGAACCCAGGTCCCTGGCGCAGTGAGGCAACAATGCTAGCCATTGTGCCACCGTGCCACCCTCAAATTCATATGATATAGGATCAGAATTAGGCCATTCGGCCCATCAGGTCTGCTCCACCATTTAATCATGGCTGATCTCACCCTGGCCTTAACCCCACCGTCCTGCCCATTTTCCATAACCCTTCAACACATTAGCAATTAAAAATCTGTCTAACTCGTCCTTAAATTTACTCACTGTCCCAGCATCCGCCGCACTCTGGGGTGGCAAATGCCACAGACTCATGACCCTTTGGGAGAAGTAGGGCTGGATTCTCTGATTCTGGGGCTATGTCCCCATGCTGGCATGGGAACGATGGTACTTTACGCCAGAAAAAATGGCATGAAACAGCCACCGATTCCCCGTTTTGCTGGGGGCTAGCAGGACAGCAAAGAGGAGCACCCCGCTCTAGCTGCCGATACACCCCGGAGAATTGCCGAGTCCGTGGCCACGCATGCGCAAGGCGGCAGCCTGCAACAGCCGCGCTGTGCAACATGGCGGCAGCCGCTCGCGGACCCGTCCCACGGAATAGTCCCCCCGTTCGGTCGGCTCAAGCACCCGGACCATACCCCCACAGTGCCCCAGGCCCAAATAATGTTCCCCCCTTGCCCGCCGATCATCCCTCCCCCGACTGTGGCGGCACTGGACTGAGTCCGCAGCCGCCACGTCGAGTTCCTGACGGGTGAGACCACACGTGTCCCACGCTGTCGGTAACTCGGTCGTGTAAGGTTTTCGGGCAATTCGGCCCTTTTGGAGAAACTCAGAGACTGTAAACTGACTTTCCAGCCAAGGGAACAGAACCAGTTTTCCCAGCAGGCTTGGCCCGCTGAGCTGAGTGGGGACATAAGCACATAAATATTTACAAACACCCCCCTAGGAGCTACAAGGAAGAAGGAGCCAGACAACAAGATAACATCAAGACACAGACAAAGGGGCACGGGAATACACAGGAGGCTTGCATGCAAGCAGGACAATGGGATGGTCATAGCCCCATGCAAATGTAAATGACCTGGCCTCCACCAGAGCAGAATCCAATCAACACCCCATCAACATAGCAGCATCTCCGGAGCAGATGGAAGTCTTTGAAAATCTTCAAGGGAGCTCAACCTCGTTATCTCAAAAAAACAGACTGGAGGCGGACCTAGGGGAGGTACTCCCATCTCGACAGCTCTGACCGGCTCAAAGGGGGCGGGACCAGCGGGAACTTTAAAACTTACCTTTTCAATGCAAAAGGGGCTGGCCGATCACAGAACAAAGCCAGGTAAAGCAATATAAAAGGGGCTGTGTTTTCAATTGGGGGTCTCTTCGTTCCTGGCTCGACCTCTGCACCCCTGACTTGACCTCTGCAGCCTGTGACCGTAAGTAACCCGCAGCAGCTTGCGAAACTCCCTTGATTTTAATAGTGGTTGAGGCTTTGGGGAAGGGAACTTGTTTTGTGCCTTGTGATTTTGCTAAAACCTGTGTAACCGTAAGAATTTTCGTTGTGTCCGCTATATTACCTTTTGAATAGACTTAGTTGTATTAGAGCATAAGATTTTATTGTGTTTCTTCTGTTGATGATTTTGACCTGGGTTTTACAATAAACCTTGATTTGATGCTAATTGGAGTCGTTTAAATTCTTCAATCCTTCACCAGCGATCTCTGACCAAGTCATTGTTAAAATACTCCTCACCTTAATTCCGGGTTCAGGAATCGAGGGTCATCTTGAGCGATTCACTCAGGACAGACTGCTGGTTAGGGAATAAACAGCAGTGTCCTATCCTCTCTCTTGGGAAAGCTACTCTAGTGGAGTAGGAACCGGGTGGCTGTTGCACCACCGGCAAGAGAGAGAATCACCTGGGTATTGGTAGGGGTCTGGAGATCTGTGTGATATAAGTCTCAGGCTGTCGGTTAGGAATAAACGGCAGGCTTGAATCAGTGCTCTCTTCAGTGGAAGTGTCCCAGTGCGACATCCCCTGGCCTCTGAAGTTTCAGTGCCAGCTGGAGAGAGACACACACAGATATTCGAACCCCAGATATCGGCCCAGTAGTGGAGTAGCGGAGATGGCACCCTCTACAATGGCGACCGGGGCAGGAGCCCGGTGGTTTGGAGTATGTGACTTGGCAGAGGGGGTGAGGGAACGAAGCAAAATGGAGGAGAGAATATCCTCATATTTGTGGCAAAAGGTCAACCTCACCAAACCTTGGGTCTCAGAATTGATCAATGCGGAGCAACCGGTAATGGCAGCTGCTGCATGGACAGAAAGCAAGGCGCACAAAAGGCACTTGGAGAAGGCAGTTTGGCTGGTTTGCCTGTCTGAGCAGGTAGTCAAGACAGAGGATAGGGTCGAAGAGTTAGAGCAGGAGTTGAGAGAAGTGAGGGCCAGCGCAGGGGACAGCGCTAGCGCAGCGGAACGACTGCGGGAAGAAATGGCAGAAATTAAACAGGACAGCGCGAGTGTAGCAGAACGACTGCGGGAAGAAAGGGCAGAAATGCTCGGAGTACAGAGCAGTGTAGGAAGCTGGAGGGGAAGTTCCGGGACATCCAGGCAGCATACCGAGTGGCTCGCGAGGAAGTAGGGGACTGTGCCCATGGGCCGTGCCAGGCACGAATAACGGAGTTAGAGGAGGCCTTGTCCAAGGTCAGGGGACAGATACACCTGGTAGGTCCAGGGGGGTTCCCTAGGGGCAAGGTGCTCCTCGCAGCGGATGATTCCCCAAAGGCCAAGGGGAATAGACCGCCTCCTGAGGCACCGGGATTGTGTCCGGGCCGGCAGGGGGGGATCGGACTGCATGTTCAGGGGCAAGTCCAAGGGGGGTCGGCAGGGTACCCCCAGCTGGCGGCGTGTCCGCCTGGTTTCGTATGTGGGTCCCCATGGGATGGGGACAGACCGCTGCCTGGGATGCCGGTGATGGGGCCGGGTCAGCAGGTAGGGTTTGGACCGCCCGGTCAGGGGCAGGTCCAAGGGGGGTCAGTGGTGTATCCCCAGATAGCGGCGTCTCCTATATGGGTAGTTAGCCCGGGGACAGGGGGGCTACCCAACGGGGCAAGAGAGCTGGACAGTGGGGAGGAGGAGCAGGAACCCCAGGTAGGGCGGATGTGCCCTGTCAGACAAAGAAGGTATGGTCCCCCGGCGGGGATGGCAAACAGGGGACCGGTTGAGGGCGACATTATCGTTCCTCATGGGGCATCCGCGCTCAGGGGGATGGTGGCCCACGTTCCCAGACTAACTCCAAAGGGGGATCCGTCGCTGCATTTTATGGAGGTGGAACAGGCTGCCAACATCAATGACTGCGACGAAGGGGAGCAAATAAAGATGCTCCTGATAACCCTAGATGCCCAGCTATGCAGGACAGTGACCTCTGGGAATGGGGGAAGACCTGACACCTGGGCGGCAGCACAGACTGCTGTTCTGGAGGCAATGGGCTTGAATCTGGGGAGCCCTTTCATGAGGGTGGGGGAAACCAAGCAGCAACCAGGGGAATCTCCCACTATGTTCGCAGACAGGCTGTGGACTGTCTATGTGGAGGCGTGTGGGGCTCCCGCGGATAGGCAGAATTTAGATGAGAGAACAGCCCACTGGCTGAAGACCCTCGTAGCTAACTGTCTCCCTCACGTTAGGGCAAAGGCCGAACACTGGTTCGACCCGCAGAGTCCGGACCTTAATGAGGCAGAGGTCCTTAGGAAACTCACCCTTGCATATCGTAATGGGGAGAGGGGTGAGGACAAGCCCCTTAAGGGTAGGGTGCATGAAATCGCGCCAGCAGGCCCTAAGAGAGAGTGGAAGCATGTGGGCACCCGGACCTCCGACGAGAAACCGGTATGCTACGGGTGTGGGAAGGCCGGGCATTTCAAGAGGGAATGTAGAAACCCTAGCAAGCAGGAGAGGGCTCCCGCAGTAGAGAGTCAGACCCCGGCGGTAGGAGCAGCTGCCTCGGGAACCATCGAAATAAGTAAAATTTTAGCCCTTTTGCAAGGCTCAGGACAGGTGGCAATGGCAACGGGCCAGGGCCTGCCCGCACCCACACCACAAGAACCCGTATGACTACCCAGGGAGCAGCCTCAGGAAAAAGGGAGCGCAGGGGTAGTTCTAGCCCCAGACCCTGGTCCGGTCCAGGTGCAGGGTCCCATTCTGGAGGCTGCCTCAGGGGCTATTTGCAGTTTAAATCCCTTAAGGTGGGACCCATGCGAACGCCACATCAGTCAATTTAAATTGTTCCACCCCATAAGGACAAAAAAGAGCAAGGTGGGGGGAAGACGGGGGGTGGTAGTGGAGAAACCCCCCGTAGAATTAACGACGGTGGGGGAGGTCCCTGACTCCACGGTCACACAACCGGTGACAAGGTGCTGTCCCGAAGGGGCAGTCCCAAAGAGACCGACAGTGCTGCAAGCACCCAGCCCAGGGACAGGAACGATTCCCAAGCCCTTACCTGTGGGTCAGGTGGCCTGCCTTAGTATAGAGGCTAAGGAGGCGGAGGAAGTGGAGGTATCACCTTGGGTTTGGGAACCAGTCAGGGGACGAAGGAGCAATCGGGTCTCCAAGCCCCCGGTAAGATGGTCCCCATCCCATCTCCCTGTCACCCGGTCCCGCAGTAAGGGCACCCGAGTAGAAGGGAGCGATGAGGGATCACCGAACCCTGTTGGGAAAGGAGAGGCAAGGGGCAGCCCGAACCCCCGGGAGGGGACGGTCTGGCCCGAGCCGTTGGACCAAACAGGCGGAATGCCCCAGTGTAACGGGGCACAGTTTTAATTTGGCCACCCGGAGACGGGTGGCATTGTATATAACATATTCCCTTTCCTTTCCCCCTGCTAGTTCCAAATTAGTGTGTAGTTGTGTGTGAGGGATTTGGGATCGTGGGGACACAGAAGCACCTGGTGCAAGGGTAAAATGATGAAGCACCAGGCACTAGGACCCTGGTGCAGCCGGGCTGTAAACACAGAATCCCAGACAGGCTGCGGCAACTTCAAAGCAGGAGCTGCTGCCGCCACCGGATAGCACCCATGCACTTCAAGGTAGGTAATTCTGTGGAGGCAAGGATGTGTTTTGTTTGTCTTACAGATGTGGCAGCCGACGATGTGGAGTTTGCTGATCCTGGCGATGGTGGGACCGGGAGAACTCCGCAGAGGAGAGACAGAAGAGTCCTTTGTCTATGGGTGTTCTGGCGGCAGAGCCCCCCTGGTCACTACCGGACAGGGAAACCAGGTGGCCATAGAACAGGCCCGCTACTCACACCTAGGGAGGTGGCCTGGGTGGCTGGGGTCGAACTCGACCAGGTACTCCAGCCACCAGAGCTTCACCTATGGAGAGGCCTCGGTACTCTGCGAGGAGATACAGGTGGCGACTGACCGGGTTAGGGTGACTGAGGGTAGGCGGGTGTGTTTAACCTGTGAGGGGGACGTTCCTGTGGGGAGATGGTGGTGGCTCAGGAAGCTGAGCCCGGACATGAGGGATCGATCCTCGGACAGGGAACGAATGGACAATAACACCTACCGAACCATCACGGGGTCACCGGGTAGGATCACCGTTTGCTGGGATAAGTGGTGGGCTTCCGACCAGGGCATGTATCTATGTTTGTGGGGGTCGGCCAAGGCATGTCCACAAGGGGCATCAATCACCTTTGTAAGGTGGTGGCAGAACCCAGGGAACGGGATAAATTGACCACAGTGGGGAGGGATGTGTAACACCCAGGGAAGGGATGACTGTAGAAGCTACCGAACTGCTGGTTCAGGTAAAGCGACCCCTGCCCACAGCCCAACCGATCGACCCTCACAACTGTCCGATCACCACCAGGGGGGGGCCTGAGAATGGTTTAATGTTTGCCCCACACAGGAAATGTTGTACAGGGGGTACATTGTGCTGTCGCCTCAGTTGGACTAAACCTCTCAGCTGCAGGTATCGACGATGGAGAGTAAATGAAGAGCCCTCATCGGGAAGAAGCGAAGTGCAGCCAAGAAAGGAGGATCCTTGGTGAAATAAACAGATGCAATTATAAATAGTTGTATGGATTCGCGGGTTACAGGGACCCTTACGTTTGGGGTTCCGGTGAAATGTGTACCTGATTGTAATATATGTACAGGGACCCTTACGTTTGGGGTTCCGGTGAAATGTGTATATGTTACTATGTGTTTAAATTAGATATGGTGTTTCTTTCCCTTTAATTGAAATCAGGGGTAGCCTAGATTAAGGGAACTGTCTTGGGACTTGTAGTTTCGCATGTTGTTGGGGGGGGGACCTACGGTCCACACAAAAGGAAATAATTGCCCTTCACCTGTGTCGATACGGTCCAAGCAGGTAGGGACGTATCGAAGGGGCATCTGTAAGGTTTTCGGGCAATTCGGCCCTTTTGGAGAAACTCAGAGACTGTAAACTGACTTTCCAGCCAAGGGAACAGAACCAGTTTTCCCAGCAGGCTTGGCCCGCTGAGCTGAGTGGGGACATAAGCACATAAATATTTACAAACACCCCCCTAGGAGCTACAAGGAAGAAGGAGCCAGACAACAAGATAACATCAAGACACAGACAAAGGGGCACGGGAATACACAGGAGGCTTGCATGCAAGCAGGACAATGGGATGGTCATAGCCCCATGCAAATGTAAATGACCTGGCCTCCACCAGAGCAGAATCCAATCAACACCCCATCAACATAGCAGCATCTCCGGAGCAGATGGAAGTCTTTGAAAATCTTCAAGGGAGCTCAACCTCGTTATCTCAAAAAAACAGACTGGAGGCGGACCTAGGGGAGGTACTCCCATCTCGACAGCTCTGACCGGCTCAAAGGGGGCGGGACCAGCGGGAACTTTAAAACTTACCTTTTCAATGCAAAAGGGGCTGGCCGATCACAGAACAAAGCCAGGTAAAGCAATATAAAAGGGGCTGTGTTTTCAATTGGGGGTCTCTTCGTTCCTGGCTCGACCTCTGCACCCCTGACTTGACCTCTGCAGCCTGTGACCGTAAGTAACCCGCAGCAGCTTGCGAAACTCCCTTGATTTTAATAGTGGTTGAGGCTTTGGGGAAGGGAACTTGTTTTGTGCCTTGTGATTTTGCTAAAACCTGTGTAACCGTAAGAATTTTCGTTGTGTCCGCTATATTACCTTTTGAATAGACTTAGTTGTATTAGAGCATAAGATTTTATTGTGTTTCTTCTGTTGATGATTTTGACCTGGGTTTTACAATAAACCTTGATTTGATGCTAATTGGAGTCGTTTAAATTCTTCAATCCTTCACCAGCGATCTCTGACCAAGTCATTGTTAAAATACTCCTCACCTTAATTCCGGGTTCAGGAATCGAGGGTCATCTTGAGCGATTCACTCAGGACAGACTGCTGGTTAGGGAATAAACAGCAGTGTCCTATCCTCTCTCTTGGGAAAGCTACTCTAGTGGAGTAGGAACCGGGTGGCTGTTGCACCACCGGCAAGAGAGAGAATCACCTGGGTATTGGTAGGGGTCTGGAGATCTGTGTGATATAAGTCTCAGGCTGTCGGTTAGGAATAAACGGCAGGCTTGAATCAGTGCTCTCTTCAGTGGAAGTGTCCCAGTGCGACATCCCCTGGCCTCTGAAGTTTCAGTGCCAGCTGGAGAGAGACACACACAGATATTCGAACCCCAGATATCGGCCCAGTAGTGGAGTAGCGGAGATGGCACCCTCTACAGTCGGTCCCGGGCGGAGCATCGGGGGAGGACCTCAGGCAACGTCCTGAGGCTGTCGACACGTGGTCCAGCGTACTCCTAAAATACGCCGCTTTGGAGGGGGCGGAGCATCGTAAAGGCGGCGCCAGCCCCGATTTGGCCGGGAACTCGGATTCTCCGGCCAGTCGCCGAATGCAATCTCGGCATCAGCGACCGGAGAATCCAGCTCCTAGTTTCTCCTCAACTCCGTTTTAAATTCGCTACCTCTTATCCTAAGACTATGACCTCTCAGTCTAGAATGCCCCATAAGAGAAAATATCTGCTCCACGTCTACATTATCAATACCTTTTATCACCTTGTATAACTCAATTTGATCTCTGCTCATTCTTCTAAACTCCAGAGAGTATAGGCCTAAACTGTTCAATTATTACCACCCTATTTTACCTTGCACCATCTCCTTTTCAGTCATTCAACCACTGTTGCCCTCCTCCTTATAGCAGGGCTTCCTTTTTGTTCTCTCCTCACCATCCCACCCTCGCCACCCCTTCCCCTCCTGTCTATCATGATTTTGCAATTGTATATAAATTGTTAGTCTCAAACAGCTGTCCATGTTTCAGGTTGTTTCATTGACCGTGAATGCTCCAGTGTCCTAGCTGAAAGTGGGAGGGAGGGGGTAACTCTTCTTTGAAGTGTGGCAGGGCCCAGTGCAGCATTTTGCCAGTGGCAGTCAATTAAGCAGTCGTTGCCAGGGCTGCCATTCCTATTAAACACAGTGGCCTGGCCCCAAGTCTAATTGGACAACCATCAGTTCAGCAGCCTCAACTGTGCCACTGTGAGTTGTGGCCACTGCAAGTGCTGCACCTGGAGGATGAGGACACATCAATGGATTTTCATCCTCAAAGTCAGGTAAATGAGGTCTGGAAGTACTAGTACAAGTCAAGTAGGCCTTGAGGAGCGGTGGGGCATGTTGGGAGCGAAGTGGAGGAGAGTAGTGGGAGGGAGGCGATGAGTCACTGAGGGCAGGTAGGCACCACTGTTGACCAGGGAAGGCCACTGCTGCCAGAGGACTTTGTGGAACTTGGCATGCCTAAAAAGGTGGTCCCTTTCCTCGGAGTCCACTGGGCCAGTGGAGGTGGGATGAGGAAGTGGGCAATTAAATGGTTCAAACTGGCCCCTGTCTGTCACTTTTCCAACCGCTGACAAAATGACATGGTAGCAGGAAGGTGTCGGCCACCCCAACCCCATCTTCTCCCCATACCAGTTTGGCAGCTTTTCCACCTCTCAGCCTCTCATCTATGGGCCCAGAAAATCCTGGCTACTAACTTTGTTTCTCTCTCCACCGTTGACCAGCTGAGTATTTCCAGCATTTTCTATTTCTATTTCAGATATCTCCCATTTGCCGTGCTTGCTTTTGTTTTTACGGTTATTTAGGCCGACACTTACACAGGTTTGGAAACTATGAAATGATTAAAGTCTCCCGCTTTGGTCACTGTCTGTGCGGAGTCTACATGTTCTCCCCGTGTCTGCGTGGGTTTCCTCCGGATGCTCTGGTTTCCTCCCACTGTCCAAGGATGTGCAGATTAGGTGGATTGGCCATGATAAATTGCCCTTAGTGTTCAAAAAGGTTAGGAGGGGTTACTGGTTATGGGGATGGGGTGGAGGTGTGGGCTCAATTAGGATGCCCTTTCCAAGGGCCGGTGCAGACTTGGTGGGCCAAATGGTCTCCTCCTGCACTCTAAATTCTATGATTCTATAAATGAACCATCTGTTTCTTCCACTGGCCATTTATCATATGTCATATTATGGGCTCCATCCATCTCATTCAACTTGCTAACAGAAGAGCGACTATTATAAGTTTCAGGACAATGAAAGACTATTGAAGCTTCTCCATAAGACCTTAAGAAATAGGAACAGAAGTAAGTAATTTAGAGCCTGAACTGCCATTTAATATGGTCCTGGATGATTCTTCCTGATCTCAAAACTACTCAAGCCCAACACTTAGATGCTAATTCAATTTTATAACTTAGATTATTCAACTCCAACTGATACTGTCCCATGAATGCTTCTCCTTCTGACTCGGAAGTTCTTTGGGAGTGAGGATAACTTGTGCCCACTCGGATCCAATGTGTTCTGAGATCATTGATAAGTCCAGGGCGTGATTTGCAGATGCTGTCAAATACAGGGCAGGTGCTGCTTGGAATGTCGGATAGAGAAGCAGTTTGCAGGTTTGAACCCGTTCTCTGACGCCTCAACTTCACGTCCACACATTCCTGATGAAGTCTCTCAAAATGTTCGGTGCTTTCCCGAATGAACCCTCTCCATTTTGTTCAGTCACAAGCAAGCGTCTCCCATGAGTCAGTGGGATGCTTGACTCCTTCAGGGATAAACCTTTCCGTTGTGCTCCTGGGAGTGTGCTGTTTTTACCATCAGGGCGTTAACTCATTCTGTTTTGCAACTCATCATTTAATCTCATAAGGTTTACTCCCTAGTCATTTCTCAAATTGTTCCAGAAAACTATCATTAATAGATTCAAAAAATCAATTTCCTTTACTACGCATCTTCTAGTCTATGGATTAAAATCATGTGTAATTTTTCAACATATTTTGTGTACTTAAAATACAAACCAAAGTTGCCGTTCCCATAGTAATTCAGAATGGTGGGCAGCGTCATAATATACACATCAGTATATGATGGTGCAGAGACACACACTGACTGACACACTGCAAGACCAATCAACACACACAACACAGCAGCCAATCACCACTTAGGGCACGGTCACAATAAAGACAGAGGGCACTAGTTTTCCCGCTCATTCGGGATGCAGCCTCTGATACAGACAGAGCCCGCAGTCAGTCGCACAAACATCCACCATGTGCCAGCAGTATAGGATGGTCAGGTTAGGCATAGGTCTTCAGTCAATCTAACATAGTGTCGACCCACTGTGCAAGTATGTTTAACAGCTCTTAGTTAAACAGAATAGAATTGTACTATTACAAGTGTTGGTAGCCTGTCTATGTTACTGCTAAAGTAAACGCAGTCTCCACAGACCCAGAGTACCCAACACATCATGGTACCAGTATGTGATGTTAGAGTTTAATAGACCTACGTTCAAGTGATCTGCCTTCGACCAGCAATCAGCCATCCGGTAGTATGGACAGCGTCCGCCTTTCCCTGCCGCTCCACATCACCGGCAACCTCGGTTCGAACCAGGGGCTGGTTTAGCACACTGGGCTAAATCGCTGGCGTTTAAAAACAGACCAAGGCAGGTCGGTAGCATGGTTCAATTCCCGTACCAGCCTCCCTGAACAGGCGCCGGAATGTGGCGATTAGGGGCTTTTCACAGTAACGTCATTTGAAGCCTACTTGTGACAATAAGCGATTTTCATTTCATTTCATTTCAAAATCTTTAAACAACGATTCCAGCTATACCTCGAAGCTACAGACCTGGAAGTAGCCTCAGATGCCAGGAAGATTGCTCTCTTCCTTTCCACGGCCGGGGACCACACCATCCATATCTTCAACTCTCTCACTTTCGCTGAAGGTGAAGACAAGTCCAAGTTCAAGGCAGTCCTGCTCAAATTCGACAGTCACTGTGACATCGAGGTAAATGAAAGTTTTGAGCGCTATGTCTTTCAACAGCGTCTGTAAGGTAAGGATGAACCTTTTCTATCTTTCCTCACCCATCTTCGCATCCTCGCGCAGTCCTGTAATTACGGCTCCACCTCTGACTCGATGATCCATGACCAGATTGTTTTCGGTGTGCAATCGGACCCCCGACGCCAGCAGCTCCTCAAGGTTAAACAGCTCACCCTTGCGATAGCCATCGAAACCTGCATTCTGCATGAACACGCCACTAACCGATACTCATACATTCAAGCGGCTGAAACGGCGCGGCAAGTTCCCCACGAGGCAGTGCAGGTGCAAGCCATTAAACAACCCCAAGGCCAAAGATTGGATGAGGGCGGCCATTTCGCGCCCTTTTCGCGGGCTCCCGCGCATGCGCACACTGACCGAGAGGACGGCGAGGCCGAAGACCACATTGCGCAGGCGTGCACTACGTGCGACCGCACCGCGCATGCGCGGTGGCATACCGAACGTTCTGACGTCACGACGTGTGGCAACTGTGGCTCTGCCCACTAAATGCGGCAATGTCCTGCAAAATCCCGGTGCTGTCTCCAATGTGGCAATCTGGGCCACAATGCAGCCCTATGCAGGTCTGCTCAACCTACTACCTCTCTTCGCTCCAACCAGCCACGCAGGGATGTCCGAACCATCCAGCCACCGGTCACCGATTCCGACACAGACTTGATTCCGGACCTTGACAAGAGGACCCTAAAGCACCATTTCGGGTGGGCATCATCACCAAACACAAGATGCTCCAGAAGACAAAAGCCAAGTCTCTCCCAATATTCCGCATTGATCTGGATGATGGGTGGTGTGCCACCCTCACGGTCAACCGATCCCGCATCCGATTCCACCTGGACACCGGCGCTTCAGCCAACCTCATTGCGCGGTCTGACCTTGAAAGCCTCCATGTCAAGCCTACCATCCTGCCATCCGCCTGCCAGCTTCTGGACTATAATGGTAATGTCATTGCTGCCAGTGGCTGCCAGCTTGAAGTGTCGAACCGGTCATTAAAGGCTAACCTGCCATTCGAAATAGTGGGATCCACTGAAGCCTCCATGCTTGGTGCTCAGGTGTGCAAACTTCTAAACCTTCTCCAAAGGGTTCACTCCCTGTCACCCACTGACGCTTCCGCATCTCAGGACGCTGACTTTCGGACACAGTTGAATGCCATCATCACCCGATACCACGGTGTATTCGAAGGCATGGGCACACTCCCATACACTTATAAAATCTTGTTAAATCCAAATGCCACGCCTGTGGTGCACACACCTCGCAGGGTACCAGCACCCCTCAAGGACCGCCTCAAGCGGCAGGACCTCCAGGACCAGGGCGTAATTTCGAAAGTTACAGAACCGACTGACTGGGTCAGCTCTATGGTGTGCGTGAAAAAATCTTCCGGCGAATTACGCATATGTATTGATCCCAAGGAACTCAACTGCAATATAATGAGAGAACACATTCCCATTCCAAAGCGCGAAGAACTCACCTGCGAGATGGCTCTCGCCAAATTTTTCACCAAGCTAGACGCATCCAAGGGGTTCTGGCAGATCCAACTCGACGCATCCAGTTGGAAGCTATGCACATTTAACACCCCATTTGGCTGGTATTGCTACAACCGGATACCGTTTGGCATCATCTCTGCATCGGAAGTGTTCCACAGAATAATGGAGCAGATGATGGAAGGTATCGAAGGGGTTCGCGTATATGAGGACAACATCATCGTCTGGTCTACCACCCCGCAGGAGCACATTGATCACCTCCAACGCCTCTTCCGACAAATCCATGAGCATGGCCTCCGCCTCAACAGGGCCAAATGCTCCTTTGGTCAAACAGAACTTAAATTCCTCGGAGGCCACATTTCACAGTTTGGCGTGCAGCCGGATGCTGACAAGGTATCTGCCATTAAGGCCATTAAGACACCAGAGGACAAGAAGGCGGACCTCCGCTTCCTGGGCATGGTCAGTTTCCTGGGGAAATTCATCCCTAACCTCGCCTCCCACACCACGGCTCTCAGGAACCTGGTTAAGAAGACGACCGAGTTCCAATGGCTCCCCGCCCACGAACAAGAATGGCGGGAACTCAGGGCAAAGCTGACCAAGGCCCCGGTGTTGGCATTTTTCGATCCGACCAAAGAAACAAAGATCTCCACGGATGCCAGTCAGTCCGGCATTGGAGCAGTGCTCCTTCAACGTGAAGACGCCTCCTCATGGGCTCCTGTCGCATACGCGTCACATGCAATGATGCCCATCGAACAGCGCTATGCGCAAATTGAAAAAGAGTGCCTGGGCCTTCTTACCGGAGTTGTCAAATTCCATGACTATATCTATGGACTCCCAAAGTTCATAGTCGAGACAGACCACAGGCCACTGGTCAATATCATTCAAAAAGACCTTAACGACATGACACCGCGCCTGCAGCGCATTCTCCTTAAACTCAGGTGGTACGACTTCGAACTCGTCTACACCCCGGGTAAGGAGCTCATTGTCGCCGATGCACTCTCCCGATCTGTCACCACACCCTGCGACCCAACGGGCTTCATGTGCCAAATTGATGCTCAGGTGGCATTCGCCGCATCCAATCTGCCCACCACGGACGAACAACTCATCCATATTCGTCGTGAGATGGCCAACGATCCCCTGCTCCAACGTGTCATGTGCCACCTGACAGACGGGTGGGTCAAGGGCCAATGCCCTCAATTCTATAACATTAAAGATGACCTGGCGGTGGTAGATGGAATTCTACTAAAGCTGGACAGGATCGTCATTCCGCACAGCATGCGGAACCTCGACCTTGAGCAGCTCCATGAGGGCCACCTGGGAGTGGAGAAATGCCGCCGACGGGCCCGTGAGGCAGTGTACTGGCCTGGAATCAATGAGGACATTGCCAATGCCGTTCTTAACTGCCCAACATGCCAGCGTTTCCAGCCTGCTCAGCCAAGGGAGACCTTGCAACCCCTTGAGTTGGTCACGTCCCCCTGGACCAATGTGGGCATCGACCTTATCCATGCACTTGGCCGGGACTACGTCCTCATAGTGGACTATTTCTCAAACTACCCGGAGGTAGTTAGGCTACACGACCTCACCTCAACTGCGGTCATTCGGACATGCAAGGAAACCTTCGCTCGCCATGGCATCCCGCTCACGGTCATGTCCGACAATGGCCCGTGTTTTGCCAGTCAGGAGTGGTCCAATTTTGCCAAACGATACAACTTCACACATGTCACGTCCAGCCCCCATTACCCCCAATCCAATGACAAAGCTGAAAAGGGGGTTCACATTGGCAGACGACTCCTGTCCAAGGCGGCCGATGCAGGATCCGATTTTTACCTCGCCCTGCTTGCTTGCAGGTCAGCTCCATTGTCCACCGGCCTGTCACTGGCTCAATTGTTGATGAATCGCACGCTGCGGATGATGGTGCCGGCCATTCATGTCCCGGACTTGGACAACCTTCCGGTCCTTCGTCGAATGCAGTTGTCTTGGGCCGAACACAAATCGGCGTACGACGCCCGCGCCACGGATCTCCCTGCTCTGGCTCCTGATGACGAGGTCCGTGTCCAACTTCCTGATGGTGGTTGGTCCACCACCGCTGTGGTGCTCAGACAAATGGCCCCCAGGTCATTTTTGGTTCGTCTACAAGACGGCTCTCTTCTACGCCGAAATAGGCGGGCACAAGGACTCCTTCCTCGCTCGCCACCAGATCATCATGTCCTGCCCCGCCGTCACGACGAACCCGTCACGGACTTTGAAGATCTCCCTTTCGCTCTGCCACCTTCTGAGTCTGACACAGTCCCACCCATTCGAGAACAGGCGGCCCCTGACACACCCTTGAGGCGGTCAACCAGAATTCATCGCCCACTTCAGAGACTGAGTTTATGAACTGCTTGAATTCATGAACTCTTTGAACACATGAACTGATTGTTTTGTTACCCTGTTTGATTAACTCACTGGTTTGTACATACTGTTGTTCTAGATATATTTTATGTTATATACTGTCCATCTTCACTGGACACCTTCCAATGTAAATATCTTAGAGTTTCTGTACATAGTCCTGTAAATATGCTCACATGTGCCACACATAGTTACGAACATTCGCATACTACATTATTTATTGCCATGAACACACTTTTTTTTAGAAAAGGGAAGATGTCATAATATACACATCAGTATATGATGGTGCAGAGACACACACTGACTGACACACTGCAAGACCAATCAACACACACAACACAGCAGCCAATCACCAGTTAGGGCATGGTCACTATAAAGACAGAGGGCACTAGTTTTCCCGCTCATTCGGGATGCAGCCTCTGAGACAGACAGAGCCCGCAGTCAGTAGCACAAACATCCACCATGTGCTAGCAGTATAGGCTGGTCAGGTTAGGCATAGGTCTTCAGTCAATCTAACATAGTGTCGACCCACAGTTCAAGTATGTTTAACAGCTCTTAGTTAAATAAAATAGAGTTGTACTATTACAAGTGCTGGTAGCCTGTCTATGTTACTGCTAAGGTAAACGCAGTCTCCACAGATCCAGATTACCCAACACATCAGGAAGTATGCTGCAAACACAGATATTCCTCTACAGGAAGAGAGAGATATCCAGGGACAGAATGAACTTTTACACATACGCACACATTTTCTGATTACTTCTGTGCACCTTCAAGAGATTAAAGTACCAAAGCCTGGAATCATGTTGCCTGTCCTGTCAACCAGGCAACCACAAGCACTGCTGTCAGAACCTAAGAACCGAGCAACTACCGAGCAAATAAATCTCTTGCGGCTTTGATGGTGGGTATGTTTCACACAAAGTTTGGTTTCAGATCTTCAAGGCAGCATTCTGCCATCGCAGATTGGGGTGGAATTCAGTTGTGGAAAGAATCATCGTGCCGTCCTTTAAATATCGTTACCACAGAGGTCTGAGCCAATCTGAGGGCTCTGCCAGCTTTTACAGGCATTTTCTACTTGGGCATGCACGGATGCCGGGAATGGGGACATGGCTTCAACGCAAATTGAAATTATGCAGGAAACATAAAAGTTGTGGAATGCCCACCCCAGCAAACCTCTCCAATTCCCCTTTTAGATGCTCCTTAATGCTGACCTCTTTGACCAAGTTGAGATAACGAGGTTTCCACCGAGGAAGTTCGGGAATCTAATTTAATTATGTTTTCATCTCATCAGCTGGCTTCCCCACTGTATTGTCCACCTACACTGGGATTTTGTCTCCCTCACTGACTTGGTTTACAACAGGTCTGGAAAAACGTGAACCAGATGAAGAGATCATGCCGGGGGTGCAGGGGTATGTACAGTTCCCTGGGGGGGTAGTGGGACATGGCCAGGCAGTGCTAAAGGACAATGCCAAGAGGCAGTGTCAATGTGTGTGTGTGTGGAGGGGGGGGGGGGGGGGGGGGGGGGGGTAGCTCCATGGAGGAGGGGCATCCTATGCTGGTGAGGTCCCTGTGTATATGGTTCCCCGTGTGCATGTGACGGGGGAGGGTCTCTGTGTCTGTTAAGGGGTTCTTTGTTTTTTTAAATCTGAAATCGTGGCACCCTCGCTGGAAAGTTGATGTTGCACCCCCCCTCCCGCCCCCTGGCCTGCCAGCATGACGTCTTGGGACATGCCTCCAGGATTTTGTTCTTCTAAGTGCTGGACAATGTGGTGAGAAAGACCTGCCGTGCAGCCAATGAGCGGCATGCCATTTTTCCCGCCTGGTCTAGCACTGAGAGGAATTCTGCCCTCTATGTTTTACTTGAAAATTGCAGACTCAAACCTACAACCAGCATAAGAATGAGTGGGATTTTCCAGCTCTTCCCCCAGTGGGATCTTCTGGTCCTGCCAAAGGTGGGTCCCCGTTTGGTGGATTCCCCGGCAACGGGATAGATGAGCCAGAAAAAGTGCTGGAGACATCGGCAGGACCGGAAGATCCCGCCAGTGGCCAATGGCGAGCTGCCTCCACTATCGGAAAACACAATCGGAAAATAGGGCTGGAAAATCCCATCCTCTATTTTTTAGATCTAAACAATTACCATAATTAATAAAATTATTTGGCATGATTTCGTACAAACACGGTAAAAGCACATTTAATTTTTAAATTCCACAAATTAAGCTCCTTGGCCTTTCAGAGTTAAAATGAACCTTTTGCCATTAAGTAAAATTTTGGATGATTTTATTCTTTAAATCTTTCTAATTTGGTCCCCTTTCCTGTAAAAGACAAGCTCTCATAACAGAAGACAAAGCTCTCCTTAATGGTCATCTTTGTATCACCAGAGGAGAAAAGGTTTCAACCATGAGCTGTAAAGAAAGCTGAGCTTTTAAGTAATTGTACCATCCTGTGGCTTTGAGGTAGAATGTTTGCTTAGAAATTTTGAATATTTGGCCCTGAACTCTTCCTATTGGTTACACAATCAGGGAGGCAAACGTTTCCGCGGGAGAATATTCCACCTAAATTCGAAAAATAAAAAGTAGAGAGTGCCACTTCAAATAATTAAGCACAATTAAGTTTAAAAGCAATTGAGCATTCCAGATCTCCAAAGAACCAACAACTACCATCAAGGATGCACTTAAGTTTGAATTTTCAGAGTCAGGATGGTGGATTTTCAATTCCAATTTGTTCTTAACAATGAGGTAGGGTTACAAATCATCTAGTAACTGTATGTAATGATGTCCCAAATCTGTTTATCAAGATTTCCTCTGTTCAGCATTACGAGCTAAATGATTAACGTATTTGAACATAGAATTCTTTTTAAATGCACTAACTTAATTGCTACACAGTGACCAGAGGAACTCTTCCCTTGGTGTATCTGAGCCTTAATCTCAGAGCAGCAGATTTCATTGCCATCATCAGCAGTGAGATTCAATGGTTCTTGCAAGGGGGCAATAGGCAGAGAAGCACTACAATGCAGAAGGAGGTCATTCGGCCCATCGAGTTTGCACAGACTCTCTGAAAGAGCACCCTACCTATCGCCAGAATCCAGTAACCCCACCCAATCTTTCGGACACTAAGGGGCAATCTAGCATGGTCAATCCACCTAACCTGCACATCTTTAGAGTGTGAGAGGGAACCGGAGCACCCGAGGGAAACCCACTCAGACACGAGGCGAATGTGCAAACTCCACAAAGACAGTCACCCGAGGCTGGAATTGAATCCGGGTCCCTGGTGCTGTGAGACAGCAGTGCTAACCACTGTGCCACCATGCCGCCCCACCAAGTATATACCGAAATACACTTGAATAGGCAAAAAAAGAGCGGATATGGGAAAAGAGCAGGGAAGTGGGACAAAAATTATAAACTTTTAAACGGGCTGTTTTAGCACAGTGGGCTAAGTAGCTGACTTTTAAAGCAGACCCAGGCTGGCCAGCAGCATGGTTCAATTCCCGTATCAGCCTCCCCGAACAGGCGCAGGAATGTGGCAACTAGCGGCTTTTCACAATAACTTCATTTGAAGCCTACTTGTGACAATAAGCAATTTTCATTTCATTTTCATTTCATTTCAACTTTTAAAGGACAGGCACAATGGACCAAGTGGCCTCTTTCTGCCCATTAAGACTCTTCTTCTTCTGTTCTCTGCCTAAAGGCCATGACCTCCATCATCGGTAGGGTATGGAGAATCCACCTCAGCCAAAGCAGAGCCCCATGTTTATGGCATAAATCTGATATACACTGGCTATTTAGCCAATTGTGCTAACTGCAAGCCCCATGCAAGCGGTCCAAGGTGCAGTGGCAACATATGCATGTTGCGCTCTGGAGATTTGAACATATGCATGTTGCGCTCTGGAGATTTGAATAGTGATAGTTAAGGTTCCAATTTTTTCCTTCACATGGCTGACCAGGGAACTCCCCCACTCTTAACTGCCTGCCATTGGCGGATATTGGATGGGTTTACAAGTTGACACTCAACCTGTTTGGCCATGTTAAGAATGCACCTTCTTTGGCCAACAAATGCTGGACTGCGACAGGAACCCAGAGCTTCTGGTTCAGAGGCAGGGACACTACCCACTGCTCCACAATGCTCAGACAAGATTATATGATTCTGTAATTGAGAGGAGTCTTTCACTCAACAGGCTGGCCTGGGTTCAAATTCAGATCTCACTATGGAAAGGGCAATCATCAGTCTGATTGCACCATCTCACTTAAAGGCTATGGGCGGGATTCTCCGTTGGCTGACGCAAGAATTGGGAAAGGTGATTGGGCAGAGAATGGGTTTTGAAGCCAAAACTGTGGCGGGCGCTGGTTTGATGCCAAATCGACATTCTCCGGTGTCTCAACAGTGGAGTCAATGCATTCCGCTTTGCAGATACAGTAAACGCCGTTGGCATATAATTAATGGGCCTGACCTGGTATTCTCCGGGGCCTCCGTGATTTTCCGCTCCTCTGGGGGGAATTCCCGGCGGTGAGGTTCACTTCTGCTTTAAAAAGTCGTGAAACAAGCACCATGGCTGTTGAGGGAGAGAGAGATGGTGCAGAAAGTGTCCAACATCGCCGTAGTTTGCTGATTGTTGTGCCGCTGTCCAGGTGGCTTCTGTCAGGGCCGGGGATAATAGCGTGGGTGGGCAGGTGGTGGGCTGTGGTGTCGGGGTGGGCGGGGGCGGAAGATCATTGCCACAGCCTGCAAAGCAGCCATGGAGCGATGTATGCCTCTGACTGCCCACTGTGAACTTAGGGCCATGGGTCGTAAGGGGCTGATGATTGCCCAGGCCACACCCCTAGGTGCCCTCTGGCCCATGCTGACTAATCAGCAGGATGGACGTGCTCCAGCACAACCAGTGCCACCTTGTTGGCTGGGATAAGGGTTTGTGGGGAGTAAAGTGTGTTTATGGGACCGCGGCTTGTCTGCCTCCTGAGTATCAAAAGCGAATCCCGCACCATGTTTCACTGGAATCATTGTGTTCCACATGGCGCCGGTTCTAGCCTCTCAACAGTCACTGAATTGGTCCAGGTGCGGCCAATTTTGCTGTTGTGGAAACCGATGGCAACGCTTAGGGCGGGATTCTCCGCTTGCCGATGCTGAAATCGTATTCAGCGATTGGATGGAGAATCCCTTTGACACTGAAATCGGGGCCGGCACCTGTTTTCAGTTGCTCCGCCCCCTCCAAGATGGCGTCATCAGTGAGTACGCCGCACGCCATTGGGACGGCTTCAGGACGTCACCTAAAGGCCCTCCCCCGATGCTCCGCTCCCGATGGGCCGACTTCCCGACTGGGACCATGAGGCTGGATTCTCAAGTTGCCAACACCGAAATCTCGTTCGGTGAACGGCCGGAGAATCCAAGTTTCTGACCAAATCGGGGGAGGCGTCACTTTCGCAATGCTCCGCCCCCTCCAAAGTTGTGTACTCGGAGAGTCCGCCGCGCCACGTATCGATGGCCTCAGGACATTTCCTGAGGCCCACCCCCTGATGCTCCGCCCCCGGCCGGCCGAGTTCTCGACTGCGTCGGTCGCGTGTGGTCTCATCCGTCGGGAATTCAGCGTGGTGGTTGCAGACTCAGTTCAGCGCCGCCACAGTCGGGGGAGGGCTGATCCGCGGGCAAGGGGCACGTTGCCTGTGGCTGGGGGCACTGTTCGGGGGTGGTCCGGAGATCGAGAGCTCGCCAAATGAGGGGCACTATTTCGCGGGCTGGGTCCGCTAGCAGCCTCTGCCATGTAGCATGGTATGGCAGCTGCAGGCCGCCGCCGTGTGCATTCACGGCCACGGACCCGGCAATTCTGCGGGCCATATCGGCATATCGGCAGCTAGAGCCGTGTGCTCTACGCTGCCGGCATGCTAGACCCCAGCAAAATGGGGAATTAGTGGGGAATGAAGTTCACATTTAACATGATGGATAAAGTGCACGATCAAGCTGGCTATGTTTTCTTCGGTGGAGTGAAAAGTCAGAAGCTGAATTTTTCCGTTTATTCTCGCCGGTGCATTCTTCTGGTCCTACTGACAGTGAATCCCCGCCGCAGATTTCCCAGTGTTTGGAAGGGGGAGGGGATGCATAGAATGGGAAACCCCATTGACAGCGGTGGAATCAGAATATTTGTCCACCAGCCAATGGTGCGCTGTGTCGGCAGCCCCACCAAACATGCTGAGGGGAGGGGGAAGGGAAACCTGCCCTGCACTCATCTAGGCACATTGAGAGTATTACATGACTCTCCTGACTTGTGCCGTGTAGATAATGGGCAGGCATTGGGGAGTCAGGAGTTGAGCCAAGGCCAATAGCAAGGGTTCAATTCCTGTGCTGCCTGAGGGTATTCATGAAGGCCCTGCCTTCTCAACCTTGCCTCTCGTTGAGGTGTGGTGATCCTCAGGTTAAATCACCACCAGTCAGCTCTCTCCCCTCAAAGGGGAAAGCAGCCTATGGTCACCTGTGGCAATGACAACTTATATTTACCTACTCCATGTTGGATTCCGAGCTTCTGACCTGCTCTTGTTGCCACAGTACTTATATGACTAGTTATGTTCAGATTTAGTCAATGGTAACTCCCAGGATGTTGATCGTGATGGGATTCAGTGGCGGTAATCTCCAAGGGTTAAATTTTCTCTTTTTGAACATGGTCATTGCCTTCCATTGCCTTTCGTGAATATTACATGCCATTTCTAAGCCCAAGCCTGTATAGTGTCCTGGTCATTTTGTATGCGGGTACAAACTGCTTCAATAGCTGAGGTGTTACAAATGGTACTGAACATACATATCATCAGCAACCACTCCCACTTCTGACCTATATGCTGATACTTCTTATACATGTGAAATAATCTGTATCTTATCAACTATTAATAGCTCTTTAAAACCTCAAAGGCTGCTTCTTCGGTGCTAATTCCTTAATCACTTCTTGATCATAATATTCCACAGATTGCCAGCACAGAATATTTATATATTCCAAGTCATTTGATAGTTTAAATGAAATATATTGTAGATCTATCCTTTTTAGACTTGATAGCGTCATAATCCACTGCTGTTCTCCATCTCCAAAGCTTATACTTCATCCCGTAAGGGATCATTAATAGCTTTATTCCCACTTAGTTAAGTATTTATCTTCTGCCCTTGACAAAGCCCATGAATATATTGTATAAATGTTAAAACGTACTCTGAAAGCAGCCCAATTGCATTAATTCGGTAGCAATTCTTTGGGTGCTCATATGTAATGGATTTGTGAAAAGAAATGGTAGATTCTGGGTGATACATCAAAACTTAAAAGCAGAGGAAATCGCAGCAGGAGTAGGCCATTTGGCCCCTCGAGTCTATACCACCATTCAATATGATCATGGCTGATCCTCTATCTCAACACCATACTCTCGCTCTCTCTCCATATCCCATGATACCTTTAGCGTTTAGAAATTTATCTATCTCCGTAAATATATTCAGTGAGCTGGCCTCCACAGCATTCTGCAGCAGAGAATTCTGTAGTTTCAGCACCCTCCGAGTAAAGACATTTCCTCTTAACTTAGGTTTAAATGTTCTACCCTGTATCCTGAGTCTATGACCCCAAGCTCTAGACCCCCAGGCTAGGGGGAACGTCATCCTGACATCCAGTCTGTCCAGCCCTGTTAGAACTTTACAAGTTTCAATGAGATCCCCTCTCATTCCACTAACCTCCAGTGAATACAGGCCTAGTTGACCCAGTCTCTTCTCATAGAATAGACTTGCCATCCTAGGAATCAGTTTGGTGAACCTATGCTGCGCTCCCGCTATAGCAGCTATATCCTTTCTTAGATAAGAAGACAAAAACTGCACACAATACTCCAGGTGTGGTCTCGCCAGAGCCCTGTACAGCTGCAGTAAGACATCCTTGCTCCTCTACTCAAGTCCTCGTGCAATGAAGGCCAACATACCATTTGCCTTCCTGACTGCTTGCTGCACCTACATATTTGCTTTCAGTGACTGGTTTACTAGGAGATCCAGGTCCCTTTGTATGTCAATATTTCCCTATCTAGCACCATTTAAATTATACTCTGCTATCCTGATTCTCTGTTTGAAATGGATAATTTCACACTTACCGACAATATACTGCATCTCCCATGTATTCACCAATTCACTCAACTTGTCTAAATCACCTTAAAGCCTTTGTATATCCTCCTCACCACTCACATTCCTGCAAAAGGGCTATAGAATTAACCGCTCCTTGGAGAATGCCAAGAAAAGGCTCAAGAACTCCAAGGGATGATGGACAGTAGAGTTCTCAGGCTGGTTGGGGGGAGGGGGGAATGTTGGGGGGGGGGGGGGGGGGGGGAGTGTTGGGAGGTGGGGAGTGAAGAGATTCCTCATACAGAAAATCCAGAATTCCCAGTGAAGGCTCCCACGTGCCTCACCCATCACCAAGCCATCATTTAGCCAGGACATTCTGGCATCTCAAAAGGCGACGGGGTAACCCAAGATGCACCAAGGAAGCTTCACCAGTGTCAACCGCAAAGCTGCTGTAAGTGTGGTCAAAGGACGTGACCCAAGCAAGGTTGCCAGAATCAGTAGTACACGTGCCACTCAGGCCTGAAGCCAAAGCCACCTCAGGCCCGAGCTTTCATAGAATTTACAGTGCAGAAGGAGGCCATTCGGCCTATCGAGTCTGCACCGGCTCTTGGAAAGAGCACCCTACCCAAGGTCAACACCTCCACCCTATCCCCATAACCCAGTAAGTCTATCAGCCCGTAGAGGATGAAAGGATGCAGCTAAACTGTATAATCACCCCTAATGTTGCCCTGATAGTGGACAACTGACATTTCCTAGAAATAGAGGTGAATATGGGAGCTGCCATCTCTATCATCAGGAACATACCTTCTCTGATCGGCATCTTGTCCCTAGGCCTGCGGGACACCAGGGCCAGGTTGGCCACGTATACTTGGGAACCTTTGAAAATTATGGGGACCACAGTGACCCGTTACCTAAGGGCAGTAAGCGACCCGACTCCCGATTATAGTTGTCCAAGAATCAGGACCCAGCCTCTTGGGCAGAGAGTAGCTCCGGAGAATCCATCTTGACTGGCTATAAATGTTTAAACTGGGAATCGGTGAACTTTCTGAGGTCATTGGCAAATAAACTGAAGTATCCCAAGAAAGCCTTGGCAGAATAAAGGGGGCAAGGAGAAACAATTATGTGGAAATCGACTCCTGCCCAAATATTTCAGGGCACAGCCAGTCTCTTATGCTTTATTTATCGAGTAGAGACTGAACCCGAGCAGTTACTAGCCTCGGGATAATATAACTTGTGCAGTTCACAACAGTAGTTCTCATCCTTAAGCCAGACAAGTCAGTCCGCCTTTGTGGAGACTATAAACTAACTATTAATAAAGCCTCAAATTTAGACCAGCACCCCATGACATGCATAGAATATCTGTTTGCCAAACTGACAGGGATCAAACCTTCACCAAACTAGATATGAGCCACGCCTACCTCCAGTTGGAACTAGATGGCTTTTCCAGGATGTACGTGATGATTAACACCCTGAAGAGTTTATACAAATATACATGCCTGCCCTTCGAAGTCTCGTCAGCAAGCACCATTTTTCAACGCGTGATGGAAAACATTCTCCCAAGGGCTACCTAAGGTGGCAGCATACTTAGACGGCGTATTAATCACAGGAGCCACAGAAATAAGAGCACCTTGCAAACCTGGAAGAGGTTTGAAGATAATTTTATGATCAGCTGTCCATCTCAAGCAAGAAAAATGTGTGTTCCAGGCAGGCAAAGCGATCTACCTAGGGCACTGGGTCGATCAAAAAGGCCTACACCCGATGGAGGACAAAGTTTAGGCCACCAAAGAGGCACTGGCTCCATAAAATAATACAGAAGTGAAATATTTCCTCGTCCTCGCAAGTTACTGTGGGAAGCCGGCCGACGGAAGTTTGTGCATGCGCGGGAGCGTCAGCGGCTGCTGACGTCATTCCCGCGCATGGGCTGCTTACGTCATCCCCGCGCATGCGCGGGGGGGGGGGTCTCTTCCGCGTCGGCCATGGTGAAGGCTATGGCCGAGGCGGAGGGTAAAGAGTGCCCCCATGGCACAGGCCCGTCCGCGGATCGGTGGGCCAAGATCGCGGGCCAGGCCACCGTGGGGGCACCCCCCGGGGCCTGATCGCCCCGCCAACCCCCAGGACCCCGGAGCCCTGCCCGCGCCACCAGTCCCGCCGGTAAGGTAGGTGGTTTGATTCACGCCGGATGGGACTTCGGCCCATCGCGGGCCGGAGAATCGCCGGGGGGGGGCCCGCCAACCGGCGTGGCGCGATTCCCGCCCCCGCCGAATATCCGGTGCCGGAGACTTCGGCAACCGGCCCCTGGCGATTCACCGACCCGGCGGGGGGTCGGAGAATTTCGCCCCATATGTCTACAGCCGACGTTTCACAATCAAAACCAACCATAAACACCTGCTGGGCCTTTTGATCGGGGATAAAGCGATTCTCCCTATCACCTCACCTCGGATTAAACCTTGGGCATTATTGTTAGTGGCCTATGAATATTCTCTCGAGTACCGCCCAGGAACATACATTACCAACGTGGATGCCCTGAGCCGCCTCCCGCTGCCTACAAGCTTGGCCCCTCTGTCGGCATTGGAAGAACTCATTATGATCTTAAACTTCGTGGAGACCTTGCCAGGATCCGCGAAGCAGATTAAAGCGTGAGCCAGAATATTCCCACACTGGCAACATTTTGCCATATGATCCTCAGTGACGGAATCCGAGGACACCATGTGAATAACATGCAGCCCTTCCTCATTAAACGACAAGAGCTGAGTGTAGAAGATGGCATCACCTGTGGGGAGCCCAGGTAGTCACCCCCTTGGGATCCACTCAGACAGAAAAGCACAAGGCCTCATGGCAACACTCCCGCTGCAAGCACTGGCACCTAATAGACTGCACCATCGTCCGAGCGAGGGATCGCAAAGATGTCCGCATCACCCACACCACGATCAAAACCAATGTTGCTGGGCTGACCACCATTCCACCACCTCTGTCAACCTGGCCCCAATCAGGCAGAGGCAGAAAATATTATACTGCAGGAGACTCAATGTCGCTAAACTCAAAGGCCCTGAGAAGAAAGGCCTACTCAGCCAGTGCCACGCAGCCAACCTAGCAAAGACCGATAGGCCAGAGCCACAGGGCGCCCCTTATGTCTGGTCCACCCTAAAAGCCACAATAGTCAGCACCAATGAGGAGTCGCTCGGTCTCTCGACCAGGAAATAACAAGACTGGTTCAACAGGAATGATGAAGTGATCCAGGATCTTCTGGATCGCAAAGCGCAAACCCTGAACTGGCAGCTCTACCAAAATATGAGTGAGCGGAAACAAGCCTACAGACAACTAAAGGCCGAGGTGTAACAAAGAACCCATGACCTAAAGAACAGATGGTGGGTACAAACAGTGCAGGAGACTGAGCAACTCACCAACAACCACGACATGCACGGCTTCTTCATCGTAATTAAAGCCATCAATGGTCTGAGTATACAGGGACTCACTCCATTGAGAGCCAAAAATGGAGAGGTGCTCATCAAAGACAGAGGGATAATCTATGTCCACTGGAAAGAGCACTTTGAGGACCTCCTGAATCAAGACGCAGCCAATGGCGCATGTGCCATCGGCCCCATATCACAGCACAATACCCACCAGCTTCTCAGCACAACCCCAGCCTGTCGTGAGGTTGAAAAAGCCATCCAACAGCTGAAAAACAACAAGGTCTCCGGCGAAGGTGGAATCTCGGCTAAAGTACTAAAATAGGGCAGGGAGGTACACTTGACATGAATACAGGGCCTTATCACTCTTGTCTGGAAGGAAGAGAGCATGCCAGGATACCTCAGCGATGCTACATTTGCAACCATCTTCAGGAAAGGAGCCAGTTCCGAATGCAGAAATTCCAGAGGGATTTTCCTCCTGTCCACTGCGAGAAAAGTCATCATGAGAATCCTCCTCAACTAACTCCTACCAGTGGCTGAAGAGCTCCTCCCTGAGTCTCAATGAGGCGTCTGCCTATCAAGTGGCACAATGCACATGATCTTCAGTGCACGATTAATCCTGGAAGATTTCAGGGAGCAACACCAACAATCATACATGGCCTTATTCGATTTCGCAAAGGCCTTCAACTCTTTCAACTGTGAGGGATTATGGAACATCCTGCTAAAATTTGGCTGCCCACAGAAATTTGTCATCAGTTTCCGCCTGCTCCACGAAGACACACAAACATGATCCTCACCAATGGATCCACCACAGACCCGATGTGAGTGCAAACTGGGGGCAAACAGGGCTGGGTCATTGCACCAATACTCTCCTCCATCATCCTCACAGCAACATGCCAGGGCAAATAATACGGATGCTATATGTGTGTGTGTTTGGTGAATGGAGCCATGGATGGGCTGAGAAGGTGGTCTACAGAGGAGATGAGGCCAGATGAAGATGTGAGGGTGCGTGTGAAAGAGTGAATGGTGATGCTTCCTTGAGCTGGCAGTGAGTGACATGCCAGTAAATGTGAGTTTAGAGTGAAGGGATGATTGGCTTACCCTGGTGGCATGGATGAGATCATTTATTCTCTTTCTGCACTGGAAAGGCGACCTCGCCTCTGTAGTCTTTGTCACTGACCATCACTGCCGCACAAGCCTGAGTGATGAGATTGCTGGACCTCCTGCAGTCAGAGTGGTGGTAGAGGACATCATGGTGGCCTCCACGGTGTCCAGGAGGCATTCCAGGAACGTGTCATTGAACCTGGGGCTGCACTCTCTTTGCCTATTGGGGCTAAGTCTTCACTGGAGCAATCTGGAAGCATTGAGGACTGCAGGCTGCAATTTAACTATGGTGCCCAGAGTGAGGAAGCGATGAGGTCAGAGGCCACCCACCAGCAAGATGGCGAGTTTCCCGTGCCTGCATAATTTATAAGGCAATTGGTGGACAATACAGTATGAAAATCCTCCGTTGTGGCCAATAGGTAAAAGGCTGATTTTTACACCTTCTACCATGCTGAATAACTTGCTTGCTAAATAAATCATTGCCTCACATTCTAATCTGAATTTAGATACCAATCGGACCTCTGGCTGTGGAAAGATTAACAGCATCAAGTGCCAATCGATAGGGAAAAGATAATCAACGTGAAAAACATATTTGCTGGAAATTAGTGAATGGTATCAGCAAATGAATGAATTAACACAGTTCTTCATTCATCAGCGAAGCCATGAACCCATTGAAACCGGACAAGCTAAAATAAAGTGCATGAAATAAGAATGTTAAAATAAAATTAAACATGGGCAGACAAAGGTGATCGAAAACATTACATCTATTGAGATAGCCAACTGCAATTTTAAGATTTGTATTTTCAAAAGATTGAAAGAAACCTTTTGAAAGTGGTTTTCACAGTAAAAAAAATTGAACTGACGTGCATCTTTCACACATTTCAAAGTGTCAATGTGAGATTATAATATTTTGCTTTTGACACTTTTTACAACATGTTGTGATAGATCAGCGACAGCACAGGCACAAATCCTCAAATAACGTGTGACTCTGGATTGGCGGAAGAGAGGGCTCATTAACAAACATTGCAATTAAATAATACAAACATCACGTAGAAAGTCAGTGAGCTGCCTCTCTCAATCAGTGTCTTCACAAAGCATGCATTAAAACAATCAGCATCCGGAGATGAGAAGTCTGAGGGAGAAGATGGGAATTCTCCGCACTGAGATTGAAATGAAATGTGCTCACCTTGCACATTCATACTTAAAGCAAGAAGGCACTGTAAACAGGAAGATAGGAGCACAAAGAAACAGAAAGCAATTTGCCACAAAATAACAAAGTATTGAGTGCGAACACAGAGGCGCTGATATGCCAAACACCTCAATTTAAAGCCACATCATGTCCTACAGCTCAAGAAGTCAAAACCTTGGCTTCTAGAAAAGAGGTTGGAAGAATGAAAGTGAGACTTGGTTATTAGTTGACCCCGCTCTGCCTCAGTTAGATGAATTGTGTCAGTTTTCAGCTAGACCGCAGATGAGATTTTCTTGTAGTGACTAATTACTGTAGCATTTTTGCCGCCATTTCAATGACCCTGGGTAAGGTGCTATGTTAATGGAGGTCATCCAACTATCTGAATCCCATCTCTCTGTGGTGAGCAATTCACTAAGGTAGGAAAATGTGAAGTAATACATGTATAAGAGGTACTTTACATTTTCAATCATTCTCTAACAATTCCAAGTAATGATAAATACGAAAATAAACTGAAAGAAAATATTTTGTCCGATTTCATCTCAGACTAGCAGAGAGTCACCTGATGTTTGGGTTAAACTCATTAATTACTTCAAAAAGATGAATTTCAGTATTAGTGTTAAACCCAGCTTCCACCAGCTCTGCTATGATGCACAGAGTTTGGTGCACAAAACACTAATCTTGTCTCTTTACCGTTAGTCAGCATCGATACCTTGACCTCCTTGCATCATGTACAGACAGCGAAATAAAATATCACAGAGGAAGATGCAGCAAATGATGCATGCCTGGTCCCCAGAGATTGCATGGTCTTGGGTGGGATCCACAGTGTATGGCGGCAATATTCAGCTCTGCAGCACCATGTTTGGAAGGGTGTTAGTGAGGATGTGCTGTGTGTGCACTAAAAGCATTTGAAGTTGACAGGTGTGATGTCAAGCTGCCTCTCAGGCTGATTAGATGCATGCTCTGCAGACTTGGACTGTGCAGGTTCAGTGAACACCCTGTGTTAGCCACACAGCCAACCACGTTTCATGCGTCCAGTTGACACCGCCCATTCCCCCTCCTCCAAACCCTTACTTTTGAAGGGCCAGTCACCCAACTTGCAATTCGCTGCCTTCGACTTATTGTTGGAGTAATCTGATGTGCTTTGGTCATTTGCTGGATTTGGCGAAGAATTTGGCTGCCTCCAGATGGGGAGGTCGGAGTTGAGTGGCCTCTCCACTGAAAGGTTACTACTGCAGACTCTTTTTTGAGCAACAGGACAGGGAAATGGAACTGCAATTGCAGTTGCAGAGATGGGCAGATCTGCACAAAGGGGGCAGTTTTGGGGAGCGGGAAGTCTCTCCACAGAAGGGCCCCACCACTCATGGGTTTACAGGGGCATTATCTGACCGCCATCTCAGCCAGGAGCAATGTCTGAGGTGCTAAGGTTCACGAAAACAGTAGTCATGGAATTGTGCCACCTCTTTCAAAGGGGCATGAAAAATCACAGCGTGAGGAGGTTGCTGCCAGTGGCTGTCAAGTCACCGTTGCTCTCAAATTCTACACAGATGGATTCTATCCAGGTGACAGCAGGTGGCATTACAAACATATCCCACTTTGCCATCCGCCAATGCATTTGAGAGACAAGGGAGGCTCTGCACGCTAAGAAAGGAGAGTTCATTGATTTCTCTCTAAACAGATGCGTATGGTCTTGGATTTATGTCGCATTACATTCATTCCCCACCATCTGGCCTGGGTTTGCGAAATCCTACCAACTGTCCTGGCTTGAGACAATTCACACCTCTTTAACCTGGGGTTACTCCTATATCTGGATCTGTAAAGAATTAATTACCTGCAAATGTTCACATTCAAAGCATTGTCTTGCATCTTTGACTTTTTCTATATATATGTTTCTGGAACATACCTCTTCATTCACCTGAGGAAGGCGCAGTGCTCCGAAAGCTAGTGATTCGAAACAAACTTGTTGGACTTTAACCTGTAAGGCTTCTTACTGTGTCTCTAAACAGAAACAGACAGGGTGAAGAGACACCGTGTGGGGGACATAAACTGCATGCAGGTGGCTCTGTGGGCCCACATGTAATCAGAGAGAGGGAGAGGAACTTCAAAGGATTCCACTCCATTAATGTGCAGTTTGTGTGTGCCCTAAACCAAATCATTGAGTTGTTCAATACACATTTTCCTAGCATTGAACATGATGCCTTAGTCTTGAGACAGTTTGGTTTTCCTGCCGTCTTTAGATGATGACAAAGAACCATAGGCTGGCTGTTTGCAGATAAGTAGGGCTGTATTCTCCGATTTGCAGATTACGTGCTGATGGCGGCGTGGGAACAGTGGCGTTTCCACCAGAAAGAACAGCGCAGAAGCTGCACCGATCCTCCGTCTGGTGGGGGGCTAGCAGCCGCGCAGCGTAAAGCCCCCGGCTTTATCTGCAGCTACAACTGGAGAACTCCCGGGTCCATGGCCGCGCATGCGCTCAGCGGCAGCCTGCAGCGGCCGCGGCGTGCAACATGGCACCGGACGCGCGCGTGGATTCGGCTTGCCACATACTGTCCTCTAGTAACCCCCCTCTCCACCCCCGGACCACCCCCCACCAGTGCCCCCAGCCCCCGCTAAAGTCTCCCCTGCCCACGGAATGGCTCCCCCCAACTGTGGCGGCGCTGAACTCAGTCCACAACCGCGACACCGGGTTCACAAAGAAAAAGGATAAGTGCTCCATGCCGTCGGGAACTCGGCCCATCGGGGGCGGAGCATCGGGGGAGGGCCTCAGGTGACGTCCTGAGGCCGTCCCGACGGGGTGCGGCGTACTCTTCGTGTGCCTTTCGCCCTCTTACCTATTGTGCTTTTGTGCCAGACAGAATGAGCTGTCATAGATTAGGAATGGGGAGTGTGTGGGTGTTGAGGGGGTGCGAAGGGCGAGAGTTAGAGGGCTGCTTTGTTTGTTTTACTGTTATTATTGTAAGGGTCCATCCCTTATTTTATTCCCTTATTTCCTCGTTCTTTTATTTTGTCGTTATTATTTTTGATCCATTGGTGATTAGTGGACATGTAAATTTAAGTCAAGCAGCAGGGAGAATGTGGAATTCAGAAGTCACAGGAGAGAACATTCTGCTAGATTAACAGGAACTTCAGACTTTTTGGCACCAGAGAGAGTGGGACTCGGTTTGATTGATTGGCTGAGTGGCCAACGAATTGACCCAAAAAGCCGCACTCTACCCGGTGACAGGTGATGATTCAATCCGATCCCAGTGGAATTATTGTCAGAGTCCCAACAAACTCAGTTTGACTCCTGTACGCACAGGGATTGGACCTTCTCTCTCCTCCGTATTTTCTCCAGAAAGGCTGTGAGTGCTGTATTCCTGGAGCTGCAGAGAACCTGAATGAATGAATCTATAAGAAAACCATTACAGGCTGTAAACAAAGACCCAGACTTGCACTATCTCTCCAGAAAGACTACGAGTGCTGTATTTCTGAAACTACAGAGACCTGAATGAATCTACAGTAAAAATAAACTCAAACTGAAAGCAAAGTTTGAAGAGGAGTAAGGTGCTGGAAACAACCATCTGAAATCAAGACTCCTTTTTCCTTTTACTTATGATTTTGACCCTTTTTCTCCCCTCTGTGTTTGTCTGCCTTCTGTATAGGGGGTAAGGGACAAGGTAAAGTGGGGAATTAGGAATTAGATAATAATTAACAAGTTGTATTTATTGCATATTTCATTATAGTTCTTGTTATAAATGAACAGTAATTGTCTCCGATTTTGAGACTAAGTGCTGTCGCCGGCATGGGAACTGCAGTGTTTTACGGCAGCAAAATCGGGTGCACCAATTCTGCAAATCTAGATAGGTGAGCACCATCGCCATGTGGAATGCAACTGGTTCCAAGCAAAATGGCGCCGGATTCGCCGGGTCCGTGATTGCCGCACATGAGACTCATGCGCCGCAGCCGCACTTAAACGATCCATTCCCGACACACACCATCCCAGTCAACAAGATGGTTGGAAGGAGAGCAGCGCCACGGTTCAGGGACGCTGAGCTGGACACCCTCCTGGATGCCATGGAGGAGAGAAGGATGACCCTGTATCCCGACCTGGGAGGAAAGCCGCCAGGCGCCGCTGTCCGCCATGCCTGAGCGCAGGTGGCAGAGGCGGTCAGCGCCATTGGCTACGTCATCCGGACTGGCATGCAGTGCAGGAAGAAACTGCACAACCTCCTCACGGTGGCCAGGATGAGTAGGCAGCGCTGTGCCCCTGACACTAACCCACTTCCCCCCCCCCCCCCCCCACACACATGTAACCCAGAGCCCCACCCTGGGGGACGGCAGAACCCCCACCCTGCCCCATATGCCAGTCACAATGGCTGGGTGCCCTGGCCACTGATGCCATCATCTACCCAACCCTGGACTGTATGCGTTGGAACATCTAACATGTCATTATTTATGTTTGCCCCCCACCCCCACAGGAGAAGACTGCACACAACTGCCAAGAGCTGGAAAAGACCGGAGGGGAACCACCAGACCTGAGGGGAAGAGCAGCCCGGACATCAGCCCTCCGCCTGAGATTCAGGAGACCCCGGAGGTCGGGTTGGAGGAAGACACGGACTTTCCGTCACAGCTATCTTCAACACCCTCCACCATCTCAGAGACTCTCACTTTGGTTGGGCACTTTAGTGAAGAGGCTCCTGGGAAATTCACCGGTGCGCACCACACAGTCATTACGGTACGTACAACAGGTGGAGGAAGGAGCAGCTGAGGGGATGGAAGATTGGAGGGCACCCCGGCTCCAGGAACCAGCTGCCGCCCAGGCGGGTCCCGGGTTCCTGGAACATCCAGTCCCAGCCACAGTGGAGATACAGTCAGAGGCCCAGGGACTACAGGAGGGGATGATGGCCAGTTCCCAGCTCCTGAAGGTGCAGGTGGATGAGTCCATCTGCATGCCAGAACAGAGGGTGCTGCCGGTCATACGTGCCGCCCAGGCCCACGGGTGGCATCTGCGGTGGAGGCAATGGGGGCGACGGTGTCGGATATGGGTCAACGTGTGCAAGGCCTGGGGCATTCTCTGCAGGCGGGGGCCGAAGCCCAGGATAATGCTGACCTCTCACAGGCAGCCATGTGTCAGATCCACCTGAACATCGCAGCGGCGCTCCTCAGCATGGCCCAGTTACAGCAGGCCATTGCTGAGAATGATGGTGGCATTACCCAGGTGCTGACCGGCGTGACGCAGACTCAGAAGGAGGTGGCCCACACCGAGAGGGGCATGGCCACACCCAGAGGGACGTAGCCCAGACATAGGCCGACGTGGCCACACCTAGAGGGACATGGTCCAGTCACTGGCTGATGTGGCACAGACCCTCAGTGTGGTGGCCCCCCTCGCACCCTCGTCTGTTGGTGTACGGTGGACTGTTATCCGTCGGTGGCCGTAGGATGACATGCATGCCATCGATCATCCCCTGGACCCCGGGCATCCCGGCGATGACAGTGAACGCTGCTGCCGGGGCCACCTGGTGGGTGCGGTCCACATGGTACTGGATGTACTGGTCTGCCTGGGCATATAGGGTGTTTATGTCTGTGAAATCCCAGACAGGTCCCCACTCGGTGACTGGAACGACCCCATGGCATAAAGGTTGAGGGCGACCATCACCTTGACAGTCACCGGGAGTGGGTGCACTCCCGCATACCCCTGAGGTGCCAGGTGTGCCATCATCTGGCAGATGTGTCTGACAGTCTCTCCGCTCATCCGCAGTCTCCAACTGCATGTCCTGTCCTCAATCGACCTGTGTTTGCGGTACACAGGGGGCCTCATCCGGTGCCCCCTTGACACCTCCTCCTCCTCGGCCTGTTGGGCGGCCCCCCTCCAGCCTGTGAGGCTGCCACCTGCCCCTCTGCAGCCCGCTCCTCTGCTGCTGCTTCCACCTCCTCCCAGAGTGGCCTCCGCTCACGCTGCCGCAGGGCATCTTGCAGGGCTGCAGCCATCGCTCCTCGGCGGCTAGCATCGCGGGTTGATATCCGAAAGCCATTGTCTGCAAGGGGTGAAAGTCCAACATGTTAGCGTGGCGCATACTCCCATGCCCAACCTGATACCATGGGCTACATGTTGGCCTGTGGAAGGGAAATTAATGAGTTGCCCACTTAAAAGCATGCTGGGAATGCTTGACTGTAGTTTAACACTGCTTTTGAAGTAAAATAAGTTGGTCAGGTAACGTAAACAAAATATTGTTAGTATTTTGGACTCGGCCTTATTATGCTAACAAGTTGTTCTTCCGAAGGTCAACAAAATGCGTACTCGAATTGTTTTTAAACCAAGGGCAAAACATTCATATTTCCTCTTGCGTATGTTCCCAAGGTTTACCTCTTCAAAGTTGTTTATTTCACACTATAAATATAATGGTTTTCAAGTGTATAACTCAGAGTGCTGTGGAATGGCTACGCAGCCAGACCACTCTCCTCTCCGCAAATATTTATGTCAAATAAATTTCCTAATCAAACCTCGAAGAATTTGTCTTTATGAGAACTTCCATGACCCGGCCACAGTTGGCACTGCGGGCCCCACCCACGCTTGTGACCCCCGTCGGTGCCCGCGGTCCTGGCACCCGTCCTGCTGCCAGGAGCACTGGTGTCTGGCACTGCCCTGATTGGGGACTGCCGTGGATGTGGACCTGAGTGGTCCCACAGTGGGTAGCTGCCAGTTGGGCGGGGTGTACGGGGCTGGGAGGGATGCGCTGTGGGCGGGGGAGTGGGCGCACTCAAACGGCGGGTGCCACTGTGTAGAACCAAGGGTCGGGGTGGGTGGTCAGCAAGATGGACGCCGTAATGGCGGTCGGTATCTGGGCACTGCCCCTGTCCTGTGAGGGGGCCCCCCAGCTGCTCGGCTCACCCTCTGCCCCTCCCCCGGTCCTATCAGAGGCCCGCCTGCCGCAGCCAGCACGGCTGGTATCTGCGCCAGCAGCCTGCAGTCACTCCATGCCATTTTCTACCTCCTCTCTCTCACTCAGCAGCCAGGATACCAGGTTCATGATTCTTTCTAACCACAAGTGAACCACGCCGTCGGGCACTTGACCCATCGGAGGCGCTGAATCGCGGTGGCCCCGGAGCATCAGGCATCAGGCCTGCTAATTATATGCCTACTGTACTTTCAGCCCACGTGGAGAGCATCGTATTCACGCGATTTTGGGGGTGCCGGAGCTTCCCGATTTGGTGTCAGACCGGCGTCTACAGCGATTTCAGTGTAGCGCACAAAGACTCCATGAGACGAATATCGTGAAGTCGAACTTGGGATCCTGGAGCTGTGAAGCTACTGTGCTGCCCATTCTAATCTTCAATCCTAACCTTGGGCGAAATTCTCCCCCAACGGCGCGATGTCCGCCGACTGGCGCAAAAAAAGGCGCCAATCAGACGGGCATCGTGCCGGCCCAAAGGTGCGGAATGCTCCGCATCTTTGGGGGCCGAGCCCCAACATTGAGGGGCTAGGCCGGCGCTGGAGGGATTTCCGCCCTGCCAGCTGGCGGAAATGGCGTTTGTTGCCGCGCCAGCTGGCGCGGAAATGCGGCGCATGCGCGGGAGCATCAGCGGCCGCCGACAGTTTCCCGCGCATGCGCAGTGGGTAGAGTCTCTTCCACCTCCGCCATGGTGGAGGCCGTGGCGGAGGCGGAAGGGAAAGAGTGCCCCCTCGGCACAGGCCCGCCCGCGGATCGGTGGGCTCCGATCGCGGGCCAGGCCACTGTGGGGGCACTCCCCGGGGTCAGATCGCCCCGCGTCCCCCCCAGGACCTCGGAGCCCGCCCACGCCGCCTGGTCCCGCCGGTAAATACCAGCTTTGATTTACGCCGGCGGGACAGGCAATTTCTAGGTGGGACTTCGGCCCATCCGGGCCGGAGAATTGAGCGGGGGGTCCCACCAACCGGCGCAGCCCGATTCCCGCCCCCGCCCAATCTCCGGTACCAGAGACTTCGGCGGGGGCGGGGGCGGGATTCACGACGGCCAACGGCCATTCTCCGACCCGGCGGGGGGTCGGAGAATGACGCCCCGGGTTTTTTTCTAAGAATTATTGGTTAATTCACTTGTGCTGCAACTCTGGGTCATGTGGATCTGGAATTGACTGTGCACTAGCCCAGGGTGTCGTAACACTATTATAACCTGAACAAAATCGCAGAGTTCTTTAAACCGTCTGCCTAAGCATCCAACAGCCCATATGACTGCCTCCAAATTCTTTCCAGGGTTGGCCAGCCCGGCCCTAGTTAGCACCCGCCCTCCCAAGGTGGGACGGCAGAGCTGGGAAGTTCTCCAACTCCAGGATGAAAATCCAGCCCCCTGTCCGTCCCAGGCTGTGTCATTATTTAGTCTTTCTCCAACATACAGTGACTTCTACAATGATTTCCACTGTCTTCTCAAGGCACAAAGCACCTTCCATTTAAAAAGTGCAGGCTCGGCATTAACTGGTTCAGACTAACTCTCAGAATTTGATGCCCCCGTGCTAACGGGCGTACAGCATTTAACTGAATGGCTATCTGTGGCTCCACGTAACACTCATTGTACATCACATTGAACAGGAACGGGACAATCACACACTGCTCACCTTGTTTTTGAGAGATGTTCAATTTCACATCTGTAATATTCATATTTGAATGCAATCTTTTGAGTTCAGATAAAACTCAAAAGTCAGCGATAATGTTTTTCAAACGAAAGATCAATGACTTTGGCAGATGAATAATATATTCCCCTGCTTCTCTTTTCTGCTTCACTCAAAGGAACAGAATATTCTAGCCCACAGCATATAATGATTTTAGTACCAGGGTTATTTTGGCAATTTATGTATTATATTTTTATGTATTTTTTTATTTATTTTCTCTCACCCTTCCTCCATTGTGTTGTTTTTCTCTGGTTTGTTGAAGGTGCATGATTGGACACAAATTCCTTTGGTGCTAATAACTGTTGCTGATAGTTTGACATGGGTGATATTGAATGGACACCCAACACACCTCACTCCACTTGCCTTTCCCTTCAATGAGATGGAGTATGATGGGCGGCCGAGGTCAAATTACCTTTTTCAAGTGGAGGAAGTTTCTAAAAATATCTGCCCACCTCCATCCGCAGGGCCTCAAGCCAAAATTCTGTCAGTTTGATTGCAGCAGAAAGTAATTGGCAGGATGGAGATCTATCGCACTGCCACAACACAACTAACAGACACTGAGACTTGACCTCCTGCAACCCAGATAGCGTGTTTCAGGAGAAGGAAGGACTGCCAACAGCTGCTTCTCATTGTTAGTCCTCTTTTCTATCCGTCGAGGCTTGGTGCCAGAGGCATCTGCTATCCGGAGGATCACATCAATTACAAACCTACTGAAACCCAGCAACCTCATTAGTACTGAAGGAGAGGCTCAAAGGGGTCCGTCAAGGCTTACTTGTGCCCAGATACACGGGGACATCCATTCGTCCATCCATTGAATGCTGCCAATCAGCAACATTTTCGAATGGACAGGACCTGTGGGCCCATCAGCCTAAGGCAGAGAGAAACAAATAACTTCTCTCTAGAACAGTAACATCAACTTGGATTTATATAGCACCTTTAACATTGTAAAATATCCCAAATTGCTTCACAGGAGCATTATCAGCCAAAACAAAACTGATACCAAGCCAAAAAGGCATTATAAACAGGTGAAAGAGGTAAGTTTGTCAAAGAGGTAAGTCTGAGAGAGGTTAATGAAACATAGAGGTTTGGGGAGGAGAATTCCTGAGCTGAGTTCCATGGCAGTTGCAGGCATGGTCAGCGGTGATGGAAGTTGCAGATGCACAAGGGCCCAGAAATGGAAGAATACAGATTTGTGAAAGAGCTTTCAGACTGGTGGAGATTGTAGTGATAGAGAGGGGTGCATCCATGAAGAGGTTGTAATTGGCGAGGCGTTTTAAGAACCCCAAAATGGATCATGGAGTTCAACCAACCTCTTCCTTTAATGGATTGTTGCTTTTCCAGCATGCGGCTTGTTCTCCAGGTGTGGGATTACAATTATGGACACGTGGGTTTTTAAATACAAAACAATGTTTATTCTATGAACTCAACTTAACTTTTTAAATAAACATTGGATCTCTTAACACCCCTTACTTCAAAGATAACCCTGAAAATAATACACCAATAAATAATCCCTCAAAATGTTCCTTCAAACATCCAAAAGGCTTCAAACCTTCAAAACAGTAACACACCCGTCACAATTAATATATATTTTCTGTTTTATGGCAGAGATATATATGCTTGGTTGACTTCAGCTCCAGCACCTTGTTTTCTTCCTGCAGCTCTCTGGAAACACACAGACACACCCAAGCTGCTTTTTCAAACTGGCGTTCTCCCTTCAAGCAGATCACAGCAACCCAGAACTTCTCAAGCTGCTGTCTCAAACTGGCTTTCTCCTTTTAAGCAGCTCACAGCAAAACAGCCAGGCACTTTTAAACTGCTCTCAGCAAAACCAGCCAGGCACATTTTAAAACTGATACTTCAAAATGGCTGAACTGAGCTCAGCCCCACCCACTCTCTGACATCACTGCTTTCTTAAAGGTACATTGCTTACACATCCATTTCTTGAAGGTACTCCCACATGACAAGGTACACTTTTGTTAGGTAAGGACATCAAAGGCTATGAAGCAAAGTGTGCATAAATTTGAAGTGCAGATGAACTGTGATGTAACAGAATGACAAAGCATTCCTAATGTTCCTTTTAGTCTTACGGAAACCATTTATCAGGCATAAGCACAGGAGCAAGGCTAAGGGTTGGTCAGATTCGATTTTGGGAAATACGTTGGGCCATTGTCTGACCATCTGGTGGCGACCTCCAGATTCCATCGATATGTTTAAAACCTCTCTCTCTCTCTTTGTAAATGTCCTATATAGGAGAGAATTTCAACCCAGTTTCTAGGAAACGTCAATCCACAACATATATATGAATTGACAAATTGACACAGAATTGCTAACTGACTGATGGTAAGGGTAATGGAAAAACTAATAATGTTGAATACAAAATCCCTACAGTGCAGAAGGAGGCCATTTGGTCCATCGGATCCGCACTGGCCCTTGGAAAGAGCAACCCACTTAAGCCCACGCCTCCATCCTGTCCCTGTAACCCCACCTAACCTTTTGGACACTAAGGGGTAATTTATCATGGCCAACCCACCTAACCTGCACTTCTTTGGACTGTGGGAGGAATCCGGAGCACCCGGAGGAAACCCACACAGACACAGGGAGAACATGCAAATTCCACACTGACGGTGACCCAAGGCTGGAATTGAACCCAGGTCCCTGGAGCGCACGATGTTCTGAGAGAAAAACATTCTCTTCATCTCCTTCTTAAATGGGAGACGGCTTATTTGTGATCTGTGTCCTCAATTCTAGTCTCTTCCTCAAGGGAAGACATTCTCTCAACATCCACCCTGCCAAGTCCCTGCAGAATCTTATATGTTTCAATAAGATCACCTCTCAGTCTTCTAAACTCCAATGGATACAGGTCCAGCCTGTCCAACCTTTTCTCATAAGATAACCACACCCCACTTCATCCCGGGAATAAGTCGAGTGAACCTTCTCTGAACAGCTTTGAATGCACTCATAGTGTTTCTTAAATAGAGACCAAAATTGTCCACAGTACTCTAGATGTAGTTTCACCAACTGTAGAAAAACATCCTCAGATTCTGACTTTTATATTTAATTGCCTTTGCAATAAAAAACAACATTCCATTTGTCTTCCTAATCATTTGCTGTACCTATGCACTAACTTTTTGTGATTCATGTACCAGGACACCCAGATTCCTCTATACTGCAGGTTTCTGCGAACTGTCTCTATATAAATAATATGTTGACAGGTTTGCATTTTCCAAATTATACTCCATCTCTCAATTTTTTGCCCATTTACTTAACCTATGAATTTCCCTTTGCAGCCTCCTTATGTGCTCTTCACAACCTACTTTCCTACCTATCTTTGATCTTCAGTAACTTTAGCAACTGTACATTCAGACCCTTCATCTAAGTCATTGATATGAATTGTAAATAGTTGAGGTCCCTTCAATGATCCCTGTGGTGCTCCACTTGTCACATCTTCCCAACCCAATCATTACTCATCTATGTCTACACTCAGTGTCCTGTAAGCTAACCAATCCTCTAACTATACTCATCTGTTACCCTCTGCTCCATGAGCTCTTTTGTGTAGTAGTCTTTAATGTTGCACCTTGTCAAATGTCTTCTGGAGATCTAAGTACACCACATCCACAGGTTCCTCTTTCTCTGTGTTCCTTGTTACTTCCTCATTGAACTCTAATAAATGAGTCAAACAGGATTTCCCTTTCACAAAACCAAATGACTCCATCTGATTGCATTAAAATTTTGTGAGTGCCCCACTAAAACCTCCTTAATAATAGATTTCAGTAATTTATCAATGACAGATGTTAAGCTAACTAGACTGCAGTTGCTGCTTTTTGTTTCCCTCTTTTCTTGAATAGAAGAGTTACATTCTCTATTTTCTAATCAAAATTAACCTCTACATAATCTAGAGAATTTTGGAAAATTAAAACCAATGCATTCAACAACTCCACAGCCACTTATTTTGTGAACCTGGGGAAACGTCCATCAGGATCTGGAACTTGTCAGCTTTTGACTGCACCAATTTCTCTGTTCCATTTCCCTGGTGATTGGAAATGTTTTCAGTCCCTTCTTCCCTTTAAACTCCTGATTCACAATTATTTTTGCGAAAATATTTATTTCTTGCACAGTGAAGTCAGACACAAAGGGCCCGATTCTCCCAAATTATTTCCAAGTTAATTTGTGTTGGGTTTCTCAGGGAGTTTCCCGCCGGCTATGCCGGCGATCTCCCCACCGCTATTCAATGACAATTAGTCACTTTTTGGGGGCCTGGGGAGTTTCTCACCCGTTTAGGCCACACTTAGAATTTTTCTTTGCGCTGGTGAGCTGAACTCAGAGATCGGGCCGCCATTTTGAAACGATGCTCCGATCTCTAAGTGAGCTTGTGGGTCCCCCCACACCCCTCAGCCATGGGCAATGTCACCCCACACACACATGGGCACTTTCCCACACCCTCCAAGTGATGACACCCTGCTATGGGGTCCCTGGGGATCCCCCCTCTTCAGGCCCCCCAGGTCCCCTTACAGCACCCCTCGCTTCCAGGACCCCCACTCATCACCCCCCCCCCCCCCCCCCAGCATACATTACTTACCTGCCCTGCACTCTCCAATGCTTTAAACCTCCTTCCACCCTCATTTCATGGGTATGGACACCTTACCCCGTGGCCCTTGGCAGTGCCACCCTGGCACATGGGCACCCTAGGACTGCCACACTGGTACCCAGGCAGTGTTTCTGCTGGCTTGGCAGTGCCTTCCAAGCACCTTGGCAATGCCAGTGTGGCAGTGCCAAGGTGCCCATGTTCCAGGGAGAGGGCCAGGGAGCTATTCTGCACCTATCCTGACCACACAGGGGTCTCTAAGGGCCCGGGAGACCCTACAAGTGCAGTTCCACTTGGTCCACGTTTGTTTGGACTAGCACCGAGCGGCACCTGGATGCAGCATCCCTGGGGAGGCAGGTGAATCGAAGGAGGTCATTGGATCCCACACAGGTAGGTCATGAGTAGGTTTACGACCTACTTCCGCGAGCATCATTCAGTCACGCCCATTTGGGGCGTGTTTCCGAATTTGACATCTCGCGAGGCGTCAAAGAATCCAGGGAGGCACAAAGGCTGTTGGGAGACTTGCTGGAGGGCTTTCCCTGCATTCACCAGCTGCGTTGCGCTCAAGCGAGAGCCCAATGCGGCCAGAGATTCGCGCCCAAAATATCTGTTCAATTCATCCACCATTTGCTTTTTTTCCATTATTAATTCCCCAGATTCACTCTCTGGAGGACCAATGTTCACTTTACTTATTCTTTTCCTTTTTAATTACTTGTGAAAACCCTTGCTCTCTATTTTTATATTGCTAGCTATCTTTCTCTTGCGCTCTAATTTCTACCTCCTTGAATGGCCAGAGTAATTCACGCAGCTTTAGCTGTGGATACGGGCCCCGTACATCCAGTTTTGAGTCCGCGCATGTGCATGGCGGCGGTCTCCAGTGGCCGCGTGAGCGCCATGGCGAACTCGGACCGCGGAGGCAGATAGAAAATGTAGACCCCCCAGGATCAGCCGCATGCCCGAGGATCTGACTGCGCGGATATTAATCCCGGCCTCCTGTAAGGCTCCCCCAGTGTCCAATCCCCCCACCAGGGCGGCTGCAGACTCGCGAGCACCCGACCGGCAATAGCAGGTTAGTTCCACGCCGCCGGGAACTCGGCTGGTCGGGAGCGGAGGATCGCTCGGCTGACCTCTGTCAATGGGCCCCCAGCTCGCGGTGTACTCCGCAATCACTGTGATTCTCGGGTCCTGAGAATGGCGGACCGGCGCCGGGCCCGATTTACGTATGATTTTGGATTCTCCGCCATTGCGCCGAAAACTATTTCGGCGCGGGGTTGCGGAGAATACAGCCCCCTATTCTGAGGAGCATGACACCTCCTGGAACAAAGTATCCTGGTAACTTCCCTCCCCCCTGAAATGTCACAGTGTCTGCAGCTCAGCCTCCAGCTCAATAACTTTGGGCCATAAGACCACAAGACATAGGAACAGAATTAGGCCACTCGGCCCATCGAGTCTGCTCCGCCATTCAATCATGGCTGATATTTTCTCATCCCCATTCTCCTGCCTTCTCCCCATAACCCCTGATCCCCTTATTAATCAAGAACCTATCTATCTCTGTCTTAAGGACACTCAGTGAATTGGCCTCCACAGCCTTCTGCGGCAAAGAGTTTCACAGATTCACCACCCTCTGGCTGAAAAAAAACATTCCTCCTCATCTCTGTTTTAAATGATCATCCCTTTAATCTGAGATGGTGTCCTCTGGTTCTAGTTTTTCCTTCAAGTGGAAACACCCTCTCCACGTCCACACTATCCAGGCCTCGCAGCATCTTGTACGTTTCAATAAGATCCCCTCTCATCCTTCTAAACTCCAACGAGTACAGACCCAGAGTCCTCAAACGTTCCTCATACGACAAGCTCTTCATTTCAGGATCATTCTTGTGAACCTCCTCTGGACCCTTTCCAAGGCCAACACATCCTTCCTTCGATATGGGGCCCAAAACTGCTCACAATACTCCAAATGGGGTCTGACCAGAGCCTTATATAGTCTCAGAAGTACATCCCTGGGGCATTGCTGTTTAAGCCGTAAATATTTACTGCAGACATGTTTGCCCTGGATCATCTTGGCATCCAGGAGCTCCCACGTTCTGCAATCACAACACATCTCCTGCCCTGCCATCTTTCGTGTGTGTTAATTAATTTGGTTTTTTTAATTGAATTATAATTAATAAATACTGCTACTCCCAATAATCTTTACTAATGTTAATAAACCTCTACAACCATTAAACCTGAATGATTACTTGTAAACTACATGTTTTTTGAAGATAAACAAGCAAAATAATCACCAGCCAATCACTTACCTGTTTTTCTGTGATGACACACTTTGGATGAGATTTCCGTCCGTTCACGCCGGTGGAATCTTCCAGTCTCATTGACTGCGCACGCCCACCATGGGTTTCTCAGCAGCGAGGGGTGCATTCCAATAAGAAACCACACTGATGACAGTGGGACTAGAAGATTCCATCGCTGGCCAATGGCAGTTCACCTGCCACTGCTGTGGAACACGCAATGAGTTCCTCAGTAAACTGTGGACTGGATTCTCCGCCCCGTCACTCCACATTTCTGCCTCGACCCACCGGCGGGATTCTCCGTCACGCCGGCCGGTCAATGGGGTTCCCCGTTGTGGGGCAGCCCCACGGCGTCGAGAAACCCCACGGCGTCGAGAAACCCCCGGGCGCCGGCAAAACGGAGCATCCCGCTGGCGGAGAATCCCGCCCCCTGCCCTTTGATTTCTCTCAGGGTGCAGCCATTTCATTCTGGACCGGACTGGACTGGATATTTCTCATTGATGTTGCTGGCTGCCTGCGGGTTCTCTTTTCACTTGACCTTCCAGGCATTGCTGACTGCCTCCGGGTACTCCTTTTGCCCACACTTCCAGGCGCTCCTGCCCATCTTCAGGTCCTGCTTTCACCCACTCTTCGCCTAGCCCAGTATTTTTCAAACACTGCCACTCAGGGCAATGTTTAATAAAAATCTGAGCTCCTAAAAATACCGCTCCACCCTTGATAGTGACTGATACATGGATACAAGCTGCAGTTAGATGCATTTAGATCTCAGAAAATTGGCATTGCGAAATGATCAGTCACAATGTGCTGCTCAGCTCTGCTCTGCAGAGACATCGATCATCCAAACTTGTCCTGCTGGCTACTTGGATTGAACAATAAGCAATTTTCTAAAACAAAAAGGATTTTAATTAATTGGGAGCGAGATTAAACAGTCACAAAGCAAAAAGTGACAAGTTATCAACTTAAATCATTGGTAGACGTAAGACCGTATCCTTGAGATTCTTTTGGCGGGGAGCTGCTTTAAAGGAACTACATTGCAAACACATGGAGCACTTCACCAGTTCAATTGTTACTTAATTCCAGAACTAGCGATTTTCTTCATAAACTCATTGCTGTATTTTGCATTGATGCAAATGGAGCCTTGTGGATTCAAAATAATTTGCAAGGAGTTGTGACACCAAGTCGGATGCAACAAAGCCATTAAATTACACCCATGGAGAATCTTTCACCTCAAAGGGTCATTAGCATGTGGAATTCCATCCCCAAGAAAGCGTTGGAGGCTGGGTCGCTGATTTTATTCAAGATGTAGAGATGCCAGCATTCGACTGGGGTGGACACAGTGAGAAGTCTTACAACACCAGGTTAAAGTCCAACAGGTTTGTTTGGAATCACTTGTTTTCGGAGAGTAGCTCCTTCATCAGGTGAGTCACCTGGTGAAGTAGCTACGCTCCAAAAGCCAGTAGTTCCAAAGAAACCTGTTGGACTTTAACCTGGTGTTGTATGAATTTATTCAAGGCAGAGCTCGTCAGATATTTATAGATACGTCAGTTAAGAGTTTTTGGGCACAGACAGTAGAGTGGAGTTGACCACAGCCATGTTAGCCAAGCTCTTATTGTATGGGGTTGAAGGCTGAGAGGGCCAAATGCTCCTCAGTCCTAAGTTCCGATGTTCCTGCCTACAGCAATTTCTTAGCAATGCGCTAATGACCAGATGACCTGTTCTTTCATGATGTTGCTTGAGGGATAAATATTTTACCAGGACAGCAGGGATACCTCCCCTTCTTTTGTTAGTAATCGTTCCACAGGGTAGGATTAACGGGGCAGAATAAACCCCACCACCTCCGCCAGAAAATGTTGAATGAGTGGCAAATATTGGCCAGGACATGGGCATATTGAAGACAAATAAGCCTTCAGAACCTCAGGACAATCTAAAATATGACTTGACAGGTAATTAAGCTTTTTTGCAGTGCACTGTGGGAAGAAGCAGCAGCCAATTTATGCACAACATGATCCAACTAATAGCAATGAGATGAATCATCCTGTTTTGATTGTAATATTGGTTGAAGGACCCTTGCACTGCTCCAAAAATAATCTTTAGTCCCTGAAGTCAGCAGACCCTAGACATTTTGATTTTTACATCATTCTATATGGCAATGTTCTGAATCAGACTGCCAAATTAATGCCTACTTCTGAGTAATGATGAGTGAATGATCTGCACTTCCACCAACTGGAAACAAGGTTAGGATTGACATTCATTTCATCAGTAATCCTTACACTCAACAGAGAAAAGAGACTTTTGTTCCTTTAATCACGTCTTGAAATATAAGGTAGATGTTGACTCTTGGGAGGCCAAATTAGGAAGTACACTGCTTGGCCTTTTTATATCCGCCTCATTACATTCCTACCAAGTTTCTTGTCACCCGCAAAGCTGGAAATATTATAAAAACAGAAAGTGCTGGAACGCCTGAGCAGATCTGACATGCAGGTCTGGAAATATTACACTTGGTTTCTTCCTCCAAATCATTGATGTATATTGTGAATAGCTGGGGCCTAAGTACTGATCCCTGTAGAATCCCACTAGTCATTGCCTAACACTCCAAAAAAGACCCATTTGTGCATACTCTCTGTTTCCTGTCTGCTAACCAATTCTTAAACCATGCAGGAAATGTCCCTCAATTCCTTGTGCTTCAATTTCATTTGGGGCTTTATCAAATAATTTTTTAAAAAAAAATTTAGTGTACCCAATTCAATTTTTCCAATTAAGGGGCAATTTAGCGTGGCCAATCCACCTACCCTGCACATCTTTGGGTTGTGGGGGCGAATCCCACGCAAACACGGGGAGAATGTGCAAACTCCACACCCAGAGCCGGGATCGAACCTGGGACCTCGGCGCCGTGAGGTTGCAGGGCTAACCACTGCGCCACTGTGCTGCCCTCTTTATCAAATAATTCATGAAAATCCATATACACCACATTCTCCCTTATTTATTCCGCTAATCACATCCTCAAAAACTCCATTAGGTTTTGCAAACATGATTTCCCTTTATCAAATCCATGTTAACATTGTCTAATCCCATTGATATTTTCTAAGTGTCCTGTTGTCACATCGTACATAATACACTTTAAATTTCTCCTAATACTGTTGTTAGGCTAACCACTCTGGAATTCACTGTTTTCTCCCTGCCTCCTTTTTTAAATGCGGGGTTATATTTTACACCCTCCAATCTGCTGAGACTGTTCCAGACTCTTGGAAGATGGCAACCAATGTATCCACTTTTTCAATGGCCACCTCCTCAAATACACTGGGATGTACATTATCAGGTGTTGGGGGTTTATTGGCTTTCAGTCCCATTAATTTCACCAGCACTATTTTTTACTAATACTATTTTCCTTCAATTCCTCATTCTCACTAGCCCTTTGGTTCCCTATAATTTCTGGAAAGTTATCCATGACTTCTTCCATGAAGGCAGAACTAAAGTAGTTGTTAAAATGCTCTGCTATTTCTTTGTTCTCCATTATAAATTCTCCCATTCTGGACAATAAGACAACATTTTGCCTTCACTAAGCTTTTTCTTTTACATGCTTATCGAAATTTTACATTCCACTTTTATGTTCCTTGCAAGTTTACTCTCATACTCTATTTTTCCCCCTTAATCAATCACTAGGTCTTCCTTTGCTGAATTCTAAATTGTTTCCAATCCTCACGCTTGCTACTTTTCAAGCAACTTTATCTGATTCCTGTTTGTATCTATTACTGTCCTTATTTTCTTAGGTCTCTTTTCCTAGTTTGTTTTTACCCAGAAATAAATGTATGATTGTAGTAAGACATGCATTTGTTCCTTCAATGAATGCCAATATCTATCCACTGGCATGCCTTTTCAGTTTATCGTAGTCAACTTACCCTTCATCCTTTGTAGTTTCCTTTGTTTAAATGTAGGAATTTAGTTTTGGTTTGGACTTGTCCGCTTTCCGTCCTAATGAAGAATTTTACATGTTATGGTCGCTCTTCCCTAAAAGGATACCACACAGCAAGATTACTAATTAACCCTGTATTATTGCACAATACCAAATCTAGAATATCATTTTCCCTAGTTGGATTCTAGACAAGCTTGACGAAAACAAAACCGCTCATACGGACTCCAGGAATTCATCTGTCACAGTTGTTATTTCTCTCTCTTGTTTTTCTGTTTTCTTTTATGTTGCTTTCAGGTGGCAGCTATTCAGTATCCTGCAATTCACAACTCCTCTAGGCACTTTTTTTTGTTTCTTGTGTCATGATCACTCCTTTCGGCCTTGCACCATACACCCTTTAATCACTTCTGCCCTCACCCTCTCACTGGTCTTCCTTTTTTTACTTTCCCCAATTTCTTGCACCACCCCTCTCCCCATCCCACCCCTGCCCCCAATGGACCGTCACTTGCACAAAACCTGACACAATTCTAATTTTGGTTTTCTGAACGGTCAAAGACTTGGGGCTGGATTCTCCGCCGGTGGGATGCTCCGTTTTGTCGGCAGCCCGGGGGTTTCCTGATGGCATGGGGCTGCCCCACAATGGGAAACCCCATTGACCAGCCAGCATAATGGAGCATCCCGCCGGCGGGGTGAAACAGAAAGGTGGTGCAGCGGGGCGGAGAATCCAGCCCCTGAAATGTTCATTCTCCTTCTCTCTCCACAAATGCTGCCTGATCTGCTGAGTATTTGCAGCATTTTCTACTTTTGTTTCAGATTTCCAGCGCCTGCAGTAATTTGCTTTTGTGTTGGGATCATTTTCACTCCAGGTGATAGGGAAGAGATGTACAACTAAATAAAGTGGGGGAGGGGTGGATGCTTTCCTGCTCACCGCGCCCCCACACCTACCTCCTCCACCCACAAAACCACATCGGCATGGAACCAACACGCTTAGCGATAAAGCACTATGGGGCAGACTGAGGAGGATAGTGTGGGACAAAAGCCCCTCATTTAGGGAGCAAGTCCCATTCTCTGGAGTTGTTGTATTGGCCAGCAGCTCCATCAGTCCCAGAAGGCATCAGTGGCAGTTGCTTGGGCTACAGAAGAAGAGGAAAATCAAGACACCTGGACCTTTGGAGCAGATAAGTCTGGGGTTTTGGAATGGGTGGGTTTGCGTAGTTTAAGGAGGGGTGGAGGAAGGAAAGGGGTGGATATAGAGGATGGAGTGAGTAGGAAAGGTCTGCAGGGCAATTTGACCTAAAGGGGGCTGGCCTTATGATCGGCAAAGGGCAGCCCCCAAAGTGTGACCTCCTTCCCATCCTTTATAGTAATAATCTTTATTGTCACAAAATCTTGCCGTCATTGCTCTGCATAGAACATGTTTTCAAATAGTGATCTATGTTTGGCTAAAGATCTTCTTGATATCTGCCTCGGGCAGCCCTGCTGCGCAGTGGTTAGCACTGTTGCTTCACAGCACCAGGGACCCGGGTTTGATTCCTGGCGTGGGTCACTGTATTTGCAGAGTCTGCGCATTCTCCCCGTACCTCTGTGGGTTTTTTCCTGGTGCTCCGGTTTCCTCCCACAAATTATGAAAGATGTGTTTGTTAGGTTAATTGGACATTCTGAATTCTCCCGGAATGTGGCGACTAGGGTCTTTTCACAGTAAACTCATTGCAGTGTTAATGTAAGCCTACTTGTGACACTAATAAAGATTATTATTATAAGTTCATCCTTTGCCAGTTTTAGCACTCATATCATCTTATATCAGAATCTCGGTTCATCTTGAAGTAGCACCCTGGATTTCTCTTATCTATACCATTCAGTAAATGCATTTGAACGAGTACATACGCACTTTTACAAGTAAAGAATTTGTGAATTTATTGCAACTGTCACAGTAGAAGGTTTCAGAGACTATAACCTCCTATAAACATCAATTATTCTCTTCAAGGTTAATGAACTTCAGTTTCTCCAATTTGTCCTCATCATCGAACCTTTCTGTCGCATTTGCGATTAGGTTCAGTTCGGAACAAACTAGGAAAGACTCTGATGCTGCAACACGTGTTATTCAGATCACGCATCTCAATTAAATAAATGCAACTATCAATCTTACAAATACATGCAGGCCAGATAGAACACCAGGGAACATACTGTACCATGCCCATGAATTCAAAGATATTCCAATATTGATCTACTCGGATTCTCTTGATCAGCTTACTTTGGCACTTCCACTGCCTGAAAGCCTCCTTTGTTTCTTGGAGAACTATCTGGATCTGAGTGTGATCTGTGGCCTGGTTCATTACCGTGCATTGAAGTAATGTTCTGCTCTATAAGGAGAGGATAATGATGTGTTGGGTGTTCTGGATCACAAACAGGTCACCAACACTGGAAGTGGTGCAACTCTATTTTATTATAAGGTTAACTATATTAACATACTTGAACTGTGGGTAAATGCAATACCAGCTTTAACTGTTGACCCTTGCCTAGTCCTAACCAGGTGATACACTCAGCACATGGTGAATGTCTGTGTTGCAGGCTGTGAGCTCTGTGTTCCGAGCTGGCTGCTACTAGAATGAGCGGGAACTCTCCCGTCCCCTGTCTTTATAGTGCGTGGGCTCTCACTGGTGATTGGCTGCAGTGTTGTGTATGCTGATTGGTCCCACTGCATGTCCATCAGTGTGTGCGTGTGTGTGTCTGCACCATGATATACTGGTGTATATTATGACAGCCCCTTTTATATAAAGAATATGTGCCTGCGTGACAATAAATATTGTGTAGAGAATGTACCTGACTATGTGTGTGCATGTTATTTACATGACTATGTACATGAGGCTAATCTATTTACACAGGAAGGTGCCTGGTGCCGAGAAATAGGGGGCAAAATTCTCCGGTATCGGCGTGATGTCCGCCAACTGGCGCCCAAAACGGCGCAAATCAGTCGGGCATCGCGCCGCCCCAAAGATGCGGAATGCTCCGCATCTTGGGGGGCTGAGCCCCAACCTTAAGGGGCTAGGCCCGCGCCGGATGAATTTCCGCTCCGCCAGCTGGAAGGCTGTTGGTGCCCCGCCAGCTGACGCGGAAATGACATCTCCGGGCGGCGCATGCGCGGGAGCGTTAGTGGCCGCTGACGGCATTCCCGCGCATGCGCAGTGGAGGGAGTCTCTTCCGCCTCTGCCATTGTGGAGACCGTGGTGAAGGCGGAAGGGAAAGTGTGCCCCCACGGCACAGGCCCGCCCGTGGATCAGTGGGCCCCGATCGCGGGCCAGGCCACCGTGGGGGCACCCCCCCGGGGCAAGATCTCCGAGCGCCCCCCCCAGGATTCCGGAGCCCGCCCGCGCCGCCTTGTCCCGCCAGTAAGGTAGGTAGTTTAATCTACGCCGGTGGGACAGGCATTTTAGCGGCGGGACTTCGGCCCATCCGGGCCGGAGAATCGTGGGGGGGGGCCTGCCAACCAGCACAGCGCGATTCCAGCCCCTGCCGAATATCCGATGTCGGAGAATCCGGCAACCAGCGGGGGTGGGATTCATGCCAGTCCCCGGCGATTCTCCGACCCGGCGGGGGGTCGGAGAATCTCGCCCAGGGTGTCACACCAACAACGAAATGAACATTATATACAAACTACTGGAATGATGAAACAGGATAACAGAACAGATCAAAGAGTCCAACATTGTAAAACTCATAAGTCAACTCTCTGAGGTGGGCGACGAATTCTGGTTGACCGTCAGGGTGGCACACCACTCGTCGTCTGGATCAATGCACCAACAGCGGCTGGTGGTTTTGATTCGGGGACAGCCTGTTCTTTGTTATAACAGCGACTCGAAAAGGCTCCCTTGGGTCCTCAGTGTCACTGGTCTGCGGGAAGTCGGAATTGGACTGGTTTGGGGGTAGGTAACTGCTTGTTGCAGTGTTCTTCGGAGGTTTATTTCATTTCCTTGTTCAATTTGAGGCATTGTGCTGTCATTCCAGGTGAAGGAAGGTTGTTTTACAGTTTTAAAAGATGTTTTCTTTGATTTGGGACATTTCCCCTTTAAATGGATGTGGTCCGGGGCCTCTGACGTCATGACGCGTGTGACGTAGCATGTAGGAGGCATTTGCACAGATCACGGTTCCTTTACTGATGGCCGTTTTCGTGATTGCGCATGCGTGGCGTCGCGCAACAGCGCATGTGCAGTTCCTTTACAAAGGTGGCCACCGACCAAAATTGTTCTGTGCTCCGGGATTTCGGTCTCGAGGTGAATACTGGCTCTTCTCTTACCTTTTCTTGCTGGTTGGAGTGTGTTTTCCTCACAGTATTTGCCGAATTTGTCCAGGACTGCCTGGAAGTCGCTCCTGTTTTGCCCCTTGGAGAACTTGAATTTTTAAAAGATTTCTTCTGCTCTGGCACCGGCAATGGTGAGGAGAAGCTCTGTTTTTTCAGAATCGGCCAGGTCCTCTAGTTCGGCTGCCAGCAGGAAGATTTCAAACTGTTGCCGGAATGCCCGCCAGTTTTCACGGAGATCGCCGTGGCACTGGAGCTGCCGCGGAACCCGGATCTTGAACAGCTTGCCTGGGTATTGTTGTTGATTGTCACTGTACGCTGAGGTGCTGGCAATGCGGAGCGGCGGAGGCGGGTTGATGTTCTCCATACTTCAGGATGCCGGAATGCTGATTAGTTGCAGGTGTGTCTCAGAAGTGCTGGTATGCAACCAATCCTGGTATCATGATGTGTTGGGTGTTCTGGATCACAAACAGGTCACCAACACTGGAAGTGGTGCAACTGTATTTTATTATAGGCTTAACTATATTAACATACGTGAACTGTGGGTAAATGCAATACCAGCTTTAATTGTTGACCCTTGCCTTGTCCTAACCAGGTGATGCACTCAGCACATGATGAATGTCTGTGTTGCAGGCTGTGAGCTCTGTGCTCTGAGCTGGCTGATACTAGAAAGAGCGGGAACTCTCCCGTCCCCTGTCTCTATAGTTCGTGTGCTCTCACTGGTGATTGGCTGCAGTGTTGTGTATGCTGATTGGTCCCACTGCATGTCCATCAGTGTGTGTGTGTGTGTGTGTCTGCACCATGATATACTGGTGTATATTATGACAGATAATACACTTAAAAGAATATCTGTAATGTCGCACAAAGAAACAGGATGAGGGTTTATTGTCCAGAAAGGAAAATGCAGAAAGGCACTTTTTGATCAGTTTTTGGAGGAGACAAATTGATATTTAATTCCTGAAGCTAGTAATGGTGAACAAATGACTTACAATTAAATAGAATAATACCAGTACCTTTATGATGATTGTCTGGCACAATAGCAGGAATATAAAGTGTGCCCGTTGTCGAATAAAGCCAAGAAAAAGGGGAGAAAACTAGCAAACGCGGCACAGACTTTCACTGACTTTTACTGTAATGCATTATACTTAATTATGGCTTTTCCATACAGCATATTATTCTTCAAGTTTCATTTATCATCATTATACAGGAATTAACCATATGAAAAGCCAAGCCACCTATTACCTCCAAATTGTTTCTTCAACTCCACCTTGACACCGACCTGCATTTGTTCCACCAAAGTGCACTAGTTTATATTTGTTTAATGATTTTATATGTCACTGTTCTACGGAGTTACAGATTGAAAATCACTCCTTCTGCATTTTCCTGTTGCTTCCACAGCCTCAACTAACCCCTTCCCCCAATTTCATATAATCTATGATTTTAATCAACTCCCACTGAGCCTGGGAATCCAAGCTCGAAATATTCAGTTTGATGCAGAACATTAAGGTGTGATTGCTATCTTGGATTCCTGTATTATCAGGAACACAAGTGAAGTGTTAGTAATTCTTGGGCAACTGCTGTGATTGCGAATGTTCAGCCGGTTGACAGCCTGACACTGTCATCAACATTAGCATTAGTCATCGACTGTCTATTGATATCTAATGTATGAATGAATTGAATGAATTGTTTTCATTTTGGCTAAAAATTATAAGCAAATATTTCATGCATTCTGCTTGCTGATGAGCAAGGTACTGTGGATGCTGGAAATTGGAAATAAAAGCAGAATGCTAGATGCTTTGACAAATGATGCTTTGACATTTGCAGAATGCTTTGTCAGAGAGTCACCTAGATTCGAAATGTTAGCTCCCTTCTCTCTCCATAGGTGCTGTCAAGTCTGCTGTGACTGTCCAGTATTTTATCTGTTTGCTAGAAATACTCAGCGGATCGGGTAGAATCTGTGGCGAGAGAGAGTCAAAGAGCGAGATTTTACAATCCTGCCCGCTGGAGGAATCATTGCGGATGACACGAAAAATCCGGGGGTGGATTTCTGGCCCACCATGGAGTGGACCAAAGAATCCTGCCCAGAATTCACAAAGTAACGGAACTTCAAGTCAATGACCCTTTATCAGAATGGTCTTTTATTCAATGTATTCTGTCCACTGTAAATGCCCATTCATTTATTTATTAGATTATGATCAGCATGCCATCTACAGGAATAGGGCTGGGCTATTCAGATCCTCAAGACTATTCCTCAATTCTCTTTGGTTATGGCTTATCTGTAGTCCAAATTTGTCTGCCTTTGAACCATATTCATTGATTTCTGACCAAACAAAGAAAACATCAATTTCAGTCTTGAAAATTTCAATTGACCCAACATCGACAGCCTTTTGAGTCTGTCAGATTTCCACTTCTCTTCATATGAAGATGTGGTCCTGGCTTGCGCTCCTGAATGGCCTAGCTGTCTTTTTGGGACTGAACCCACTGCACTGTACATGGCAGGCCACTCATGTCAGCATTGTCACATTCTGCAACATTAGGACTAAAGTACCAATGCTTTCCTCTGGCACTGCACAACAATCCATGCAGCCGGGAACTCTAACCATCATTTCACCTCTCAATGCCACTGAAGGAAATGAAAATGAAATGAAAATCACTTATTGCCACAAGTAGGCTTCAAATGAAGTTACTGTGAAAAGCCCCTAGTCGCCACATTCCGACGCCTGTTCAGAGAGGCTGGTACGGGAATTGAACCATGCTGCTGGCATGCCTGGGTCTGCTTTAAAATCCAGCTGTTTAGCCCTGTGCTAAACCAGCCCCTGAACACCATGTTATGGCAAATCCATAGTTCATCAATCAAATCAATCGCCTGCAAATATTTTCAACTTATTGTTGAAAAGTATCAGGGTACATTTCACAAATTTATAGTCCGGTGAGTGGATGGAAAATCGTACAGGAAATTGAATGCTTAGCATTGTAATATGCTTTTAAGGGAGTGCAGCACAACACCACTAGAAGTAAGTGTGTCACGCCATCCAGGTTTGGCTCATTTTTACTTTCAGCCGAGCACAGCACATACAGCTTTACTCTAGTTCTGTAAAAATGTTCCCATGCACCTAGTCTCAGTAGACAGACACACAACATTTACACAATCCTGTATAGGTTTTGGTGCTTTTAAGTCACTGCAAAAACACAACAACATTTCTCAATATTTCCCAAGCAAAATGCTGGAAATGTGAACGTGTAAAAGCTACTATCAAATCCTTGACAATTACAATGTGCTGATCTGACACGTTGACCTTACTTTGACATTGCCCTGTTGCATGAAAACAGAATAAAAGACTCGAGTGCTCTCCTGAACCAATTCTGACTCATGTGAGATTGTTACAACTTTAAGCTGTAGGAAGTTCTGAATCGATTGACCTTCTGGCATTAACTGGAGGTTAACAAATTGACAGTGAAGCAGATAATAATTTGCTGAACAGATACCAAGATATATTGGCCACATATAATAAATATAGGCTCATTACTTCCTGGTCCCCAGCGTCGCATTTAGGGGTGCCCCAGTAATGCTCTGGGAATCCCTCGAGGAAGTTCCCACATAAGAGTTTACCCGGCAGTTGTCCAGGAGCACTACCTTTCCCGGGACAATTGTGTTGGGCTGGGAACCATCCGACAGAAGCAAATTAGACCTTTAATTTTGGATGGTTCTGCACATTTTACAGTGATAGTTACTCAGAAAGAGTTAGAATGAAGAAAACACTTCTAAATCCAGAGTAGCTTTTTAAAAATCCAGATCCAGCCTTGTACAGGATACACCGCACAAATATGACCCACCCAACCCCAGGGGACAAACCACGCCACCCCCATCCGCCCTCCCTGCCCCAGCCTGAACTGACCCCTATCTAACACGAACCCTGACCCCGTTCCGACCTGGCCCCCTCCATGATCTGATTCACGCCCCCTCCAGATGTGATCAGGTCGAAACTGCCCCCCCAAAACCCGGGATGAGGACCCTTGTCCCTCTCCCAGTCCGACCTCCCCTCATCCACCCCTCCACCCAGTCCAACCATCCTGTTTCCCCCCACCCCTCAGACTGAGCCCCCCGCCCTGCCAACCTTCGGTACAGCCCGTCCAAGTCCAACACCCCTCCAGTTTCAACATCCCTCCCTCCAAGTCTGGCAACTCTCCTTCCTGATCCAACACCATCCCTCCCGCCGTGACCCAACCAAACCCGACCTAACCCCCCCCCCCCCTTCCTGGACTGACTCCTGCATCTCCAATCCACCCTCCCAGCCCAAACCACCCCCCCCCCCCAAGCACCTCTAACCCACTTCCTCCCAGTCCGATACCCAACCCCTCCCAGTCCGACACCCACCCCACACCTGGATCCCACACCCCCATCTCCCTGTCTGACCCAACCTGACATCGGCCCCCCCTCCAGTTTGACCTCATCTCCTCTTCGGTACGACCTCACCTCCTGGTGGTGTTGAATCCCAAATTTCTTTATCCGTCAGTCTGGCCTCAATAAAAGTCGAGATGGATTTGCAGGTATAACATTAGTTATTTTATTCAGCTTGCAAGCTTGATTCATTTCACAGAAACATAAGAGACATCCAGTCTCCTACATCCCAGAAAGCGAATGAACAAATAGACAAAGGGACCTCTGCAAATCAATTCAAATGGTATCAAGTTTCACATACTCGACGCCCATAGGTCAGCCTATATCCCTCCTGACCTGTTTGATCTATTCTGATTGGCTCACTTCCAATCCCTTCCTCTGGCCCCTATCAATCCAGCACCACTCTCGTAGACACACCTCTTCCTGCTTTCCCCATGCGGTCTAACATCCTTTGTCTCTGAACTAACCAGAATCAAAGTGGCTTATTTCTACATTACATTAACTAATATCTCTAAAGTAACTATTTTATCTCACATTCGTCATTCCCTCCTTTTATCATTCCATGATAACCGGACTTTCCAATCCATAGCTACGGTTCCCCATCTAAAAAGATCCGTCGCTGCATTTCCAATTCCTGGCTTAGCCCCCCCTCATTTGCTGCACCCTCATGGATTTTAACAGTTAAATTTTTTAGGGCTTTGATCTGATCCAGTGCACCCCGCATTCTACCCATCACACATTTAAGGATGGCCAGGCGCACAAAGATGCAGCCGATAGCTACCACTAGATACATGGCCATATTTATCAACCAGTCCTTCCAACCTCCAAATCCCCAGTTACCCCAAGAGCCAGGATCCTGCATCCCGTCCAAGTGATCCCGTATGTGATCCATAAATTTAGTGATGTTAGCGGTCAAGTCTTGAACTCCCATGATACACGTGCCCTGCACTATGGCGCATACCCCACCCTCACGGGCCAGAAGATAGTCAAGAGCATACCGGTTCTGCATTGCAAACAACCGTAGCTGAGACAACTCCTTGGTTATTGCCCCGAGGGCTCCCAAGGTTTACTACCCGGGTTTTCCTCAGTTTGGCCTTTAACTAACTTAAGTGTATCTCCCGGTAACCTACGTTCTAGCTGTACTTCCCTTCTCATACGCCCCGTCCTCTCTCTAGTCCCTTTCACTTTCTCATAGCCTCTTCCTACGCTCTTCTGACAGCCTGATTTTACCTTTATTGCACCACTCTTAACACATCCAAAATTGAATTTACATGTATTCCAAAAACAAGGCAATGTCCATATAATGTTCCCTTCCCATCGCCGGGACCGGTGCAACTGCTTCATGACTCCTGCATTCTCCTTAACTTTGATGACCTTCCATGAGTCGATACCATGTCCTCGTATATGGGGGCAGCGAAGAACATCACCTTTGCAGAGGTGATGTAACCTTGTAGATTGGTTGGGGCTACACAGATACATAATATTCCCCTTTTCCATGTCCATCGCCAATAACACGCCAAGCGAAGTGAGGCCAAATATCACACAGACGGTGCGTAGCCACCCCATCATGCTCCACACCGGTAAAATAGCACTGGAGAAGGGAGGCAGGTTAGTATCCGACCTTTTACAGTAGTGGAGATGGACTCAATTTACAGTGATGTAGGTGGAACCAAGAACTTCGCCCCTCCACTTTAACTGCTGTGGGGGTGGTAAGGAGAACTTGGAAGGGCCCGTCCCATCGCGGCTCCGACCCCTTCCTAGTCCAATTTTTGACCATGACATAACTACCGGGTTGGACTGAAAGTGAGCTAGGTACTGGGGGCAATGTCTGGTGAGCCGCGCGGACCTGGCCATGGAGTTCCTTGAGCACTTGCGTGAGGGCTAGAACATAGGTGGTCATCTCTTCAGTCATCTGATGAAACTGAACCAGTCTGGGAACCTGCAGGCTCCAGGGAGTTCTAAGAGACCTGCCATAAAGAATCTCGGCGGGAGAGAGCCGGGCCGGTCCCGCAGGTGTAACCCGCAGCTGGAAGAGGGCAACGGGGAGCAACTTAAGCCATGTCAGTCCCGTGTCTGCTCTTAATTTAGCCAATTTAGTTTTGAGGGTCTGATTGTGTCTCTCAACCAACCCGGCCGCCTGCGGTCTGTACGCAGTGTAACTGCTGGCGTATGCCCAACTGGGAGCAAAACTCCTTGTTAATTTGTCCAATAAAATGAGGCCCATTATCAGAACTTAACTGAGCTGGTATACCGTACCGGGGAATGATTTCCCTCATCAAGACTTTAACCACAGTAGCAGCTTTATTATCGATAGTCGGATACGCCTCGACCCATCTGCTGAACACATCCACAATGACCAAAACATATTTATAACATTGACACCTTACCAACTCAATGTAATCCATTTGGAGCGTCTCAAAGGGACCACTGGGCAACGGGGTTTGCCCATCCCACAAGGGATACCTTTTCCGGTGTTATATTGCTGACAAATCAAACACCGATTACTGATACTTTGGGCCAACCCCTGCATTTTAGGGTGCCACCAAGTGTCCAGCAACAAATCACTAGTCCCTCGAGCCCCACAATGAGTTGCAAAGTGTACACATTCAATGACCCATAAAGCCAGCACATCAGACATACAAGTCTGATGTGCAGGCGTGGTCCATAAAGAGGAAACAGAATCATATGTACAACCTAACCTTTTCCACATTTGTTTATCACTCTCAGGAGCGTCCTCCTGTAATCTTATGACGTCTTGAATGGTTGGCATTGACTTGTCAGCAGCAGACATATTTATAGTAGATCGTTTAGTCTGACTTAACATCTTAGGCACCATCACTTGCTGAATTTGCGCGGCTGTTCGCGCTGCACAATCTGCTCGTTCATTACCAACGTCAACTGGGGTTGTACCATTCGTGTGGGCAGCGCATTTAATAACGGAAATCTGCGCGGGCATAAGGAGGGCCTGCAGTAGGTCATTAACTAAACCCCGGTGGGATATTTGACCACACATAATCATGTCAGGTTGTTCTGACGAAATGTCACTCAAATCGCCCCTTATTGTGGTAGTTTCCTGAATCAAGGCTAAACAGTCGTGGCCAGGTGCGTCTTCATGGACAGGGGGACCACTAAGAAAACAGGCTGGATTGATAGTGGTACAGTGGTTAAATGTCAGACGTGGATTGTTCAAAAGGTATATCTCATACCTATTCTGACGAGCTGCGGTATGATGCTGAGTCTGCAGTTGCCTCAGTAGTGCGATGACCGAGTGGGAGCTATACACCGTAATATCCTGTTGGAGGGTGAGAGCATGTAACGGCTATGCGATGGCATTGATTGAACGTAAATCCTGTACTAATCGGTACTGGCCTGGTTTGGCTGGTTTAGGCACAGCAAGTATGGGGGTGTTATATTCTGATTGGCAAGGGACCAAAATACCCTGTTTCAACAGCTCTTGAATTAATTTATCTATTGATGGAGCAGCTTGAGATTTCAGGGGGTATTGTCGAATGGAAGGTAGCTTTACATGATCCTTAATCATCACCTTAATAGGTGTAACATTTGTCTTTCCCACTTGTGATGGGTATTCCGCCCAGACCTGTGGATTGACATATTCCAACACATCATGTCCCCTGTGATGCTGCAGTCGAGTATTAATCGTTTCAGGGACCTCAAAATATTTTATGGTAGTGCCGTCCGGCATGACTTGAAGTGCGTACTCTGTTGGATCCGAATGCTCCACTGCCCTCCTGACCATTCGCCCCATATCCCTGGCATGGTACTGGTCATGGACCTGACGTGTAATATGAGGGCTTACCGAAGCTGACTGTGGCCATAAATGTGGTGATATTGTAACAAAATCGACTGTACCTTCTTTTCCCGTGACTGTGGCTGTAACCTTGACTGGCCATTCGGTCTCAAGTAATGGCCGGTATTTGTCCTCCAACTCCCTGTTTCGTCCAGTTCTGTCATAGGCCAGGGTAACGTGATGCAGTGACTGTTCAACGTCTAACGTCCACCACTGGGGGGTGATAGAAAAATAGCACTGTTGTTTCATCCTCCATGATGTAACCGTTACCCCCTCATCTCCGCATTCTAGCTGTAGCTGGAAGATACACAGTAAATCTCGGGCCAACAAGTTACAGTCCAATCCAGTAGTCACTACAAACTGATGCTCTGCAGACTTATTCTCGTAAGTGACTGTCACAGGTTCAGAAATAGGATACTCACACACCTGTCCTTGGAACCCTGACAATTGCCGCGTGTGGTCAGATAATGGTAATTTAAATGCTGATTGCACAGAAGACATGGCTGCCCCGGTGTCGATTACAAATGAGTGATGTTGATCTCCTATCTGCAGAGAGATAATAGGTTCCCTGTCCGATTGGAGAGTCCTTATGGCTAAATTAGCTAGTCAATCCTGTGTTGGGAAAGGGTTTTCCTGGGAGAAGTCAGTGTATCTCGTCTGTCCTCCCCTTGGTGGGTACCCTCTCCTTTGGGTCGGATAATCTCCTTCTAATGCCTGTCTTTTAAAGGGGCATTCCTGTTGCCAGTGATCTACACGGCCGCAATTAAAACATGCATTGCTCCCTCTATTTCTGCCCCGTCCTCTTCTTCCAGTAGACCAATGGCCCCTCAGAGGGGGCTGCGGTTGTAGAGCTGTTAATTCGTTCGGTGGGCCATAAAAAGGGGGTGAGGGTCCCTTTGGGTGGGTTTGGTATCCTCCTCTTCGCTGATCCACCCACCCAAAGTCACTATATTGGGGCTCCTGCTGGTAAACTACCATTTCTGCCGCTTGTTGGGATCGCCAATCATCCTTTTTCATTACATACTCAGTCTTAACCTTTGTAACTGAGCCTCCTTCTTGGCCTACACCCTCCTTCCAATAAAATCTGACTGCCCTTGCCATCTGGGAAGGGTCGTTCTCTGTCCAATTCATGTTATTACATTTCACAGCAGTAACCACAGAAGGTGCTAGGCAATGCATTAACATAGCACAATATTGAGGGGAATTCTGACCATTTTGATACAGCAAGTCGCCTGACTGCCCATGGTAGATTTCATTAAAACGCTCCAGAAATTCCTCTGGCTCTTCAGTCTTCTTAGGTTTTAGGTCTAAGATAACAGAAAGACTTATGGGCCTTTGAAATGTGCTATTCAACGCATTCAGGATCTGTGTCCTTCTATCGTCGTCTAACGCATAGGCCTGCTGAAGTGCAGCATGACTAGCATAATTCAGGTGGTTAAGATAATTGCGGTACTCTGCTGGGGTTAAAATCTGCTGGACTAGGGCCCAGAGGTCCCTTAAATCAGCTTGATAAATTGAGATGGTAGTTCTCAAGGAATCCATGAAGGCAGCAGGAGATTTTTTTCTATCTGGGATTGTAGACATAATAGCCATCATCTCACTGGGTGTCCATGGGAAGTAAACGTCTATCGTGGGGTTCGCTCCCACAGTCACTGCGTCAGGGTTTCGCATCTTCCTAATCGGTAACTGTCTCCGAATGTCACCAGGGGGCACTATTTCCCCTGGTTGTTCCAAGACTTCAACGTCTCTCCCTGTCACTAGGGGGAGTTCTTTCTCTTCAAAAGAATCTGTTTCAGCTTCCTTTGTTCCCGAACCTTGTGGTTTCTGCTTAGTTTGGAGAGACTTAGGTGATATGCTTAATTGTTTCTGGTGAGGGTCAAGCCCCTCTCTCGCTGTCCGAGATCTTGTCCTCGAGCTAACTGGGCTTGTGGGACAGAGCTCCTTTTGTTCTTCTGGTCGTGAAGTTGGTAAATCAGGACCCACACTATCACCCAAAAGGGCTTGAGTTACTGGCATATTTGGAATCTGGGGAGCAATGACTGGGTATATATTATTGTACTCTGGTGGTTCTGGAATGAGCGCAGACCTTGCTACAGGTGCAGACGGAACTTTTAATGACTTTTCCAAATTATTGAATTTTTCTTTTTCTGTCAATTCAAGGCCAGCCATTGAACTACGTAGCTCATCTCTTGTTTGACCAGCGTCTTTCCTGTCTCTACTTGCGCTTTTTTTTTTTTTAAACTTAAAAATGTTTGAAAATTCAAATTGAATTACTGCAACTTGCAAGCTTCGCTCTGATCTCAACTCAGAACTAAATTTACAATTTGCTTAACACAAACTTGTATAACATTTACAACTTAATTATTTCTTTATCTTAATAATTTTTCTTTTACCAAGTTTTTTTTTCTTTTACATTCACATAAGTGTTGGCAAAATCAACTATCATCTCCAGATTTACACTTTTTAAAAAAAATTTTAAAATGCTGTCCGTGACCTCCTTTAAGTTTCTATTAATCTCCTGATAAAATGAGATAAACATTATTTCAAGTAAGTAAAACTTAAGATTCTGGCAATTTCAATCAATTGCTTTCGAATATAATAACTTTTATCAAAGAGGTGGAGAAACCCACTGGTTTCCTTTAATTAATTCAAAGCGTAACTTTGCTGGTGTTCACTGACTCAAAGGAAAGGTATCCGATTACACTACAGGCTGCTGCTGTTATCTCAAAGCCTGAGTGAGAAGCACTGTCTGTCTTTTGATTTTGCCTGCTGCTGTTAACCCTTTGAGAGACTTCTGCTTCAACCAATATGCAGCATTCCCCACAATCTCAACTAGTCCTCGGAACTGCGTTTTTCGCCACTACAGTCCAAGGAGACAATTTTAGCTTAATCAACTATATTTTTAACACACACACACATGGAGGTGAACCATTTTCAATTTCAAATGTCGCATCGACCTCCCATAACCTAACCCAACCGAATTAACTCACAAATGAAGTTGAACCATTTATAGTTTTAAATGTCCCCATCAACAACATAGCCTACCCCAGCCGAATTAACAATATGAAATCCCATCAATTAAAATGCTAATCCCCAGACTGACCTGTGATTTCGTCGAGGCGGTCTTTCTGTGCCAACCGCGAGTGACCAGACTAATCAGACGATAAGAAGAGGGGAACAATCAATGCATGGTCATTTTCCAGTTCTACATTGAGGGCCCTTGTTCCCCATCCTCCTGTTCATAATCAGTCTAATTCTGATTTCGCAGTTGGACCAGGATCGCCCTGAGAAATCCCGGTTTTCGGCACCAAATGTTGAATCCCAAATTTCTTTATCCGTCAGTCTGGCCTCAATAAAAGTCGAGATGGATTTGCAGGTATAACATTAGTTATTTTATTCAGCTTGCAAGCTTGATTAATTTCACAGAAACATAAGAGACATCCAGTCTCCTACATCCCAGAAAGCGAATGAACAAAGAGACAAAGGGATCTCTGCAAATCAATTCAAATGGTATCAAGTTTCACATACTCGACGCCCATAGGTCAGCCTATATCCCTCCTGACCTGTTTGATCTATTCTGATTGGCTCACTTCCAATCCCTTCCTCTGGCCCCTATCAATCCAGCATCACTCTCGTAGACACACCTCTTCCTGCTTTCCCCATGCGGTCTAACCTCCTTTGTCTCTGAACTAACCAGAATCAAAGTGGCTTATTTCTACATTACATTAACTAATATCTCTAAAGTAACTATTTTATCTCACATTCGTCAGTGGAACCCAGGTCGACCCCCCTCCCTGCCCCCACATCTGGCTCACTCCTCAGTCTGACCTGACCTTGACCACTCTCCGCCCCCCTACTAGACTGACTTCCTACCCCTCCTCCCTGATCCCTCTGGTCCGAACTGCCCTCCCGGTCATACCAGACCCATATCCTCCCCCAGCATGATTCCCCCCTGTCTCTGGTCCAACGTTGCCCAGCTCCTAGCCCGATCAGACCCCCAGCCAGCCTGACAAACTTCCCCCCCCCACCACCACTAACCCCGTCCAAAACCCAACCCTCCCTGTCTGGCCCAATGTAACGCTACTCACCAGTCCCCCCCAATCCCCGCTCCAGTCTGACCCAACCCCCACTTTGATATGACTCCCCTCCTGGTCCGACCCCATCCAACCTAACCAGACCTAACCCTAAACTAACCCCCCAAACCACACCCCACCACCCTCTCTCCCAGTGTCTGACCTGACCACCCCCCTCCTGGACTGATGTGTCCTCGCATCCCAAACTCCCGTTCCGTTCCCCACCCCCTCCTCGTTCGACACCCCTGCATCCCAGTCCACCCCCCACCCCCCCCCCCCGCCTGACCCAACCCAACCACCCCCTGGCCCTCTGCTGTGAGCTAATATCCCTTTTGGTATGACCCACCAACCCCAGAGCTCCCGCCAATCCACCACTCCCTGTCTGACTCAAAACCCCCAGCACTGAGTCCTCCCTCTGAGAATGACCGCCCACCCGCCTCCCGGACTGACCTCCCATTCAAGTCCAACCCCCACACCTCGGACCTACCCGACCCTCCCAGACTGCGCCCTCCCCCCACCAACCTCCGGTCCAACCCTCACCCATCCCATTCCGACAAATGTCTCCCGCCGGTTCCAGCACCCTTTCCCTCCTGGTCCGACCCACCCCCCGCCAATCCAGAATCCCCTTCCCTGTCTGACCCGACCTCTCCAGTGTGACCCGACCCCACTCCCGGTCCAACCCGCCCGGACCTGACCCAATCTATCCTCCTCAACCCCCCCTGAAGTCCAACCCAACCCGATCCCAAAGGAAACCTACGCAGACACGGGGTGTACATGTAAATGCGACACAGTCAGCCAAGACTTGAATCGAACCCGGGTATCTGGTGCAGTGCTGCTCTCATTTTAGTGCAGCCAACAACTTAAAGATACTTAGAATTACTTTTGCAATTCAGGTCAGCCAGTGGCTTCCTTATAAAATCAAGAGAAACAAAATTCTGCAATGTTTTTAATGAATAGACCACAGCAATTTTAGAGCGAGGCATGAAACTACAATAGAGGCTGGTGTTTTGATTGCTGCAGAGAATATAAAGCATTATCAACTGTAAATACACAGAAAGTTAATCCAGTAATATTTGCCAATTGTAATACAAAATGTGAGCTTATCCTGAGAAGCTATTTGTTTTATTTGTACTTACAAGAGCAAGCTGGATTTGTTTTGATGAAGGGATGTATATTGGGATCATCTATATCTTGTTTTCTCTCTTTACAGATGGTCATGTGTTTTGCGGTGCACTTCCAGCATTTTCTTTTATTCCACATTTCCACGATTTCTAATTTTGTTTCTTCTTATCTAAGAATCTCCATTATTCTTGAGAAGGTCATGTGAAACTTTCACTGGCAATGATCATCTGTGTCGTTAGGGATTGTGGAAACATGTTTTGAGCTCCTTTTATCAGACTATGGGGACATGGGAACATTTATACAGAATTATAAAGTCTGAAGTAATCAGAGTTGCTGACCTGTGTGCCTCTTTTGGGTAACCAAAAAAGCGAAATCAATAAATTGAGGGATACATTAAAAGGTTGACCCTTAAAAGGATCTGCATCAATTTAAACAGTATCTCAAAGGAAACTTAAAACATCAAAACAAAATGTAATTTAAGGGGTCGATAAAACACCCCAGTCCCCGTGGTGCCCATTGGGTATGGTAAGCCTTTCCAGGGGCACCCAGCAGTGAATATAGCCATGGAAAAGGGGAGACAGTAGGTGGGGGGGGGGTGATCCTTTTGACTGCCCGTGGCTTGCGCCTGTTAATGCTCAGCTTGGACAGGCCTACGAGCAGGTCCATGAGGAGGTCCTTCTCCCTCATCCTCCTCCACACTGGGTACCCGAAGATCAAGAGCATGGGCTGAAGTGCAACCAAAAAGATTGAACTAACCTGGGGATGCAGCCTCGGACAACTTACATATGCATGGTCCACAGACTCCAAAAGGCCGCAAAATATGCAAAATGGGCCTTGGGTGTCCGTGAACTAATGCAAACTATGGTTGCCTGAGACTGCTGCATGCAACACTCTCCACCCCAGGTCTGTGATAATAAGGGGAGGGAACACCTTCGTAGAGAGCTCTCCACAGGGGTCCTCCATACTGGACAGCACCAAGGCACACCAGGGCATGTCTGTATGGCAGGCGAGGGCAAGAAGGTGAAAGGTGTGCAGTAGCAGTCCATACAGGAAACCCCTCTACGCCATACTGGAGCGTATGGAGGACATTTCAATGAGGTGACTCATATTGAGTGCACTGAACCTAATGGAGGGCTCAGGACTTGGGGCGAATGTGAAACTCTATCCAAGCAGGGGAATGCTCAATCGGTAGTTCACCGCACATCTGAACATTCTCGATACCTCATGTGCCATCGGGGTTAAGCACCACCATTTTAAGACATTGGATGGGGTGATGCAGCATGTCCCCGATTCTGGTCAACCCAGAAGCCAGAGTCGTCCTGTCTGTCAGCCACCTGAAGCTACAGTAGTGGAGTGTAGATTCCTGAGCAGCGACTCTTTAATGACAGCCGCTACTTCTAATGGGGGAGCACTGCAACATGAGGCAATTGTACTCCAGGCTTCGGTCATGTCCTGATAAAAGACAGGCAACATCTGTAGGAAGGTACGAAGGCCCCTCAGGTCTATACACAAGAGCTGCATGTCATAATTCAGGCCATGCATCTGGTAAAAGAAACACACCGCCAGGGTACACCATCTAGTGGTGGCTCAATGTAAAGATATTGCTGCAGGATCTGAAGGCAGAAGGGCGCTATCTGGGTGCAAAGACACACCAGCGCTTGACCACCCCTCCTAAGTGTAAGACTCAGAACCTCAGCTGAAACCCAGTGCGGCCTTTTGTCCCAGAAGAAGTTTCATAGATTTCATAGAATTTACAGTGCAGAAGGAGGCCATTCGGCCCATCGAGTCTGCACCAGCTCTTGGAAAGAGCACCCTACCCAAGGTCAACCCCTCCACCCTATCCCCATAACCCAGTAACCCCACCCAACACTAAGGGCAATTTTGGCCACTCAGGGCAATTTAGCATGGCCAATCCACCTAACCTGCACATCTTTGGACTGTGGGAGGAAACCGGAGCACCCGGAGGAAACCCACGCACACACGGGGAGGATGTGCAGACTCCGCACAGACAGTGACCCAAGCCGGAATCGAACCTGGGACCCTGGAGCTGTGAAGCAATTGTGCTATCCACAATGCTACCATGCTACCCAGTTGATGTGCATCTTCTGTATTTCAATGACAAACACTGGGGGAGATTTCAAAGTTACAAGCCAGTACCACAACATGGAGGCAATCAGCGGTTTATGACCAGCATTCGATCCCTGTAGGACAACACTTGGAACAGTCCAGTATAGCGTTTCAGGCAAGTGTTGACTTTGGACCCCAGCTCATGCCAGTCAGCCGGCCAGGATTCCTCAGCAGCGTAGAGATGAACGCTCAGATATAAGAGGCTGGTCCTGCTGCAGGTGAAAAGCCTGAGCTCCAGTAGTGAGTCCATCTGCCACTGACCAGAACATTTGCCACAGAGGATGCGGCAGAGTACACTTATTGGCTTTTGTGCATCCTCCGCAGGTCAGCTGGGTCTGTGAGTATGAGGAGCACGTCACCAGCGTAGACCGAAAGAAATGAAATGAAAATGAAAATTGCTTATTGTCACAAGTAGGCTTCAAATGAAGTTACTGTGAAAAGCCCCTCGTCGCCACATTCCGGCACCTGTTCGGGGAGGCTGGTACGGGAACCACCCCAAAGTCTGACTCACGCAGAACCAATCCTTATAACCTCCACTGCAGAGGCGCAGGAGGGCCTCCACACAGATAAAATACAATTGGCCAGACAAGCGTTAACCCTGAAGTATTCCTCTCCCAAAGTGAAGGAGTGCTGTCAGCGTCCTGTTAACCTTATTAGATACTTGGCTGCGGAGTACAGAAGTAGGATTCGGGCGACAAAATTCATCCTGAACTCCAAATACCCACAGCACCCGGAAGAAATATTCATGGCCCACCCTGCTGAATACCTTCTCCTGGAAATGGACAGGATGGCGCTCGAATTATGAGTCCCCGGGAATGGTGGATCAAGTCCCGGACTAGATAACTATTAATATAAATGGTTCAGCCCAGCACTATGTCGGGCTGGTCAGGGCGGATCATGTGGTCCAGCATGACAGCAAGGAAAAAAAATATTTCTCTGGTGAAAATGTATTAATCTGTGCTGAGGAGGGACACTGGGCGCCAGTCCTGAGGTACCCTCAATAATGATGCTTAGAGATTAAACTGTAAAGAAGGCTTTATTAGACTAATAACTATACTACAGCTAGAGACGAGAGCTGACTGTTACACAGACCATGAGGCAGGCCTTTATGTATGGCTCCCAGATGGGCGGAGCCAGAGGCAGAGTCCCCAGGGTTTCAAGCCCGGTCTTAAAGGGGACATCACCTTACATGATGATAAGGCAGTAACCGTTCATCACAAGTCCTTAAGAAGTTGGAGATTCCCCCCAGTTAGGCAGTAGGGGTGTAATGGCCTTGCACCACGAGAAGGGCTTCTCCCTGGTTGTGAATCTCTCCCCAGGAGCCCCACCCATTTGTTACCCAGGATGTCACAGAATACCCTGAAGAAGTCCACAGCCAGCCCATCCAGCCTTAGGGTCTTGCTCCTGGAGAAGCTATCGTGGGTGCCAGTCAGCACCCTCAGGCTGATGGGAACCTCAAGCTTTTAGGCGCTGTCCCGGCCCACCTGCAGCAGGTCCTCCCACAAAACGTGGCAGGCAACCTCATCCGACAGACTGGGACAGAACCGAGCATTGTAAGAGGCTCGGGCATGAGCTCTGATGCACTCGAAGTCTGAAACAAGTGTGCTTGCTGAGCTGTTGATGGACCGCATGCCATTTTTCCAGCAAATATAACGGGGATAGTGGTTCAGGTCCTTGAGGAACAGAATCCATGACCTCAGGTGTGTGCTTTCCGGCCCCACAACGCGCCTTCTTCTCTTCATAACTGCAGGGGCAGAGTCCACTTTGGGCTGACCAACACGTGACGTCAGGTCGAGCAGCTCCTTGTCCAACTCCCCGATCCTGGATTTCCGCCTCTTTCATGACCCCCTTGCAAATTATTGACAGAAGACGTGAATGTGAACCTTGTCAAAATCCCATCATAATCTCAAGGAGGGGGGAGCCTCCCTGCTTCCTTATCCAGCTCGCCCAGGAGTGACGGAACGAGTGCAGGAACTGCTTGTCCTCCAGAAGCAAATTGTTAAAGTATCAGGACACAGACCCTGTCCGAGTGCAGAATGGAAGGGGATCCGCCTGCAGCAGACAGAGGTCTGAGCACCCCACATGCCCCCCCTTTCCTTGCTCTTCCCCCAATGCCCTGTCCTCTGGGATTTGGGCTTCTTTAATTTGTAAAGGATGGCAACCGGCTTGGGGTCACACACTCCAATGCTGCCGGATGCAGGATACTGTGTCGCAACAACACAGGGTATTGGAGATCTTTTTCATCATCAAAGTTTTTGGAGGGCTGGGTTTGGGGTTTTGGGGCCTGTGGTGTTCTTTGTGATTCTGTTATCAGGATGGATGATACAGTGTTCACAAAGACTACAGAAGCTAAGTTAATTGACAAAGCTGACTTTTATTCACACTAGTTATTGAAGCTCGACCACTTACTCCTATAGTAAACAATAATCCAGTAATCGACAATCTACACTCTACTAACACTAGTCTCGCCACTCTATCTATAGCTGTTCTCTACACTCTCTAGATTTCAAGTCTGCACTCTCTTCAGTCCTCTCCCTGAAGCCTGTGGGTCAGTGCTTTATATAGTTCTGCATACAGCTCCATCTAGTGGTTAATTATGATATGACACTAACCCTTTGTGTTCTGAACATTTCACATTATATCGTAGGATCACCTCAAGACTTTAGGTCTTCCTCCATGCCTTTTGCTTGTGGAGAAGTCCCTCCCCCATTTTGTTGGCAGTCAAGGAGACATTGTCTGTGTGTGTGAGTGGGGGGGTGGGGGCAGGTAGAGATCTAGTTGTGGTTGGGAGGTGGTGCACTGGTGCCCTGGGCCTCCAGAGTTGTGGCCACCTGACATGTGCCAAGCCGCTCCCCCAATACTCCCCATGCCCCCCATAATCACCACTTCCTCCATAAGCCCCGTCTCCCCTCCCCCACCAAAATTACCCCCACCTCCGCGATGAAAAATGCGTGCAGCTCACAATGACCCCCCAGTATCCCCGCAAGAGATGGGAGAGGGCCACCAGCAACGCCGCCACACACCCAGGCTCACCAACCCTGACAACAGCACGTCTCGGAGTCAGCACATGGAACCGGATAGAACAGCAGGGCATGTGCTGTCGGGAATAGGCCGAGCCCTTCTGGCCCCAGGGCCCCCACAGGATGCCTGGGAGGCCACAGTATGCGGTAGGCAGCAGGCAGCTCCCCCAGGGGAAGGGGAGAAGAGGAATGGGAGGGAAGGGGAGGGGGAAGGAAGAGGGTGAGGGAGGGGGAAAGAGGAAGGGAGGGATGAGGAGGAATTCTGAGGGATGGGGGAGGGGGAAAGGGGGGCTGAGAGACGAGGTATTGTCCTTTGTGAAGCGGGCGAGGATGAGGACCGCCCTGGCCCTCTGGGCCTCAGAATCCTCGCCACTGCCATCTGTCCTCCATCATCCAGCTGGTCTTGCAGGTCTTCCCCAGGCTCGTCCTCCAGCCCCTCCTGGTCCGGCATCTCCTTGTCCACTTCCTCGGAGATGGCCACATGTTCCTCTTCCTCCACCTCCAACATGTCACTCCGCTGCTGTGGCAGGGTTTGGAAGGCACAGCAGATCACCACAAAGCGGGCAACCCTCTGGTGGGTGTACTGCAGTGCTCCACCAGAGAGGTCTCTGCATCGGAACCGCATTTTGAAGAGTCCAATGCATTGTTCAATGACGGCCCGGGTGCCACATGGGGCTCGTTGTACCGGGTCTCTCCGTCGGTCACTGGCCTCAATACTGGCATCGTTAGCCAGGTCCTCAGCGGGTACTCCTTATCCCCAAGAGCCAACTGGCTATCCTGGGGTGGTCCTCGAAGAGGCAGGGGATGTCCGACTGCCCCATGATGTACCTGTCGTGCACACCCCTGGGAAACGAGCACTCATATGCATGATCTTCCTGTGGTGGTCGCACATGAGCTGCATGTTCAAGGAGTCAAACGCCTTCCTGTTGATGGAGGGCACTCCCAGATGACCCAGTGAGCTCAAGGCTATCTGTGTGCCATCTACTATGCCCTGGACCTGGGGTGTACAGGCGATGGCAGAGAATCCTGTTGGGTCCCCACTCAAGCGCTGGAATGATCTTGAGACGTAGACGTTCAGGGCTGCAGTGACCTTGATGGCCACCAGGAGCGGGAATCTTCCTCCTCCTCCAGATGTTGCCAGATCCGCCAGGACATGGCGCAGGTGCCGCACTATCCCCTTGTTGAGGCTCAGCCTCCTGCAGCACATGCTGTCCATCATCTTTTGGAAAGACCAGTGGCGCCTGTACATCTTGGGCCATCGACGGCCTGCCTCTCGTGGTCCCTCTCTGGCCTGATGGGCAGCTGAGTCCTTAGAGTGTGGGGTGGGACCTTGCACATGTACCGCCACCTCGAGCCTCTGTTGATGCTGCTGCCGCTGCCTTCTCCGGCGTCTGCCCACCTGGCCTGCCAGCAGTATCACAAGGGCAGCTTTTGCATAGTCCAAGATATCATCCATTCCATGTAATATCTGTAAGGAATTGGAGAAGCTGTGAGACTAAAAATCAGCAGTTTTTTCTACCCCAGGACTATCCATTCCCCATTGACTCCCCCCCCACAACCCTTCCATACGACATGCCCTGCCCATGCACCCCTGCATGTGTGGAGATCCCTGCTCACTGGACCCCACATCCTGTACCCCAGACATCTGCACGTAACATGAACTGGACTAGGCGCTGGTCCCCTCTCCAGTTCGCACACCAACCCTCTGTTTGCCAAAGTTTCCCTGGTGCTGGGGCCCATCCCCGGGATGTTCAGATGTTGGCTGCTGCATCCATGGTGTTGCTTCCTGCAGTATTTAGGCACAATGTCCAGGCATTACGGTCTGATTAGGATGCAAGGCAATAACTCCCACATGCTACATTTCACACATGCCTACCCACGGGAATCCACTTGAGAGCATTGAAGTGCTCACCTAACTCTGATTGCTATTCCCAATTAGCAATAGCCTTCAGCTGCACGGCCAGAGGCCTCCGCAGTCAGTGGTAGTTATGGGTGGTTAGTGGGTCAGACAGGCAGGGGCTGGGGATTTCCCCAGAACGGGAACACACGATCCAGTGGCGGACCCGCAGGCGCTGAGAACCCATCTCCCCCCCCTCGCCTCCCCAGAGGCCATGGTTGGGCAACCCGCTCCCCCCAGATCTGCAGCCCCCCCAACTACCGATGTCGGGCTTCCCCGACCAAGACCGGTCCCGCTTCCCCGCCCCCTCTCCATCCGAACACCGGGGCAGCAACCTCAGTGCCCCCGGGCTCATTGTCCAGGAGCGAAGGTGGTTACTCACCCCCTCGGATCCCCATAGCAGATCTTCCGCCAGCTTCACGTTTTTGAAAAGCTATACTAATCAACGCCCACGCGACCACTTGCTGGGGAGGCAGTTGGATGTGGGAGGGCATTAATAGGGGGTCGCTCACTTTAATTGTATGGAGATTGGCTTTAAGTTGTGATTATTGGTTCCTCGCCACGCTATGACAGGATCCTGATTTCACCAACGGGAGAGGCAAACCATTGGCATCCAGGGTGGTTCTCATTTTTGTCCTCTCCCGTGATCTAACATCCTCATCATGCTCTAGAGTAAGTGCAATGCGCCCATTAAATCACACCCTATATTAGAGGCAGGCTCCATATCTAGGTTAAGGACGACACAGATCTCATACCACTAACTTGTAACATGCATATACATAATCGCAAGAAACTGTAGAGTGTGGTGAACTCAGCCCAACGCATCACACAAGCTTGCCACCCCCACATTGATTCTGTATACACCTCCCGCTGCCTCAGGAAGGCAGACAGCATTGTCAGTGACCCCTCCCACCCAGACATTTCCTTCTTCCAGACTCTTCCATCATGCAGAAGGTACAGAAGTCTGAAGACCCGCACATCCAGACATAGGAACAGCTTCTTCCCCACAGTTACAAGGCTCCTCAATGACTCCCCCTCGGACTGATCTGTCCCTGTAAGAACACTATTCACAACGCCCTATGCTGCTCTTGCTCATGTATTTGCTTTGTTTGGCCCTGTGTTCCGCAATGTAACCAATCACTGTTTGTCGATGTACCATTTGACAATGTTCTCTGTTGATTATTCTTTTGTCTACTATGTACCTACTGTGTACGTTCCCTCGGCCGCAGAAAAATACTTTTCACTGTACTTCGGTACATGTGACAATCAATCAAATCAATCAATCAATCAATCAAATGAGTATTCTGGAATATAGAATATAGTTTAGGGTTTGGGTTTATTCACTTTTAACTCATGTAATGAACATGCAATAAGGAATCACTTCAAAACCTTTTTGCACAAAGTTTGTACATTGTGCTCTATTCCCCTCTCTGTTGTGCTTCTTGACGAGCTCTTCTATTTTTTATGCCAGCTATCCTTAAGGGCTGCCTGAGCAAGAATGCCACTTTGTATTAAGTTATAAGTGCCTGATCCAAGCTAATTTGAGACAATACAGAGGCTAAGCTCAAACTAATTCCTCATAGATAATGAAGAAACAAACTCATATTTTATATGTTGCAGATTTCTAGGGGTATCCCAAAGTGCTTCACATTCAATTAATTATTTTTGAAGTGTTATTACTGTTGCCATTTAGGGAAAAGCAGCATTCAATTTATGCAGAGGAAGAGTTCAGAAATAGACAAATAATATATATAATGAGCTAACCCACTTTCGTGGGGTGGGGATGGGGGCGCGGGGGGGGGGGGGTGAGGAAATGAATATGGGCTAGAACGCTGCAAAATATCCTCCTCTTGTTACGAGTGGGGGGAATGCGCAGTTTATACAGTTCCACAATTTAACCCCACAATTCCACAGATCACACCATTCATTTAAAAGTTTAATTCTCTCACGAAAATGGCTAATTATTTACCTCTGCTACTGTTAGAGCCAGAATAAAAGAGGTTTTAACCAGGCTTCTTTCAGTAAACTCAGAATGACTGATTTATTATAAAACAAAACTTATTTTTAAAAACAAGTCGCAAAGCTATTTAATGCACAATTATGCTCTTAAAGCATAAATCTATCCCTTAAAGAAAAAAACCAACATGCACACAAGCGTTCACACACACACAGGCATACCAGCAAAGGACAAACAGATGGAATCTTTGCGGAGATGGACTTTGGAGGATAGGCTTAATAAAATAAAGGATAATGTTTGCAGTGTTTTGATGATGTCGATCTGGAGCTCCCTCAGGTGAGGAAATGTGAGTGTCCCAGTAGATGTCTGAAGGTTTTGCAAGCAGAGCTTCAATGTGGAGGAGAACATAGAACGTGATCATTTTTTCTTGTCTCAGCCTTGCAGGTTTACCAATACAGCCAACTTATACTCAGATCTGAATCTCTGGCTGCAGGTTGATAATGACTCATGGAGTCTTTGGCAAGGCAGGGAGAGTGCAAATCAGGGGAGCCTTCCTGCTCACCTTATTCCCCAAAACACGCAGGTCCAAATCTTAAAGTTTTTCTCTGTCAGTTGATTTCCAGCAACTCACTAGCCTTTACCAGTCTTTTCCCCATCGATTAATGTGATTGCAGTTAAAAGCAAACAACTCGTCCCCATCAAGTACCATGCTGGTCAGATGATTTTTGGGGAAAGAGAAGACAGTGCAAGGTGAACCTCTAAAACAAAATGTAAGTGTCCAAGTAATGCTGCATCCTTCCATATTTCAAATTAATATTGTTTTGAAATATGATTCCAACACTCTCTACTTTGCATACAACTACAAGATCTTTTATATGAAACTGGACAGGCAGATGAGGTCTCAGCCCAATGGTTTAAGTGGAATTGTGAAATTCAGCGTTGTCTCAACACCGCTGAAGGTCAACCTGGAATATGTGCTCACATTCTGAACCCACAACATTCTGACTTGAAAGCGAGAAAGCTGCCAAAGAAACCAAGCTGACATTTCTGACTCTTCAGGGAACGCATCCAGGCTCAGAGGCAGGAATGTTTATTCTATCAACTGAACTGAATTGAAATATAGATTCCAGGGGCTGCTAAGGATTAAGATTGAACATTAAAATAATAATAATAATAACCTTTTATTGTCACACGTATGAAGTTACTGTAAAAAGCCCCTAGTCGCCACATTCCGGCTCATGTTCGGGTAAGCTGGTACGGGAATTGAACCCGCGCTGGCCTTGTTCTGCATCACAAACCTGCTGTCTTGCCCCCTGAGCTAAACCAAGGAACACATTTTCACAAAACAACTGCAAATATTCCGAACTGTGGGTGAGATTCTCTGGCCTCCCTGTGGCGTGTTTCCTGGTGGCGGGAGGCAGCCCACTATTGTCTGCTGGCAGGATCTTCTGGCCCCATTGCTGTCAATGGGTTTCCCATTGAATCCATCCCACGCCGCCGGGAAACCCACAATGTGGGTGAGCCGTTGGCGGGACTAGATGATCCCGGCGGTGTGAACAGCTGGAAGATCCCGCCCTGGATTTAATTTTTAGATTCTTTCAGTAAATGAATATTGAAAGACTGCAAAATAAGACTTGAAGTATATCTGCAGAAGAGGTTAACCCATATGATTACTTAAGGCCAGTTGGCATGTTTCGATTAGAATCACTTTATCACAACAACCGGAGATTAAGTTCTTTTATTGTGTTTTGCTAGCCCAAGCAGAGGGGGGTCATCTTTATGGTGACTGGTATTGAATGTAAGTGCAGGATTATGGAATGCAGAGGCCAATGGAGGGCTGCAGCTGGATAGAGTGACACTGTAGATGGTGTCATGATATTCAAACATACATCATAACACAGACATAATGATAGACAGACCAACGGACCAATTAGCACACATAACACGTCAGCCAATCACAGACAAGAGCAGACACAGTATAAGACAAGAAACACACTTCCTGGGCAGTCCATCTGGAGACAGCACAGGGCCAGGACCTGATAGCAAGACACTCACACCGTCACAACGTGCTGAGTACCAAGTCTGATGTATAAATAGTTAAATGGAATAAAACTGCGTTGTACCAATCGCAACCGTGTAGGTTCGTCTGTACCTCAGAGCACCCAACACTTCAGATGAAAGATAGGTGAGGGGTTAAGAGGTAATGTACATTTATTCCGTGGCAGAGCATCCTTTGTGACCTTGCTTTTGGCCGTTCATGTATGTGACTTGCAAGCTGTAACAAACAAGTGCTCAATTTCACATCCAAGAATATATCCTTGGCCTTTGGCACAGGTCTGCAGTTTTTGCCTGAATTATTGCAAAATGTACATCCATAGATAGGGCAGAGAATGAGATTCTAACCGGGTGCACCAGGCAATCTCCCTTTCCCCATTTGATTTCCGGCTGTGAGATGTCCTGCTTGAACAGGAACTGGGAGTCTATTCCATGTCCAACGCCAAAGAGCTCACATTACAAACTGATCCACTTGACACTTTCAGCTCTATTAGGTTGGAAATGAATTTGAACATATCAGCTAATGCAGACGTTATTACTTTTTGAGTCTGGGCTGCATTGCCATGGCAATTCTTGATGAATAGCATTGGTGCTGAACAGCAATATACGTGACAACAGAGTGCTTAATTGTTACCAGGTGCAAGCGGAGGGAATCAAAATCTTCCATTACCCTGTTACGTCAACTCAAACAATCTCTTAATGAACAGCACAAGCTACAATAGGAGGCACACGTTTAGCCCATCATAGCACCGGGTGCGGCAGCAAGCCGATTTTCTCATATGGCCATCATTTTAGCAAGAATCTGATATTAATTTAACAAGCAGCAAAAACAAAACAAAAGTTGCGCATGTCACACATTCCTCAAACCAAACGATTCACCTCAGCTCATTGGATTTTTTGCTTGTTTCATTACCTTTATTGCATCAAAACTCTGTTGGAAAGCAATTGTCTGCCAGCATACTGCTGATGAGGAGAAATTCATAAAAAAGTGAGATTTCAGATTAAACGAGATGTGGAACACATAACTTGGATCTGATAGCTGTCTGTAATATTGCAGCACAATCCAATTATTAAAAGAAGAACCTCCACAGCTCATCAAATATAAAAATGGCAAGATCCAATGTTTTTTTAACTAAATTTAGAGTACCAAATTCATTTTTTTTTCCAATTAAGGGGCAATTTAGCGTGGCCAATCCACCTATCCTGCACATCTTTTAGGTTGTGGGGGCGAAACACACGCAAACACGGGGAGACTGTGACAACTCCACATGGACAGTGACCCAGAGCCGGGATCGAACCCGGGACCGCGGTGCCGTGAGGCCGCAGTGCTAACCACTGTGCCACCATGCTGCCCGACATCCAATATTAATTTAGTAACTAACTACCATTTGAGTTCCAGTGATTGAGAATGTTGTGTTTGGTCCTTTGTACTTTATGAAGGAATCCATCAAACACTTTGACTTCCAAACTAAAATCTTTTATTTTTTTTATTTTTAAAAAATATGTTTATTCAAGATTTTCAATACATTTTTACAAAACACTCCAAAAAGGAAAGAAAATATACATAAGAAAAATAAAAAGGGGGGGCCTTACGCCATCCCCTCCAACCACTAAACATTAAACTATCTAACAAACTAAGAACAAAAATGGGGCAAACGCCCCTTACAATAATAAAAACAAGCCAAACCCCCACCCCCCCTTGTCCCCCCCTGGGTTGCTGCTGCTCTTGACCTCCACCTAACATTCCGCGAGAAAGTCTAGGAACGGTTGCCACTGCCTGGAGAACCCCTGCACAGACCCTCGCAAGGCAAACCTTATCCTCTCCAACGTGATGAACCCTGCCATGTCATTAATCCAAGCCTCTACGCTTGGGGGTTTCGCATCCCTCCACATTAATAGGATCCTCCGCCGGGCTACCAAGGACGCAAAAGCTAGAACTCCGGCCTCTTTCGGCTCCTGTACTCCTGGCTCATCTGATACCCCGAATACTGCTGTCCCCCAGCTCGGTTTTACCCGAGTGTCCAAGACTTTGGACAAAGCCTTTGCGAAGCCCCTCCAGAACCTCTCTAGCGCTGGGCACATCCAGAACATATGGGCGTGATTTGCTGGGCTCCCCGAGCACCTCACGCATCTGTCCTCCACCCCAAAACACTTGCACATCCTCGCCCCTGTCATATGTGCCCTGTGAACCACTTTGAACTGGATCAGGCTAAGTCTGGCACAAGACGAGGAGCAGTTAACCCTGCCCAGGGCCTCCGCCCACAAGCCCTCATCCAGTTCCTCGCCCAGCTCCTCCTCCCACTTGCCCTTCAGCTCCTCCACCGAGGCTTCCTCCGCCTCCTGCAACTCCTGATAGATCGCTGAGACCTTGCCCTCTCCCACCCATACACCCAAAGTCACCCTGTCCTGAATCCTCCGTGCGGGAAGCAACGGAAATTCCCTTACCTGCCTTCTCACAAACGCCCTCACCTGCATGTACCTAAAAGCGTTTCCGGGGGGTAACCCAAATTTCTCCTCCAGCGCCCCCAGGCTAGCAAAAGCCCCGTCGATAAATAGGTTCCTCATCCTTTTAATTCCCGCCCGATGCCAGTTTAGGAATCCACCATCTATCCTGCCCGGTGCAAACCTATGCTTATTCCATATTGGGGACCAAATTGAGGCCCCCAACTCACCCCTGTGCCATCTCCACTGCCCCCAGATCCTCAGTGTCGCCGCCATCACCGGGCTTGTGGTGTACCGCATCGGCGGTAGCGGCAATGGCGCCGTCACCAGCGCTCCCAAGCTAGTGCCCAAGCATGACGCCGCCTCTAATCTTTCCCACGCCACCCCCTCTCCCTCCATTACCCATTTCCAGATCATTGTCACATTGGCTGCCCAGTAATAACTACACAGGTTCGGTAGCACCAGCCCACCCCCGTCCCGACTATGCTCCAGAAACAGCCTCTTGACCCTCGGGGTCTTACTTGCCCATACAAACCCCATAATACTCCTGCTTACTCGCTTAAAAAAGGCCTTGGGGATAAGGATGGGCAGGCACTGGAACACAAACAGAAACCTAGGGAGGACTGTCATCTTAACGGACTGCACCTTGCCCGCCAGGGAGAGTGGCAGCACGTCCCATCTCCTAAAGTCCTCCTCCATCTGGTCTACCAACCGCGCCAAATAAAGCTCATGTAGGGCCCCCAAACTCCTGGCCACCTGGATATCCAAATGTCGGAAACTCCTCTTCGCCCTCTTAAGTGGCAGTTCCTCCAGCCCCCTTTCCTGGCCCCTCACATGCACCACAAAGAGCTCACTCTGCCCCACGTTAAGCTTGTAGCCTGAGAAGTCCCCAAACTCCCTAAGGATCCGCATAACCTCCACCATCCCCTCCACTGGATCTGCGATGTACAAAAGCAGGTCATCAGCATACAACGAGACCCGATGTTCCTCCCTTCCCCGGACCAACCCCCTCCAGTTTCTAGATTCCCTCGACGCCATGTCCAGCGGCTCAATTGCCAAAGCAAACAACAAAGGGGACTGGGGCACCCCTGTCTCGTCCCACGGTACAACCTAAAATATTCTGATCTTCGCCGTTTCGTAAATATGCTCGCCGCCGGGGCCTGGTATAACAATTTGACCCACCCTATGAACCCCTCCCCGAACTCAAACCTGCCAAGCACTTCCCATAGATACTCCCACTCCACCCGATCAAAGGCCTTCTCCGCCTCCATTGCCGCCACCACTTCTGCCTCCCCACCCTCCGTGGACATCATGATCACATTCAGGAGCCTCCACACATTTGCATTTAACTGCTTGCCCTTCACGAACCCCGTCTGGTCCTCGTGTATCACTCCCGGGACACAGTCCTCAATCCTTGTGGCTAGGACCTTTGCCAGCAACTTGGCATCTACATTAAGGAGTGAGATCGGCCTATACGAGCCACACTGCAGCGGGTCCTTGTCTCGCTTAAGGATCAGCGAGATCAGCGCCCAAGACATTGTCGAGGGGAGAATCCCTTCCTCCCTCGCCTCGTTGAAGGCTCTCACTAGCAGCGGACCCAGCAGATCCACAAATTTCCTGTAAAATTCGACTGGGAGCCCATCAGGCCCTGGGATCCTACCCGCCTGCATGCTCCCCAACCCCGTAACCAGCTCCTCTATCCCAATCAGGGCGCCCAGGCCTTCCACTTGCCCCTCCTCCACTCTTGGGAACCTCAATTGGTCCAGGAACCACCACATCCCCTCCCCCCCCCCCCTCTGGAGGTTCTGACTTATACAGGTTCCCATAGAAATCCCTGAATACCTCATTTATTTTAGCCGAACTCCGCACCTTGTTCCCCCCTCTGTCTTTGATTCCTCCAATTTCCCTCGCGGCCTCCCTCCTGCACAGCTGATGCGCCAGCATCCGACTCGCCTTCTCCCCATATTCGTATACTGCCCCATCCTCCACTGGGTCTCAGCTTTCCCCGTGGTCAACAAATCAAATTCCGTTTGGAGGCTCCATCGCTCCTTCAGCAGCCCCTCTTCAGGGGAATCCGCATACCTCCAATCCATTATATCTCCCCCACCAACCTCTCCCTCTCCGTCCTCTCTCTCTTCTGTGAGCCCCAATTGAGATTTACTCTCCCCTAACCATCGCTTTCAGAGCCTTCCAAACCACACCAACCGGTACTTCCCCATTATCATTGGCCTCTATGTATCTCTGAATGCACCCCCGGACACGCCCACAAACCTCCTCATCTGCCAACAGTCCCACGTCCAAGGGCCACAGCGGGCGCTGGTCCCTTTCCTCCCCCAACTCCACCTCCACCCAATGCGGGGCATGGTCCGAAATCACTATGGCCGAATATTCCGTTCCCTCCACTCTTGGAATCAGTGCCCTGCTCACCACAAAGAAATCTATCCGTGAATCGGCCTTATGCACATGGGAGAATAAAAAGAACTCTCTTTTTTGAACCTCCACGGATCAACTCTCCCCATCTGATCCATGAACCCCCTGAGAACCCTGGCCGCAGCTGGACTCTTGCCCGACCTCAACCTGGATCGGTCCAGTGCCGGGTCCAGTACCGTATTAAAGTCCCCCCCCCCCCCATTATCAGGCTCCCTGCTTCCAGATCCGGGATCCGACTCAGCATGCACTTCATGAACCCTGCATCATCCCAATTTGGTGCATACACATTCACCAGCACCACCCGGGTCCCCTGCAGCCTACCACACACCATCACATATCGACCCCCATTATTAGCCACAATGTTCAGCGCCAGAACGACACCCACTTACTCACCAGGATTGCAACCCCTCTATTCTTCGCACCCAGCCCCGAATGGAAGACCTGCCACACCCATTCCTTTCTCAGCCTGATCTGATCCACAACTTTCAAGTGCGTCTCCTGCAACTTAGCAACGTCTGCCTTCAGTCCCTTTAAGTGCGTGAACACACGGGACCTCTTGACTGGCCCGTTCAGGCCCTTCACGTTCCATGTGATCAGCTGGATCGGGGGACTGCCCGTCCCCCACTCCCCCTGCCGACTAGCCATCTCCTTTCTGAGGCCACCCACGTGCCCACTCCTCCCGCACTCTCCAGTCCCCCAGGCGGAGGATCCCCGCCCCGACTCTCCCTCTTACCTCCAGCTCCCCTTCGGTCAATGCAGCAGGAACCCAGTATCCCCCCCCTCCCGTGGCTAGAAAACTGTCTAGCCCCCTTGCTCCCCACATTGCACTCGTGTAAGTCAGCTGACTCCTGCTGACCCCAGCCACTCCCGCCTCTGCCAACGATCCCCCGTATAGAGTCCCCGTCAAAGTCCCCCTCTCCCCCTTAAAGTTGATACGGACACCCCTCCGGCACCGCCCCTCCTGTCAGGCCATGCCCCCCCCTTCTTTAGTGCGGGAACAAAGCCTGCGATTTTCTACCTGGGCCGGCCCCGCCCCCTGTGGCGCAGCTCCTTTCTCCCGCTGCCTCTCCCCAATTCCCAATGACCCAGGGCCTCCTGCCCCCCCTCCCCCCTTCGAACGCGAGGAGCATCCCCGCCAAAACAATACCCATGCCCATTAAAGCACACATATCACATCCAACCACCCCTCCCCACTCCCCAGCTTTCCCAAAACCCACAGCAAACCATTAGTTCGCGTCCAATTTTTTGTTCTGAATAAAGGTCCACGCCTCCTCCGGCGTATCGAAATAATGGTGGCTGTCCTGAAAAGTGGCCCACAATCGCGCTGGCTGCAACAGCCTGAACTTCACATCGTTTCAGTGGAGAACCGCGTTGGCCCGGTTGAATCCTGCCCTCTTCTTGGCCAGCTCTGCACTCCAGTCTTGGTAGATGCGGATCTCAATATTCTCCCACCTGCTGATCCGTTCTTTCTTCGCCCATCTCAGGACGCATTCTCTGTCCATGTAGCGGTGAAATCTCACCACTACGCCCCTTGGTGGCACATTTGCCTTCGGCCTCCTTGCCAGGTCTCTGTGAGCCCCATCCAGCTCCAGGTGCCTCGGGAAGGCTCCCGCGCCCATTAGCGCATTCAGCAACGTGGCTACATATGCCCCGATGTCGGACCCCTCCAAGCCATCAGGGAGGCCCAGAATCCGGAGATTCTTCCTCCTCGACCTGTTCTCCAGGTCCTCAAACTTTTCCAGACACTTTTTATGCAGCACCTCGTGCACCTCCACTTTCACCGCCAGGCCCAGGATCTCGTCCTCGTTTTCAGAGGCTTTCTGCTGCACCTCTCTAATCGCCGTCCCTTGAGCCTTCTGGGTCTCCACCAGCCTCTCAATCAACGCTTTCATTGGGGCCAGCATCTCTGCTTTCAGCTCCACAAAGCAGCTTTTCAGGAACTCCTGCTGCTGCCACAACCATTGCACCCATGCTGCCTGGTCTCCGCCCGCCGCCATCTTACTTTTTCGCGCCCGTACTCCTCTCTTCTCCAGGATCACTTTTTTGACCGCCCAGTTCTGGTCCACTGGGGGAGCCTTACTGCTGCCTTCCCTGACCAGGAATCGTCGTCCAAGTGCCGCTGGGGCTCCTCAAAAGGGCCCAAAAGTCCGTTCAAAGCGGGAGCTGCCAAACGTGCGACCTACCCCGGCATAGCCCCAACTGGAAGTCCTAAAATCTTTTATTAAGTGTTGTGTAGTAAGATAGCAATCTGATACAGAGCACGTTATCATGGAGTCTGCTCATTACTCCTCTGGAATCTGCACCTAGCACTGACCATTCACTTGTATGTCTTACTACCCTCTCAATCTTCTTCTAAAAATGGACCGATGTGTTTCCCCTTATATTGTGGTCACAACTCACATGACCTTAGTCTAGTGACCGCATGGTGTGTCTGTATCGCCACCTGCTGGTTGGAGGTCGCACACCCTCCATCTATGATATAGCCCATAGGCATATCACCACATAAATAAAGTAACTGTTCTGCTAACAACACAGCGGCACAAATATAGTTCTTCAAAGCAAAAAAAAGAAATGAGCTCTGAAGTAAACACTCTGAGGACTTTATGCGGTTTCATTCCGTCATGGCCCACATGTCCCAGACACTCCCTCTGTTCCTCTGGCATTGGGCCACTCCTTCTGTGCTGTTCCCTCTGCTCCACTTCCATGATGCTCACTCGGTCATTTCAACTCCAGTCTTCTGGAACTCTCCCCCTCAGTTCTGCCTGACACACCCACCAAATTTATAACAACATTTTTTTTCAAACTGCTTCTCTATCTTAACATTCCTGTTTTATCATCTGCTCAGTAGGCACTTTCACATGTTAGTCCTGCCCATTAAAAAGCTCAGAGCCACTTCTCAGCACATGTGGAGCACGATAACCGTGTAGTTCCATTATTTCATACTTTGAGCCACCTGTTGACTATTTCACTGCTTATTATTCAACAAAATAGTACAAACTATAGGGCTGATACTGTGAGGCTCCATTCCTCACAGAGAGCCTTAGTAGACATGAGTATGGGTCACAGAATCAGCTCCATAATTTCATGTAACCCACCTACAACCCAGATCTGCCAAGGCAAATACGTGCAGTCATGGTCTTTGTATTTACATTGAGTATTGAGTTCAGACATGCAAGTCCCACCTAACAGGTTTCACTTGAGCGTGTAATCTGAGAAAGAGAGCTCAAACTCTCAGCAGACACTAAAACTGCCACGATTCTGAGTTGAGATTGTTATGGGGCAGGGAAGGAATTTTTATTTTGAGCTTTGACAAGTGTGGATGTTCATTAATCATCCCCAGCATGTTACCCAGATATGATTAATCTAGAGCAGGTTGGATTGAAAATATGGGTAGAGAATTCTGTTTCAATGGACAGTGTATCCATTGCAGTATGGTAGTACGGTGGTGAGCACAGTTTCTTCACAGCTCCAGAGTCCCAGGTTCGATTTCCGGCTTGGGTCACTGTCTGTGCGGAGTCTGCATGTTCTCCCCGTGTGTGCGTGGGGGTTTCCTCCGGGTGCTCCCGTTTCCTCCCACAGTCCAAAGATGTGCAGTTTAGGTGGATTGGCTATGCTAAATTGCCCTTAGTGTCCAAAATTGCCCTTAGTGTTGGGTGGGGTTACTGGGTTGTGGGGATAGGGTGGATGTGTGAGCTTTGTAGGGAACTCTTTCAAAGAGCTGGTGCAGACTCGATGGACTGAATGGCCTCCTTCTGCACTGTAAATTCTATGTATCTTACAGAGACCACTTGTTAATGGTGTTTTTATCTTTTTCACCCAGCAATCTAAATCTACCCAGTCAAACATATTGCTAGTTTAAAATCCTCAACTGAGAGAAATTTCAGATCATTAAGGAAACTTAAGTCAACTTTATCAGCTACAGACTGGACGCTGAAACATACTGTCCTCTGAATTGTTATGTTGTAGGTGTAACATAAGCGGCTTTCTTGTGGTGCACTTGACAAAGGAAGGTTCAGCCGTGGAGATAACTTCAACACGTTTATTAAACTATTCACATTTCTATTACTCGGGTTCGACACTACTGCTAATCCTACTATAGCTACCCAGACTGACTAACCAGTTGCTGCAATCCACGTGGTGGGTGTAATATCGAATCAACCCTGTGTCTCTACTCACTGACTGTCTCCACTGGAAAAAGACAGATCATGTCTGTGGTGTCCTTTATATATGGGTTGGTGTAATGCCCCCCTGTGGTCGTGTCACCTCCGTGTGTTTCGTGAATGTCCATTGGTCGTCTCCTATCTAATTGATCTATTGGTTGAGCGTGTGTGTGTGATGTTTCTGGTGCTCCCTCTAGTGTCTAGCTAGCCTACATGCATTTACATTGATGCACATCATCACATCCTCCCTCTTAGCAGTTTTCAAACCAGCAAAATGATCTCAATGTAGAGCGTATCCGCAGGTATTTTGGAGCAGAAAGATATTTTAAAGTTTACCAATGTCACCACTTAGTTTCCTAACTTCAGACTTCTAGAATAGTATTATCTACATGTGGGCTCAGGACGATATAAGTATGAGAATACCATTTTTTTATACTTGCTTTTGAATGTTTATTACAAGAATCAATTATAACAATATTTTTCAAATGTTTTTGCCCGGAACCCATTTTCACTAACAGGCCATCCTTCGGGACCCACATCAGCCAATCTTCGCAACCCATGCCGGTTGGCCTTCGTGACACACCATTTTCACTTACCTTTAATGTGACCACAGTGTCATGATATTCAAACACACATCATAACACACACATCATGATAGACAGACCAACAGACCAATTAGCACACATAACACGACAGCCAATCACAGACAAGAGCAGACACAGTATAAGACAAGAAACACGACACCTGCTGGCCAGTCCATCTGGAGACAGGACAAGGCCAGGACCTCATTAACAAGACACTCACACCATCACCACGTGCTGAGTACCAAGTCAGATGTGTAAATAACTAGTTGGAATAAAACTGCGTTGTACCAATCGCAACCGTGTTGGTTCGTCTATACCTTAGAGCACCCAACACCACACACAGTAAGAAGTCTTACAACACCAGGTTAAAGTCCAACAGGTTTGTTTCGATGTCACTAGCTTTCGGAGCGCTGCTCCTTCCTCAGGTAGCCTGTTTGGTCCTCATGATGTCACTTGCTTTTTTATACAATGTTACATTTCTGATAACGACTTCTTTTGTTTATATAAATTTAGAGTACCCAATTATTTTTTTTCCCAATTAAGGAGCAATTTAGCATTTCTAATCCACCTAACCTGCACATCTTTAGGTTGTGGGGGTGAAACCCACGAAGACGTGGGGAGAATGTGCAAACTCCAAATGGACAGTGACCCAGGGCCAGGATTTGAACCTGCGTCCTCAAAGCCGCATTCCCAGTGCTACCACTGCGCCACATGCCGCCCCCTCCCTGATAAAGACTTCTGCTGATGATTTAAGATCTTACTGCATCTGTTGAAACAAAGACATTTCTCCTCGAACTCACCATGTTTAGTCTTCAAATGTCTCTGATGTTTTGAGGGATTTAAACTTTAATTTGCGAGTGCGTCCCTGTATATAACACACATGAACTTTGAATCCTAATTTGCAGTGGCACTATTAATAACCCGTTCCACAACTAATCATCTATATGCTGCTTTGTTCCTGGTTTATGCTTCTTCTTCATGGGTCGTTCACAAGAGGACCTGGAGTTCACATCAGCCCTGCTGGCAGCTGCAAAATGGAGGAATCTCTCTCGCATCCAGAACAGGTGACGTCAGGGCATGACCTGCACTCTGTCGCCGGTTCTGGTGGGAGGACTCCATCATTTGCTAAAAAAGACTGGCCTTGGACAGCGTGATGTCATCAGGAGGAGGTGGTCTACCCCACTGGGCTCCAGGCCTGCACACTGCTTGATCCGGCCCGCAGGATAGCCTACAATCTCAAAAGTCCAGCATGACCGGCATTTTTAAAAGCCAGCCGTGGCCGTTGGGCATTCCTCCCTCAATCAGGAATGCTGCAACCCACCGCCTCCCTCCTGAAACCTGCCCACAACTCACCCATGGGTCACAACCCTGAGTTTGGAAACGCCTGAATTATAGATTATGTTACAGTAATGAACAATACATCACAGAATGGATGCTAATTAAACATAAATATAACATGACAATTCTACTTAAAATTACAGATAATTTTTAATCCACCTTAAGAAACTATTTAGATATTTAAGAAAATAATGATTTGAAGAACATTATACTCAAAATCCAGTATAATTTCATAATAATATGGGATGCTTTTGGCTTAACTTTCAAAAGAAATTCCCTCAGAACTGAACCCTTCCTGTCCTAAAAACAGTAAGAAGTTTTACAACACCAGGTTAAAGTCCAACAGGTTTGTTTCGATGTCACTAGCTTTCGGAGCGCTGCTCCTTCCTCAGGTGAATGAAGAGGTATGTTCCAGAAACATATATATAGACAGATTCAAAGATGCCAGACAATGCTTGGAATGCGAGCATTAGCAGGTGATTAAATTTTTACAGATCCAGAGATGGGGTAACCCCAGGTTAAAGAGGTGTGAATTGTGTCAAGCCAGGACAGTTGGTAGGATTTCGCAGGCCAGATGGTGGGGGATGAATGTAATGCGACATGAATCCCAGGTCCCGGTTGAGGCCGCACTCATGTGTGCGGAACTTGGCTATAAGCTTCTGCTCGGCGATTCTGCGTTGTCGCGCGTCCTGAAGGTCGCCTTGGAGAGCGCTTACCCGGAGATCAGAGGCTGAATGCCCTTGACTGCTGAAGTGTTCCCCAACTGGAAGGGAACATTCCTGCCTGGTGATTGTCGCACGATGTCCGTTCATTCGTTGTCGCAGCGTCTGCATGGTCTCGCCAATGTACCACGCTTCGGGACATCCTTTCCTGCAACGTATGAGGTAGACAACGTTGGCCGAGTCGCACGAGTATGTACCGCGTACCTGGTGGGTGGTGTTCTCACGTGCAATGGTGATATCCATGTCGATGATCTGGCACGTCTTGCAGAGATTGCCATGGCAGGGTTGTGTGGTGTCGTGGTCACTGTTCTGAAGGCTGAGTAGTTTGCTGCAAACAATGGTTTGTTTGAGGTTGTGCGGTTGTTTGAAGGCAAGTAGTGGGGGTGTGGGGATGACCTTGGCAAGATGTTCATCTTCATCGATGACGTGTTGAAGGCTGTGAAGAAGATGTCGTAGTTTCTCCGCTCCGGGAAAGTACTGGACGACGAAGAGTATTCTGTCGGTTGTGTCCCATGTTTGTCTTCTGAGGAGGTCGGTGCGGTTTTTTGCTGTGGCGCGTTGGAACTATCGATCGATGAGTCGAGCGCCATATCCCGTTCGTACGAGGGCATCTTTCAACGTCTGTAGATGCCTGTTATGCTCCTCCTCGTCTGAGCAGATCCTGTGTATACGGAGAGCTTGTCCATAGGGGATGGCTTCTTTAATGTGTTTAGGGTGGAAGCTGGAGAAGTGGAGCATCGTGAGGTTATCCGTGGGTTTGCGGTAAAGCGAAGTGCTGAGGTGACCGTCCTTGATGGAGACGAGTGTGTCCAAGAATGCAACTGATTTTGGAGAGTAGTCCATGGTGAGTCTGATGGTTGGATGGAACGCATTGATGTCATTGTGTAGTCATTTCGGTGATTCTTCGCCGTGGGTCCAAAGGAAAAAAATGTAATCGTTGTATCTGGTGTATAACGTCGGTTGAAGGTCCTGTGTGGTGAGTAGGTCTTTTTCAAACTTGTGCATGATGATGTTGGTGTATTGGGGTGCGAATTTGGTCCCCATGGCTGTTCCATGTGTCTGGATGAAGAACTTGTTGTCGAAGGTGAAGACGTTGTGATCCAGAATGAAGCGGATGAGTTGCAGAATTGCGTCTGGAGATTGGCAGTTGTCAGTGTTGAGTACTGAGGCTGTTGCAGCAATGCCGTCATCATGGGGGATGCTGGTGTAGAGTGCCGCGACGTCCATTGTGACGAGGAATGTTCCTGGTTCCACTGGTCCATGGGTGCTGAGTTTCTGTAGGAAGTCCGTCATGTCGCGACAGAAGCTGGGTGTACCTTGTACGAAGGGTTTCAAGATGCCCTCGATGTAGCCAGAGAGGTTCTCACACAGGGTCCCATTGCCTGAAACGATAGGACGGCCTGATGTGTTGGCGTTGTGTATTTTCGGTAGGCAGTAGAGATCACCAATGCGGGGAGTACGTGGGATGACTGACTAAAAATGACTGACCTATGTCTCTGTGGCTGTGTATTTTTTTTAAGCCATGGCCTTTGTCACTGCGGCTCACTGAACAGGCTACACTGAATAGGTTCCAGAAACACATTTTTTAAAATGTAAACCTGATCAATCTTTTTTAGTGAACACTTGAGGGTCATGTTCTTTACTGTCTGTCCTCTTACAGATGTTTGGCTTTTTTCCACCAATAAAGTATTCAAGGCTTTCTTAATGAGTTCACTCGTTTTCTGTGTTATGTTGTTCTCCAGTTTCCTGGCACCATTTCAAATGCTGAATAATGTGGTTTGATTATTACATTATCCATTTAATTAACACATCAATTTCTTTGTTAAATGGCTCGCTTCCTTTACACACTGGCCTCCCACTCAGGGATAGCAGACTTATCCCCTCTCATGTCAAGTTCTGCACTGTGCCTGAATTCATAAAATCTACCATCATTTATGTGGGTGATAAAATTGAAAATTTTGAATCAAGGAAAGCAGCACACTTACTAGAACACATTATTTAATAGGCTGTATAAATGCATTGCATTTAAAGAGAAAATAAATTTAGTAGCTATCCAGTTAATAAGGCTATCCAATCTCCTGTTATCTCAGAGCATGGATCAACTAAATTAATTTGACTAGATGGACACTAAGTTTCATTCAGTTGCAATTAATGCTATTCTCTAATTTAAGTAAATGTTCCATTGATTCTCAAAATTTCTAAGCCACATATTACTACCAAAAAAGTATGTGTATCTGTGAAGTGTGCTAATTCCACCAGGAATAGTGCTCTGTCAACAGCCATAATAGACTTTCTGAATGCTCTCCAGCTTTGAAGCAGTTAATAAAACCCTAATTAGTTGACACACCAAGTTTAAACTCTGGGATGATAACATCAAGAGCTGACAGCTTGATTGACCCTATGGACATTCTAATTGATTGTATCAACTAATTGGTGAAACAGTTCATTACTTTGTTGGTTTTAATGATCTCCAAACCCATCCTGAACTGTTCAGCTGTGAATAGATTGAAACATCAAATGTTTTTTTAATTGACCTACAGTCAGAATTTTTTTTGCCAGAATTATTGCCATAGGTAATGTTCCACAGCTCACTTTAATGACTTTAAAGAAGTAAGAAAAATGCTTTGTGATTATTCTAAATAAGATGTGAACGTTGAATTTGTCTCTCTGTTACGGTCCCTCCTTCAGCTCCTGAGACTAAACATTCGAACACAAGAGCTAGGAGCAAGAGGAGGCCACTTGGCCCTTCGGCCCTGCACCATCATTCAATATGATCATGGCTGAGCTGATTGGAATCTCAATGCCACATTCCAGCCTACTCCCGATAACTACGAACATACGCGTTAGGAGCAAGATCGTTGGTTCTTCCTTGGCATTGGTTCCATTGGCGCCAAAATCTCTCCATTGTCTCACTTCATAGCAGTTCTTCAGGCATCAGTTTAGAAAGAACATCTCCCAGTTCATTGACCAAAGTGAGGTGCCACAACCATGATTGATTCCATCCTGACTTGACATTCAGATACATTGATTAGAGATCATAGGCTAGAGAAAGGAATGGGAAATCGCTATCATTAGCTCTGGAATACAAGGCCAACTATACAGACCCAAGCGTTGCCGTTGATTCAGATAAGCTAGCTCGCCGCAGATTGAGGGTGGTTTGCATGACTCAAATATGTCTTCACATTTATCAACTAATCCACTAAGAAATTCTTTTTCTCCTCTTTTTCAACACGGTTTCTCACACACTGATGTCAGCAACAGAAGTAGGCCACTCAACCACCATTTAATTTCATCAAGATTGATAGGTTTCTCAACTCCATTTTCTCATCTTTGCTCCATATCCCTTGATACCTTACTCACAAAAATCTATCAGTCTTGAAAGTCTTGATTTTCCCAGCATCCATTGGCTTTGGGCAGAGAATTTCTGATTTCCATTTCCTTTTGTGTGTAAAGGTCCTTCCTACATTCGCATTTGTATAGTCTACCTTTAATTTTATGAATATGTTCTGGTTTTTGACTCCACTATGAGAGGAAATCTTTTCTCTGTATCTAATGTTTTAAACACGTGGACCTGATCATCCCTGAGTCTTCACAGGGGCCAAATTCGTCAGGGAATGTTCCAAAGTTAAAACACTTGCAGGCAACTGGTTTCCAGGCCTGTTGCATTTTGAATCAGCTTTCATTTTCTTCAACTGGGCAGGGGTACACATCCATTTGTTCCTTTTCCTAGACTAAGAGGAGTAAGTATGCACGGAGCAAGGGTGGGGGGTGCGGGAGGTGAATGGTCACAAATTTGTACCTTATCTCTGTGGTTTAGTATTATGCTGAGTCAGGATACCATCTAAAACCCAGAGCATTGTGTTTCCTTTTAAATCATACCAAAGAAGACAATAAATTGAGGTTGTACCCAATACTGATCACGGTGGCACAGTACTGTCGACCATGATGAGAAAAGCCACAGGAATGACTGAGGTTGTCAAAAACCAGAAGGCAATGGGAAAAGCCTGTCCTTTGTTGCTGCAGAAAACGAATGTCTGACAGCAGACTTTGTGGCTATATAAGATAATAAAAACTGTAAAAAAAGATAGATATAAAACATTGCTTTCGATTAAATTCTGGAAGAGTTAGCTTGTGATAAAGAAATTTAGGACACATCAGGACATCCTTCCTCTTGCAAAAAAAAACATGTTGAACAGACTCCCAAACAAAATGCCAAAACCCAGAATCATTTCAGAAACAGCTGGATAGTCTGTTAGTGGGTGGGTTAAATGATCGTTCTCATTTACAGCTGATTAATCAACTGCAATATTATGTCACCATGTCTCTTCAAACAAGAATTGAACATAGTCCTTAAAAAAAACACTACTCTGATAACCACGCTGATGCATCCAATTCCTTTGATGCAAGAAGATAATTTAACACCAACGTGTGCACCTGTTTGTGAAGCAGCATTAAGGAACAAGTCGCTTAGACAAATGATCTTTGCCAGATGCCTTTTTCTGGACCATCGTTACCTGTTCCTTCAGTTCTCTACCTGAAATCAGGTCCAACAAATAACATACAACCGCCACCATAGGTAGGGCAAGGAGGCAGGTACAAATCCAGGGATTAAACCCCATACTGTTGACGCCAATCTGATCCACATCCTGCATCACTTTAGATTAAATTCTGGAGGAGTTAGCTTGTGATAAAGAAATTTAGGACACATCAGGACATCCTTCCTCTTGCAAAAAATGAACATGTTGAACAGACTTCCAAACAAAATGCCAAAACCCATAATCATTTCAGAAACAGCTGGATAGTCTGTTAGTGGGTGGGTTAAATGATAGTTCTCATTTACAGCTTCCCCTGTGATGATTAATCAACTGCAATATCATGTCACCATGTATCTACACTTTAAGGACGCATGCTGTAGCCTAGAGCTATGGATCGTGATGGTAGGGGCTGAATTTTATTTTCCATCACATGAATGATTAGGATTTTCTCTCACCTTTACCACCTATCATTGCGTGGGAAAGATTTACAAGTTGACACTCAATCTGTTTGGCTGCATTATGAATGGGCATCAAGCCTTGGGATGAGGCCTCAACCCCGAGTTTTTGGTTCAGAGGCAGAGACACTACCCACTGCATTGCCCTTTATTCAATAAATTGCTTGAATTTCACTTTCATATGCAAACACATGAAACAAAATATTAAGAGATAATGTTGCTTATCTATGGTTTTCTCTTTGAATCTGGTAATCTCTCTTTATCTGCCTCCAATTAGAACTGGATTGGCACAACACAAACTCACTTGACAGAGGGTTCTTACACCAGCAAGAGGTAAACGGCAGGATTCTCCATTTCTGAGATTAAGGGCGGGATTCTCCGATTGCCGACGCCAAAATCGCATTCGGCGATTGGTCGGAGAATCTGTTTTATGCCAAAATCGGAGGCGGTGCCATTTTCCAGATACCCCCCTCAAAAGCGACACACTCGAGGAGTACCGCTGGCAGGGTAGGCTTCGGCGGGGGCTGGGGGGTGGGGGGCTGGTGGGGGGTGGTCTAGGGTGGCGAAGTGGGTTACAGGGGGTTACTGTAGGTCGGATCCAGGCGCGGCCGGTGCCATGTTGCACGGCACAGCCGCCGCAGGCCGCCATCGTGCGCAGGCGCACTCACGGACCCAGCTAATCTGCGTCTGTATCTGCAAGTAAACTCGGGGGCTTTACGTGGCAGCCCCCCCGCCCCGGGCGGTGGCGGCATTTTGATTGTAAGACCAGACACTTCCTCCGGTCATAGCCGTAAAATCGGAGAATCCAGCCCAGCGCAGAATTCTTGGAGTCCACGACAGCAAAACTGACGCCACATCTAGACCGACTGTTAAGGGGCTAGCACCGGCGCCACGTGGAATACATTCGATTCCAATGAGAAATGGTGCTGGATTAGCGATTTCCGAATTGACAGTCAGGAGGCTCACAAGCTTCAGCCGCATATACACATCTCATTTCCCACACACACCACCCCAGCCAACAAGATGGCAGCAAGACACGTGGACGCCGAGCTCGAGACCCTCCTGGATGTGGTGGCGGAGAGGTGGATGACCCTGTACCCCAGTCCGGAAGGAGGCTGCCAGGCACCATCAATCGCTGTGCCTGGGCGCAGGTGGCAGAGGTGGTCAGCGCAGTGGGTAACACCATCTGGACCGAACAGCAATGAAGGATAAAATGGCACAATCTCCTCAGGGCACTCAGGATGAGTAGGCAACACTGTGCCCTTGGCACCAACCCCGTCCAACACACCCGTAACCCTACAACCACCCCAACCCGGAGAGTGGGCGAAAACCCACCCTGCACCACTTGTCAGCACCTATACCTGGAGAAGAAGCAGACGACCTTGTACCCCGGCCCGGGAAGGAAGCCGCCTCCATTTGCCGTGTCTGCGCACAGGTGGCAGAGGCGGGCAATGCCATGGGCAACACCATCCGGACTGGCCAGCAGTGCCAGAAAGAACTGCACAGACTCCTAAGGGCGGCCATGGTGAGAAGGCAACACTGTGTCACTGTCACTAATCCGCGTCCCACACACCTGTAATCTGACCACCCACCCCCCAGCCCGGAGGGTGGCAGATACCCTCATCCTGGCACTACATGCCGGCACCCATACTGGCTGCCATGGCTGGGTGCTGTGGCCACTGAGGCAACCAGCTACCCACTCCCTGGGCTGCATGCGTCGGACTGTCTACTGCTGTCATTTTTCATTTGCCCACCACCCCCAGGAAAAGGCCGGCCATAACCATCGGGAGCGGGAGAAAACTGGAGGGAGACCGCCAGACTTGCAGCCCCTAACCATGGCAGAGCAGGGGGTCCTGGATGTGGGCAGCAGACGGAGGAAAAGGAGGTCGCCGGGTGAGGAAGTGACACCCCACTGAGGAGTGGTTCCTCGTGACAGTGTGTTAACTCCCCCCTCCGGCAACATCACCCCCACACCACCATTACCCTCCCACCACCTTCATCCCAACACCATCCTCACCCTCACCACCCACACTACCCCCGATCCACGGTCTAATTTTGGGTATTGTTTTGTGTCTTGCTGGAGATGGGGCGGCTCTATTTGGAATCCCCTGCCCCCAGCCAGTGCCACAGCCAGAGCCCGCCTGTGAGCTGAGCAGCAACACTCAGAGCAGCTCGGACAGCAGCCCACCACCTGAGACGCAGGATACCCCGGAGCTCGAGTCTGGGATAACGCAGCTGTCTTCAACATCCTGCACCAGCCCAGAGACAATCACCTTAGTTGGGCACTTTAGTGAAGAGGCTTCTGGGGCACTCTCTGGTGCGCACCACACAGCTGATACGGTACAGCAGGTGGAGGTAGGAACACTCGAGGGGGCGGACAGTCAGAGGGTGGCCGACCCAGGGACTAGCTGCATCCAGATGGGTTTTGGGCTTCTGGAACATTCAGCCCCATTGATTGTGGAGATGCAGTCGCACAGCCAGGGACTAGATGAGGAGTTGTCGGTGAGCTTCTAGTGCCTGCAGGTGCAGTTGTCGGAGTCCAACCGCATGCAGGAGCAGGGGGTGGTGCCGACTATGCGTGCCACCTCACAGGCAGCCACGTGCCAGAGCCACCTGGAAATTGCAGTGCCGCTCCTGAGCGTGGCCCTGTCACAGCAGGCCATGACTGGGAACGTCGGCGGCATTGCTCAGGCGCTGGCTGTCGTGGCGCAGACCCGAGGGAGGTGGCCAAGTCCCAGAGGGAGCTGGTGCAGTCACTGGCTAATGTGACACAAACCCAGAAGGTGGTGGCGCAGTCAATAGGTGGTGTGGCGCAGTCCCAGATGGAGATGGGCCACTCCCTGTGCTCCATGGCCGAGACCAGAGCGGGCCTTCAGGACTGGCAGCACCAGGTGGCGGGGAGCCTTAGGGGATAGCTCTGCTCACACCCTCGCCCCATGGAGTAGCCCAGGGGCCATTGAGCATCCCAAGGGAGGAGGAGGTGCTGGGCCCGTGCCGGTGACTCCTGCAGTGGAGGTGCCGGAGCACCACAGCACCTTGGACTGCCCCCCTCCTGTCCCTGGTGCATCTGGTGGTCAGCGGGCAGAACCATGTCACCTGGGATCGCCAATCGGCAACCGGTCCCATCCAGGCCGGGCCGCCCCAGAAGACGGCCGCCAACGGGGATCCAGGTTGCAGGGTGGTAATCACAGTAGGCCGCCTCCACACCTGCTGTACCGTCTGCAAACCACCAAGATGTAGTGTTAGAGCCCGTAAGGCCACAAAGTTAGTCACTGGTTAAGTTAGCATGGGTGCAGGGCACAGTTTAGCCATAGGGGCTAGGGCACAAATCTGTATATGAGTTGCCACATTAAACACATGTTCACATTGTTACGACCTGTCTCGGTGCTCTGTCAGATGGGTGTGAGGGGTTAGCTGATCAGGGTTGGCCAGAGAAGGGGGGGTAGGAATGGGCGACGTTGTGGGTGGTCTGGGCTCCCTACCGCCCACCACCTCAATCGTCCTCACCTCTGTCACCCCGGGGATTCGATGGGACTGTGTAATGGAATGGTCAGAGTGCATGCACTCAAGTGGACGGTAGAAAGGAGTCAGGCGTAAATAACACGGAGCACCAGAGCTCACCGTAGGACGGGTTGCCATCGGGGGGGGGGGGGTGGGAGTAGGTGTGTGGGATGAGATGTGGTGGCCATGCCCCTGGCCAGTCCCCCGACACCCCCCCCCCCCCCCCCCCCCCCCTCAGAGCATCCCGTGCGTACACTTTGTGTGGCCTCTCTTGCCTGCCTGGGCTACATGTCCTGCCCAACCTCACCCTCTCCCACATCCTCCTTGTCAGATGAGGTCTGATGCTCCTCCTCCAGCAGAAGATCGCCCTTCTGCTGGACGATGTTGTGGAGGACACAGCAGGCCACCATATTACGGGCGGTTCTCTCAGCGTCACACTGGAGGGCCCCTCCAGAGCAGTCGAGGCACCTGAACCATATCTTAAAGAGGCCGAAGCACCGCTCGCTCACGCTCCTGGTCGCTGTATGGCTGTCATTGTAGCGGGTGTACGCACTGGGCTATGGCCTGATGATAGATAAGCGTCATCAGGCACAACCACAGTGGATAACTCCTGTCACCCAGGAGCCAACACCCCAGCCGGGACGGCGTCTTGAACATGTCAGGAATTGTCGCATGTGCCAGGATGAAGGCATCGTGCACACTGCCTGGGTATCGGGCACAGACGTGCATGATGCGCACTTGATGGTCGCATATCACCTGCACGTTCATCAAGTGGAACGCCTTTTGGTTTGTGTAGAGCGGCCTGTTATCTGCAAGTGCTCGTAGGGAGACATGCTTCCCGCTGATCACCCCCTGGACCCAAGGCATCCTGTCAATGATGGAGAACCCCACTGCTCGGGCCTCCTGATGGGCTCGGTCCACATTGAACTGGCTGTATTGAGATGCTTGGACATAAATGGCCTCCATGACAGTGTGGATGCACCTGTACACTGAGAACTGTGAGATCCCAGACAGGTCCCCACTCGACGCCTGGGAGGATCCTGTGGCATAAAAGTTCAGGGCGACTGTCACCTTACCGCCACCGGATGCGGGTGTCCCCCCCCTATTCCCCTGCAGTGCCAGGTGTGCCATGACAGATATGTCACAATGTCACCCTGCTCAGCCAAATTCTTTGACGGCATGGCCGGTCTGGCAGCTTCCCGAATGACAGGCTGCACATAGCCCCGATTTCTGTACTGAGGAGCTCCACTCGCTGGAGCCCCCAACACAACCCTCGACCGTAGCTCAGTATGAGGGATCCTTGCCCCCCACCCCCCACCTAGTCCGATCACTGCTGCACATAAAATGCCAGCTTTGCTTCCCTCTCAGTGCTAACCTGGTACCCCAGCAATGCCCCTGCCAGCTGACAGTGGCACCTTGGCAATGCCAGGCATGCACCTGGCACCCAATCCCCTGGGAGATACCCATTTGTGGAGACCAATACTGAATGGCACTCACCCAAGGTCTCCGAGACGAAGGGGATAGACCCCAATACCTCGGGTGCCTCAGGAAACTACCTATTACAGTGAGACTAGCTGTCTCGCTCTAATATGCAGATCTGCCAAAAGGTGATCCCGCCCACATTGGGCGCGGTTTATACCATAACATCTCACAAGACCGCGGTAGATCTCACGAGGCGTTGCGAGGTGGGTAGAACATAAGAGTGTGATTGCCCGCCTTCTAATGGAACGTTATGCGTGGTGCGCTGCTTTTTGGGCGCAGTATGGCTGTTCGATCGCGCCCATCATATAAACTAAGTTTAACTGAACGTCAGATTCCAGACGATGATTATTGGCATTCTGATAAGCAATACATTTGATGCAAGTGCTGCAGCAGATTTTCAAACATTATTAAATGTTAATAGAGTCACAGAATATATACCATGGCCGTGATTCTCCCCTACCCAGCGGGGCGGGGGGTCCCGGCGGGACGGAGTGGCATGAACCACTCCGACGTCGGGCCGCCCCAAAGGTGCAGATTTCTCCACACCTTTAAGGACCAAGCCCTCACCTTGAGGGGCTAGGCCCGCGCCGAAGTAGTTGGCGCCACGCCAGTCGGCGGAAGTCCGCACATGCGCGGGAGCATCAGAGGCTACTGACTTCATCCCAACGCATGCGCGGCGGGGGGGGTCACTTCCGCATCGGCCATCGTGGAGGCTGTGGCCAAGGTGGAAGGAAAAGAGGTCCCCCACGGCACAGGCCCGCCCGTGATCGGTGGGCCCCGATCGCGGGTCAGGCCACCGTGGGGGCACCCCCCAGGTCAGATCGCCCCCCCACCCCCCACCCCCCAGGACCCCGGAGCCCGCCCGCGCCGCCAGTCCCACCGGTAAGGTAGGTGGTTTGATTCACGTCGGCGTGACTGGCATGACAGCAGCGGGACTTCGGCCCATCACGGGCTGGAGAATCGGCGGGGGGGGAGGGGAGGGGTGGTTCCGCCGACCGGCGCAGCCTGATTTCCGCCCCTGCTGGGGGGTCAGAGAATTCCGCCCATTTGTTAAAGAGAAGATAGTTTATTTTCAATTGTGTTGTACCGTGCATGTTACATGACCAAATTAAATTCTTCACCACAGGAAATTAAAGTGACCCTGTGGATTAGAGGGACCATTCAAGTGTCAGAGCGTACAGGATTTGAATTCTGCTCCACACAGCTCTGTAGCGATATTATGTGCATGCCATTGTAAGGCAAGGGTTAATGTGGGGCCGGAGAATAGCATTGCCCATGCATGGTATGATGTATCATATGGCCATATACTTAGAGAGGATACTTGAGAGGCAGTCAACCTGCAAGGCAGTAACCTGGGACTTATAAATGGTTGGAGACTAACAATAAGCATTTCATATTTCAAGATCTCCTTGACACATCTAAAGAACCAATATTAAAACAAGCTCCATGACTTGAGACCAGAGTTCAACCTCCGAATTTTGAGTTAACATTCACTGGGGAAGTACATCTAGTGAGTGTGGTTGGTCCCTCTGTTCAGGATACGTTTTCCAGGAGTCCACAAAGTCCTCCTGTCTCATAAAGCGAATTAACTAATGTGCTCGTATACAGGTGGTTTGGGCTATTAAAGACCTGCCAGATTGTTAATCCATTTCAAAATTATTATACTGTTTCATACTATTCTGGAGTGTGAAAATACAAAAAAACACACAGGAAATGTATAAAATATCTTTGTGCAATGTACTTCATGTATATACAAACATATATATTGCTGCAATCAGAGTAATTGCATAGTTTAGGCAATTTTAAAGACCATGGGCGTCATTCTCCGACCCCCCGCCGGGTCGGAGAATGGCCGTTGGCCGCCGTGAATCCCGCCCCCGCCCCCGCCGAAGTCTCCGCTCCCGGAGATTGGGCGGGGGCGGGAATCCGGCCGCGCCGGTTGGCGGGACCCCCCGCTGGATTCTCCGGCCCGGATGGGCCGAAGTCCCGCCCAGGAATTGCCTGTCCCGCCGGCGTAAATCAAACCTGGTATTTACCGGCAGGACCAGGCGGCGTGGGCGGGCTCCGGGGTCCTGGGGGGGGCACGGGGCGATCTGACCCCGGCGGGTGCCCTCACGGTGGCCTGGCCCGCGATCGGGGCCCACCGATCCGCGGGCGGGCCTGTGCCGTGGGGGCACTCTTTCCCTTCCGCCTCCGCCACGGTCTCCACCATGGCGGAGGCGGAAGAGACTCTCCCCACTGCGCATGCGTGGGAAACTGATAGCGGCCGCTGACGCTCCCGCGCATGCGTTGGGAAACTGACAGCGGCCGCTGACGCTCCCGCGCATGCGCCGCATTTCCACGCCAGCTGGCGGGGCAACAAACGCCATTTCCGCCAGCTGGCGGGGCGGAAATCCCTCCGGCGTCGGCCTAGCCCCTCAATGTTGGGGCTAGGCCGCCAAAGATGCGGAGACTTCCGCACCTTTGGGCCGGCGCGATGTCCCTCTGATTGGCGCCGGCTTTGGCGCCAGTCGGCGGGCATCCCGCCGTTGGGGGAGAATTTCGCCCCATGCCTTTAAATGACTCCTCTCCTTTCCATTGGGCATGTCTACAGGGACAGTAAAGACCTGCTTATTATATGGAATGACATAACTGTAGTTTCAGCAATGCATCAGGCTGGTAGGTGCAATAAATTGTTGGTCAAATGAATTATTTATGTCTGCGATTTCTCAAAAAAACACTAAATAAATGATGCACTTCTGTTTTTGAGCTCACTTGGCACTTAATGCACAACAGGAAAGAGACCATTCATTACTTCAGAAATCACTTCATGAGCCTTGGGGAAGAAGAACATTGAAGAAGCTGCAAGTCCCACATTGATATCTCTCTCTCTATTACTCTATAAAACATTTCAAAATTAAAGATGTGTATCAATTAAAGACTCAATTGTAATTTTTTCTAAATCTCTTTCATTTCATCCACTGCAGGTCATGTCAATCGTGAAACTTTGGATCAAATGAAGTGAGTTAGATTGTCAACTCCATTAATTTGATTTTTGGGTCTCCACTTACTTTTAGATGATATTTTTGTATTTAATAATGTTAGCATTGATTGCAAAACAACCATTCGCTCAACCACCGGTAGTGATGATTGGAGGATTTTAGGAATATCGGCTTCTAAATATTGGGACAAGTAAGAGTTAAAGGTCTGGGGGTATGGTGTGGTTGGCTACAATGATCAGGTTTTTGAGAAAGGACACTTGTTTTGCTTCAAGTAAATAGAAGGTGAAATTGCCAAGGAATGTGTTTTCAGTCTAGGTTAATGGACCGTGGTTTGACTGGGTAGGTCCTTGGTGACATAATGGGCGGGATTCTCCGAGTCTCCGTGCCAAAATCGCGATCGACACGGCGGCGGTGAAATCCGGCGTGACACCACTCCCGCGATTCTCCAGTCCCCAGAGGACCGCCGTGAATCACGCATGCACGGTCTACGCAGTGCGGGTAGGGGGCCATTGACATAGGCCCCCACGGTGATTCTCCCAGGAAAACTGGTCGAGTTCCCGACGGCGTGGCTCTAACCAGCCGGCGGTGGCTACGGACTCAGTTCACGGCCACCCTGGTGCAGGGCAGGGGGACCCTTCACCGGGGGGGGGCTCACAGACTGCCAGGCTAGCGATCAGGGGCCACCGATCCATGATCTCAGAGGGCCTATATTTTCGTGGCTGGTCCTCAGTGTGAACGCGCACGCGTGGCCACCGCACGCTGCCGCCCTGCACATGCGCGGACTCCTGACTGGCAGGGGCCCCGTATTCGCAGCCAGAGCTGCGAGAACTACTCCGGGGCCTTGCTAGCCCCCTTCAGGTAGGAGACTCACTCTGGACTTTCTTAAGGAAAGTCCAGAGTGAAACGTCTGCGTTTTGATGCTGGAGTGAGGACATAGCCCCATTATTGGAGAATCCCACCCCATGTGCTTTTGCAGCCTGCAGAGATTTTTTTTTTCGCTTGGAGAGATGCGGTCATTGCTGGGTGGAGCTCAGAAAGGCAGAGAGGCAGTGAGTTTGGAGAAGCTTTGTGAGAGAGAGGAGCTGAGTTCTGATCTGCCTGACTCTGTGTCCACAATTTCTCCGAGTGTGATAAAAAAGAGTAATAATATTTTAAAGCAGAGCAGTCTTGCCTGAAGACAAGGAAGAGGCTAAAACAACCCAGTTGAAGCAGCTATTTGAAGTCAGAGTCTGAAGATGTTCCAACTAGAGCCAAATCACTTTTAAAAAGCAAATATTACTCGAGGCGCTGCTACTTTTAAGATGGATTACGAGCTGTATGTTTATTTTCTTGTTGTTTAATGGGAAATTGTATAGTTGCGTTAAGGGGTAATTGTAAACTGTTCTTTTCAGGTGTGAAGTATTGCAGTTTAATATTGTGTTCGTAAGAAAGTTTTGTTTTGGAAATACCCAACCCCTATTTTTTCAGGCAATTACACCTGGAGTGAATCATTCTTTCCTCACAGTCTTAAAATAAACAAAATTATTGGATTTTCAGTCCAGTCTGCTAGCCACTGTTAAGGTCTGGTCTGGGATTGTAATACTGGTGTATCTTGTACAATATAGATTAGAGGCCTTAACAAACTACTTATCCAGTGTGATATGGAGGATATGCTGCATCTCCGATTTAACAGTCGAGTGCAGGTGTGAATTGAGGAAAAATTCTTCACCAAAACTGCTGCAGGTGGGGGGGGAAACAAAATTTTGGAATCAGGGACCAGGAATCAATAAGTCTTCATTTGACTCTTTTGAGGTTGGTGAGTGAGATTATGTTTGAACCATCTGTAACTTTCAATATTTCACAGACACCTTCATAGTTCCTGTCTACAGAAACCTAATTCCAAATCTCTGAACTGCTCCACACACATCAATGTTTTGATCTTGCCCCCCTTTTCTTCATCAGGCCTCCCCTCACCTTGCACCCCACCCCTGGTCAAACTTGGGACTGTTGGATTGGATGGTCCAATCCCCACAGCGCAGTGCTGTCCATAAAGACCATCTCGACATGGAGTTGGAGACACAAATCGGTTTGCCTCAGCGGAGTGGCATTCAGTGCAGCAGAAGCGGTGCAGCACTGTGGCAATGTACGTTGCACTCGCCTCAAAGTCGCGAGTGAACAGTGGTCCGCCTTGTTCACGGCAATCTATTTCAAATGGGTTTGACAACAATGTGGTTTCCCGCTGGCGTGATGCGAGATTGCAAGGCCTGACGAGATTTTAGTGAGCTGCTGTTTTAATGAACATTCATAAGATGCAAATTAATGCAAATAGTGTTCACGCCACCAGGCATCAGGAAAACTGACTACCATTAACCTGCCATTGGGAGAATTTCAAATTGATTTTCCGCCGTCAGGTTTCCGATTTTTCGGCTGCCACTGGATACTCCACTCTTGCCCGCTACCAAACCCACCGCGGGCTGGATGGGAAATTTCCGCCCATTATTATAACTCTATTTTTGTCCACAGGTTCTGTCAGACCCTTTGATTTTTATTCTAGTTTTAAATTATTTGAATACTTTTCACCAAACACCATCCTCATGCAAGGATTAAGAATTGTTGAAAGAATCCGATAAAAGCAAAGTATTTAATTGAGAATACATGCACAATTAGGCTTGCAAATTGTCAATAGTTTGCTTCACAATGTGTCGATGACTTCACTCTGAAGTTTAACTTTTTTGACAGAATTGAATTACACCATAAAGCACTTCATAAAAATTACTTTGGAGAACAAAATACAGTAAACTAAATGAATCAACCATTTTGTTGAGTGGCAAGGTGGGTGAAGAATGAATCGGTTTATTGATGGCATTGATTAAGGGAGGAAGATAGGCCCAGGACTGGGACGACACATTTTCCAGCAGTAGTATGTTGACACGCAACCATCAAAATATAATTGGCTCGATTCTTTGTTGCCAGTCAGCCCCACTACCGCAGGTAGCGAAGACGGAGAATTTGGCTGCGCCATTCATTGGTGGCGGGATTCTCTACTCTTGTCGCTCATCATTGGGAATTCCCATTGAAGCCATCTCATGCTGCCAAGAAATGCGGGGGCGTGGAGCACTACCGGCAGAAACAGAGAAGCCCAACAGAAAATTCCGGTCAACATTTGGAAGGCCAAACTTCCTAACACTCTCAGTAAGGAATGGAAGTTACAACTCCAGTTATACGTTCAAATACCTGTTTGGAAATTAAACCCCAGCTAACAAATGAGCCAAGCTGATGGAATGTATTTTAGTAAACAGAAAGGTTGAACACTGTCTCTCACCTTTGAAAGTTGGGTGAGTAGCAGATGGATTGATAGGCTGTTAGCCTTCACTTTCGGTTAGTTACAAACAGGTCTCACATGAAATCAGAGCGTGGGAAGTGTCAACTCAGGCCATGCAAGGGTGAATTCTCAGCACAAGAACAATTGCAAGCTCAGTGCTAATTGACGTGGAATTGATGGTCTCACTCAGAGTTAGCTCGAGGCTGTGGCTGGCTGCTTTGGGGAATCGAAATGTCACAATATTGCAGGGGTGAAAAACATTTCCCTTCTCTGCACTGACATCCCCCTTGATGAGCCTTAATCTACAGCTGAAAATCGTAGAAGAAGCTTCGGCGAGTGCATCTATTCCTAATTTAAAACAAGAAGTGTGTCAGAAAGTACAACTTGAAGTTTTAAGATTTTTATTCGAAAACTACTTTGCAACTGCAAAGCACTGTTGTTTGCCTCACTTAAACTTAAAACCTTGGGTTTTCCCAGCAATCTAACAGATTCACCGTCACTTTTCCCAATACTAGTTTCATCTACAATCTGAGCTAAAAAGAAAAAAAATCAAAATGGAAGGCTTTGATGAAATTGTTGGACATTGCCAGAAAATCTCCAAATCAGGCAGCAAGGCTGAAAGGCAGAAAAGAAATCAACTGTGCAGTCCAAGGAGGTTCCAATATAGCTCGTGCAGGTTCATTGAAAATTGCAAACAAAACACAGCATCAAAGATCCTAGTGAGGAAGGGAGGACTGCTGGCTTTAGAAAAGGCTTCAAGAGGTTTCTAAATGAGACGCAGTAACGAGGTAGCACTGGGAGACAGTTCGTTTCTAAATGTGAGGCTTGAAACACAGCCCAGGTGTAACCTTTTCCTGTGCCTGTCCCTGTCCCCTCTCTGAGACTCTTCCTTTGGGATCTATCACAGTCCCTTCTGCCTTTGGGGCCTCTCCCTTTCCCTGCTGACCCCCTGCCTGGGACTCTTGTCTTCTATGGCACTCCGCTCCAGGTCACCTGACTTGAATCTTTGCACCATTTTCCTTCTTGTTCAGGCGCACTGGGCCACAAAATGCAAATTAGCATATGCGCGGCTCACTCCAGCAAACACTCCCCTCCATTGAACCGCAGCTCGAGTCCAGAGTCGGTGTCATAACAGACAATGGGCGGGATTCTCTGAAAATGGGGCTATGACCACACGCCGGCGGGAAAACCAGCGCCAACGACTCCGGAGTCACCGGCCCCGAAGGTGAGGAATTCTCACCTTTCTGGGGGGCTAGGTTGCCGCCAGAGTTGTCCCCGCTGCTCCAGCCGGCGCCAAAGGGCCGGCGCGAGTTCGCGCATGTGCGGAACGACTGGCGTGATCTCGCGCATGCGTGGGGGTTCTCTTCTCCACGCCAGCCCCCGGGCAATATGGCGGAGGCCTACAGGCACCCAGGGCGGAAGAAAGAAGGCCCCCACAGAAACAGCCCGCCCGCAGAATCGGTAGGCCCCGATCCCGTCCAGGTCACCTTGGGGCCTCCCCACCCCCCGGGGTCGGATCCCCCCGCGCCCCCCCCACCCCCTCCTCAGGAATGCCCCCGCATACACAGGGGAGAGCTGCATGGTAGTGGTTTAACCTGAGGGTCAACACACCTCAGGAGAGGGGCAAAGTTGAGAAGGCGGGGCCTTCAGGAATAACCTCAGCCGATACGAGAATTGAACCCACGCTGTTGGCCTCGCTCTGCATTGATTTATATCAGCTGGCTGAAAGCTTTGAATAAGTCTGAGCTGGTACAAGAAAGAGGAGTAGTTAGGGTAACTGATAAAACACTTTGACCTGCATCATTCCAAGGAAGACTTAACTCTGGTGAAGGCAGTATCGATGGTCAGACTATCTGAGGTCTGTCAGCAAAATAAATCTATGGCTGGGGGTTTCTCCCCCTCTGTGGCGTTTTCTGAATCAGCGTAGGTTGAATCAGCGTTTTCTGAATCACCAGTGGCTGGCAGCGGGATAATCTGGTCCCACCCCTCACTGCTGGGAAACCCATGGTGGGGCTGCACTGAAAATCCCGCCCATTATTGAGAGAGGAAGGTAAATCATGGCACAGAAAATCCCCCAAAGATGGCACAGCTCATTAAACAATGAAATGCAAAAGACATTCCAGGGCAAAGAAGACGGTCTGCGACTAAAACTCAAGATGGTGGTAAATCATGCCAGCACTGTGTGGTGAACCACTGTATTAAGAGATGTAAGGTAGGACCTGCACTACAGGTTCGCCGGTAGCTCCTGCCGGCTGGCTCTGCCCACTGAGAACTGTATAAATATGTATGACCTCCAGTGCCCTGCCATTTCACCAGCTGCAGCAGGAGGCCACACATCTGACTGTAATAAAGCCACAGTTGTACCCAACTTTAGACTTTGTGCAATTGATCGTGCATCAATTTATTAGTCAGATTTTCCACAGAATGGATATCCGAATTAAGCCAGTTCGCCTGCAGCTGGATCCGCACTCGCCCGATGCCAGGAAAGACTTTACTCACTGGCTAGCATGTTTTGAGGCCTACATCAATGCGGCGGACCCCGCGCCAACGGAGGCTCAGAAGATAAACAACCTGTACTCCAGATTGAGCTCCAGTGTGTTCCCGTTGATCCAAGACGCCATGAATTACACAAACAATGGAACTCCTTAAGGAACACTACGCGCAGAAGGCGAACACGCTCTTCGCCAGGCATGTACTCGCCACCCGCTCGGAACTACCTGGTGAGTCCATCGGAGATTTCTGGTGGGCTCTAATTCCACTCGTCCAGGACTGTGACTGTCAGGCCGTCACGGCCGGCGAACACTCGAATCTCCTCATGCGCGATGCCTTCGTGACGGGGATTGCATCGCACCGCATCTGAGAATGATTGCTGGAAGTGGCCATGCTCGAACTGACGGAGGCAAAAACCTTGGCGCTCTCCATGACGGTCGCATCCCGTAACGTACAATCGTACCTCTCCCGCCGTGCTGCCCACCCTTCTACTCCCTCCTATCCCTCCTGGACCCCGCCGACGACCTCCTCAGCCGGGGCCCTGCCTTCGCAATACGCCTGCACCGCACGCCGATCCGTGCATCCCGGGGGTCCCCGCTGCTACTTCGGCAGTCAGCAGAAGCACCCCCACCAACACTGCACGGCCCACACTGCCATTTGTAAAGCCTGCAGTAAAAAGGGCCACTTCGCGGCTGTGTGCCAGGCCCGCGCAGTCACTGCGATCGTGCCCGCTATCGCTCCCTCCCCCACACCAGACGAACAATGGGAGCCGCCATCTTCTCCTCCCGGGTCCATGTGCGCCCCATGGGCGCCGCCATCTTGTCCTCCACAGGGCCTCAGGACATCCCGACATCGGAACCACACACGCTCGCCACCCGAAGCATCCGATGGCTACCCGCAGCTCGCTTCGATGGCGCTGGACCAATCTCGTCCGGGAGCACCGAAAGCTTCGTTCACATAGATACGGTAAGGCGCTGCTCCCTCGCGGTCCACCCTGCCAATCAAAGGATCTAATTAGCCTCCGGATCCCACTCCGTATTGATCCGAGGCTTTTGTACAGTCACCCTCATGGTCCAGTGCATAGAATTTGGTAACTTCCGTCTCTATGTCCTTCCTAATCTCTGCGCTGCACTCCTGTTGGGCCTGGACTTCCAGTGTAGCCTTCAGAGCCTCACCCTCAAATTCAGCGTGCCCTTAACCCCCCTTACCGTTTGCGGCCTCGCGACCCTCAAGGTCGATCACCCCTCCCTTTTTGCCAATCTAACTGTGGATTGCAAGCCCATTGCCACTAGGAGCAGACGGTACAGCACCGAGGACAAGACCTTCATCAGGTCCGAAGTCCAGCGGCTGCTTAAGGAGGGTATTATCGAGGCCAGCAACAGCCCCTGGAGAGCCCAAGTGGTAGTGGTTAAAACTGGGGAGAAACACAGGATGGTCGTGGACTACAGCCAGACCATCAATCGGTACACGCAGCTCGACGCGTACCCCCTCCCACGCATATCTGATATGGTCAATCAGATTGCACAGTACCGGGTCTTCTCTACAGTGGACCTGAAATCTGCCTACCACCAGCTCCCCATCCGGAAGTCGGACCGGCCATACACTGCCTTCGAGGCGGACGGTCGCCTCTACCACTTCCTTAGGGTCCCTTTCAGTGTCACAAATGGGGTCTCGGTCTTCCAAAGAGAGGTGGACCGAATGGTCGACCAGTACGGTTTGCGGGCCACCTTTTCGTACTTAGATAATCTGCGGCCATGACCAACAGGACCACGATGCCAACCTCGATAAATTCCTCCGCACTGCCACTCTTCTCAACCTGACCGACAACAAAGAGAAGTGTGTTCAGCACAACCCGGTTAGCCATTCTCGGCTATCTAGTCCAAAACGGACTTCTCGGGCCCGACCCCGAGCGCATGCACCCCATCATGGAACTTCCCCAAGGCCCTCAAACGCTGCCTGGGGTTCTTTTCCTATGAAGCTCAGTGGGTCCCAAACTATGCGGACAAGGCACGCCCACTCATTCAGTCCACCCAATTCCCCCTCGCGACCGAGGCACAACATGCTTTTGCCCGCATCAGAGCAGACATCGCCAAGGCCGGGATGGGCGCAGTGGACGAGTCACTGCCTTTCCAAGTAGAAAGCGACGCTTCAGGCAGGCAGACCTTTTGCATTCTTTTCCCGCACCCTTCATGCCTCTGAAATTCGACACTCATCCGTCGAGAAGGAGGCCCAAGCTATCGTTGAAGCGGTGCGGCATTGGAGGCATTACCTGGCCGGTAAGAGATTCACTCTCCTCACTGACCAACGGTCGGTAGCCTTCATATTCAATAACACACAGCGGGGCAAGATCAAAAATGATAAAATCTTGCTGTGGAGAATCGAGCTGTCCACCTATAATTATGAGATCTTTTATACCCCGGTAAACTCAACGAGCCCCCAGACGCCCTCTCCCGAGGTACATGTGCCAGCGCACAAGTGGACCAACTCCGGGCCCTACACGACAGCCTTTGTCACCCGGGGGTCACTCAATTGTACCATCTGGTCAAAGCTCGCAATCTGCCCTCCTCCGTTGAGGAAGTGAGGACAGTCACCAGGGACTGCCAGGTCTGTGCGGAGTGCAAGCCGCACTTCTACCGGCCGGACCGTGCGCGCCTGGTGAAGGGTTCCCGCCCCTTTGAACACCTCAGCGTGGATTTCAAAGGGCCCCTCCCCTCCACTAACCATAACACGTACATTCTCAGTGTGGTCGATGAGTACTCCAGATTCCCCTTCGCCATCCCATGCCCCGATATGACGTCTGCCACCGTCATCAAAGCCCTCAGCACCATCTTCGCTCTGTTCGGTTTCCCCGACTACATCCACAGTGACAGGGGATCATAGATTATCATAGATTATCATAGAATTTACAGTGCGGAAGGAGGCCATTCGGCCCATCGAGCCTGCACCGGCTCTTGGAAAGAGCACCCTACCCAAGGTCAACACCTCCATCCAACACTAAGGGCAATTTTGGACACTAAAGGCAATTTATCATGGCCAATCCACCTAACCTGCACATCTTTGGACTGTGGGAGGAAACCGGAGCACCCGGAGGAAACCCACGCACACACGGGGAGGATGTGCAGACTCCGCACAGACAGTGACCCAAGCCGGAATCAAACCTGGGACCCTGGAGCTGTGAAGCAATTGTGGTGTCCACAATGCTACCGTGCTGCCCTCATTCATGAGCGGTGAGCTGCGTCAGGTCCTGCTCAGCAGGGGTATAGCCTCCAGCAGGACGACCAGCTACAACCCCCGGGGAAACAGGCAAGTAGAACGGGAGAATGGGACGGTTTGGATGGCCGTCCAGCTGGCACTACGGTCCAGGAACCTCCCAGCCTCTCGCTGGCATGAGGTCCTCCCTGACGCTCTGCACTCCATCCGGTCACTATTGTGCACCTCCACTAATAACACACCCCATGAACGTGTTTTTAGCTTCCCCAGAAAGTCCACATCCGGGGTGCCGCTCCCGACTTGGCTCGCTGTTCCAGGACTGGTCCTTCTCCCCAACACACACCCCCACCAATGCGCGCCCCCCCCCCCGCCCACCGCGCCGCCAATATTGACCCCACCAGACCACCCACCCCCCTCCCCTTTTCCGTACAAGAGGACGAAGAGGACTTCGGCAAGCTCCCGGAGTTCCCCGATGACTGGCCAGCATCAGCACCGCCACCACCGCCATCGGTGCCACCTCCACCACCGCCAGCACCGACTTCGCCGCCACCGTTACGCCACTCCCAACGAAGCACCAAAGCACCGGACCGGCTGAACCTTTGACGGACTCCGGACCGTCAACATGGACTTTTCTTTCCCTTCCACTGTACATACTTGCACTAATTGTATCTAGTTTCACGTCACCTCCGCCAGATTCATATTTAACAGGGGGTGAATGTGGTGAACCACTGTAATAGGAGATGTAAGGTAGGACCTGCAGGTTCGCCGGTAGCTCCTGCCGGCTGGCTCCGCCCATGGAGAATTGTATAAATATGTATGACCTCCCGTGCCCTGCCATTATGCCAGCTGCAGCAGGAGGCCACACATCTGACTGTAATAAGGCCACAGTTGTACCCAACTTTAGTCTTTGTGCAATTGATCGTGCATCACACTGAAACGCCAAAATGCCTCACAGGCACGAACAATGTCTTGTAAGCACGGCAGAATGCTTCCATTGTTAAAGGCTGGGGCACCTTGGGAAAATGTGCAAATCAAAAACCTCTAAATATACAGAGGATCACCAGTAAATCTTCACCCAAAAAGCCATCAACCAAATTGAAGAATCACACCAAGCTGAAGGAAGAACAACAATACTTGCTCGGTGAGATTAAAAATCCCTGCTATACCTTCTGGAATACTGGCATTTATGACAATGGACAAATGATCAACTTTAAATTAGGCACAGGAGCAAGTGTAACAGCCCTGCCCGATAGAGAATTGTGGTTAGCCAACATCTGGCTTCGGACAAGAGACACACCATTATATAGCCATGGAGAAATTCGACTACCAGTTATTGGCATGGTTCCAGAACTTTTTTTATATGGGAACAATCAAATGCTAAATACGCTGGGTCCTCCAGCCATGTTTCTCAGAGGTGTGCTGTTCACTGAACAAAGAACAAAGAACAAAGAAATGTACAGCACAGGAACAGGCCCTTCGGCCCTCCAAGCCCGTGCCGACCATACTGCCCGACTAAACTACAATCTTCTACACTTCCTGGGTCCGTATCCTTCTATTCCCATCCTATTCATATATTTGTCAAGATGCCCCTTAAATGTCCCTATCGTCCCTGCCTCCACTACCTCCTCCGGTAGTGAGTTCCAGGCACCCACTACCCTCTGCGTAAAAAACTTGCCTCGTACATCTACTCTAAACTTTGCCCCTCTCACCTTAAACCTATGCCCCCTAGTAATTGACCCCTCTACCCTGGGGAAAAGCCTCTGACTATCCACTCTGTCTATGCCCCTCATAATTTTGTATACCTCTATCAGGTCGCCCCTCAACCTCCTTCGTTCCAGTGAGAACAAACCGAGTTTATTCAATCGCTCCTCATAGCTTATGCCCTCCATACCAGGCAACATTCTGGTAAATCTCTTCTGCACCCTCTCTAAAGCCTCCACATCCTTCTGGTAGTGTGGCGACCAGAATTGAACACTATACTCCAAGTGTGGCCTAACTAAGGTTCTATACAGCTGCAACATGGCTTGCCAATTCTTATACTCAATGCCCCGGCCAATGAAGGCAAGCATGCCGTATGCCTTCTTGACTACCTTCTCCACCTGTGTAGCCCCTTTCAATGACCTGTGGACCTGTACTCCTAGATCTCTTTGACTTTCAATACTCTTGAGGGTTCTACCATTCACTGTATATTCCCTACCTGCATTAGCCCTTCCAAAATGCATTACCTCACATTTGTCCAGGTTAAACTCCATCTGCCATCTCTCCGCCCAAGTCTCCAGACAATCTAAATCCTGCTGTATCCTCAGACAGTCCTCATCGCTATCCGCAATTCCACCAACCTTTGTGTCGTCTGCAAACTTACTAATCAGACCAGTTACATTTTCCTCCAAATCATTTATATATACTACAAAGAGCAAAGGTCCCAGCACTGATCCCTGTGGAACACCACTGGTCACAGCCCTCCAATTAGAAAAGCATCCCTCCATTGCTACCCTCTGCCTTCTATGGCCTAGCCAGTTCTGTATCCACCTTGCCAGTTCACCCCTGATCCCGTGTGACTTCACCTTTTGTACTAGTCTACCATGAGGGACCTTGTCAAAGGCCTTACTGAAGTCCATATAGACAACATCTACTGTCCTACCTGCATCAATCATCCTAGTGACCTCCTCGAAAAACTCTATCAAGTTAGTGAGACACGACCTCCCCTTCACAAAACCGTGCTGCCTCTCACTAATACGTCCATTTGCTTCCAAATGGGAGTAGATCCTGTCTCGAAGAATTCTCTCCAGTAATTTCCCTACCACTGAAGTAAGGCTCACCGGCCTGTAGTTCCCGGGATTATCCCTACCACCCTTCTTAAACAGAGGAACAACATTGGCTATTCTCCAGTCCTCCGGGACATCCCCTGAAGACAGCGAGGATCCAAAGATTTCTGTCAAGGCCTCAGCAATTTCCTCTCCAGCCTCCTTCAGTATTCTGGGGTAGATCCCATCCGGCCCTGGGGACTTATCTACCTTAATATTTTTTAAGACACCCAACACCTCGTCTTTTTGGATCACAATGTGACCCAGGCTATCTACACCCCCTTCTCCAGACTCAACATCTACCAATTCCTTCTCTTTGGTGAATACTGATGCAAAGTATTCATTTAGTACCTCGCCCATTTCCTCTGGCTCCACACATAGATTCCCTTGCCTATCCTTCAGTGGGCCAACCCTTTCCCTGGCTACCCTCTTGCTTTTTATGTAAGTGTAAAAAGCCTTGGGATTTTCCTTAACCCTATTTGCCAATGACTTTTCATGACCCCTTCTAGCCCTCCTGACTCCCTGCTTAAGTTCCTTCCTACTTTCCTTATATGCCACACAGGCTTCGTCTGTTCCCAGCCTTTTAGCCCTGACAAATGCCTCCTTTTTCTTTTTGACGAGGCCTACAATATCATTCGTCATCCAAGGTTCCCGAAAATTGCCGTATTTATCTTTCTTCCTCACAGGAACATGCCTGTCCTGTATTCCTATCAACTGACACTTGAAAGCCTCCCACATGTCAGATGTTGATTTGCCCTCAAACATCCGCCCCCAATCTATGTTCTTCAGTTCCCGCCTAATATTGTTATAATTAGCCTTCCCCCAATTTAGCACATTCATCCTCGGACCACTCTTATCCTTGTCCACCAGTACTTTAAAACTTACTGAATTGTGGTCACTGTTACCGAAATGCTCCCCTACTGAAACATCTACCACCTGGCCGGGCTCATTCCGCAATACCAGGTCCAGTACCGCCTCTTCCCTAGTTGGACTGTTTACATATTGTTTTAAGAAGCCCTCCTGGATGCTCCTTACAAACTCTGCCCCGTCTAAGCCCCTGGCACTAAGTGAGTCCCAGTCAATATTGGGGAAGTTGAAGTCTCCCATCACCACAACCCTGTTGTTTTTACTCTTTTCCAAAATCTGTCTACCTATCTGCTCCTCTATCTCCCGCTGGCTGTTGGGAGGCCTGTAGTATACCCCCAACATTGTGACTGCACCCTTCTTATTCCTGATCTCTACCCATATAGCCTCACTGCCCTCTGAGGTGTCCTCTCGCTGTATAGCTGTGATACTCTCCTGAACAAGTAGCGCAACTCCGCCTCCCCTTTTACATCCCCCTCTATCCCGCCTGAAACATCTAAATCCTGGAACGTTTAGCTGCCAATCCTGCCCTTCCCTCAACCAGGTCTCTGTAATGGCAACAACATCATAGTTCCAAGTAGTAATCCAAGCTCTAAGTTCATCTGCCTTACCCGTAATGCTCCTTGCATTAAAACATATGCACTTCAGGCCACCAGACCCGCTGTGTTCAGCAACTTCTCCACTGGTGGGGGGATTCTGTCTACCTGCCACTTGTCAATGGGATTTCCCATTGAAGTCACCACATGCTGGCGGGAAACACATGAGCAGGGGTCGGCTGCCGGTGGGGAACGGGAATCGCAATGGCCGGAGAATTACTGCCGCTGCATGTGATTCACAATCAAGAATTTTCTCTCATCAAAACAGTGGGACACATCAAGGAACAGGCATTCATTGAGCTTACACTACATGCTGGAGACCCTCAAACTGTCTAACAGTGCTGATCACCTTGACTGGGACTTCAGTATAGAATTATCGACACTCAGTACAGAGGCAGATATGCCAGCTCTTTCCCAAATGTCTCAAGGTAACCTCCTTCAAACTGAAGAGGAAATGGACCAGCTGAATCAACAAGTACCTGACTGCAACCGTGACTCTTCATCACTTAGCCATCATAGAGAGGATCAAAGTCCAAGCCCAGGAGATGTAGGTACAATGCCGCATTCATCTGTCAATGTTGACCCCTTGGTAAGTGTATCCATACTGATCCACCCACCAGAACCTGTGATCCAGCTGTAAATGACCAAATAGTTCCAGAACTAGAAATAAAACTGAATCATGTGAGGTCCACATCTTCCGTGTTAGCGGATACTGACCTTCCTACCATATCAGCAATTGGAGAAGCAGCAAGATGTTAATTAAAAGCCTTCCTCACTTCTGGAGACAGCAGTCTCGGATCCTCCAAAACCTCAGGAACCAAGCACAGTGGACAAAATTCTTTAAAAGAGCTGCCGTCAATTCAATGAGCAAGGATAGTGTCATGATATATATATTGACTGGGATGTAAAGAGTTTATAAATGATAATAATTCATACCACTAGAGGAAACAACAGAGCAGTCATATATGTATCATGTGACTTGGGGATTCTGGAATTAGATTAAAAAAACAAGATTGAGAAGATTAGATAACAAAGAACAAAGAACAAAGAAAAGTACAGCACAGGAACAGGCCCTTCGGCCCTCCAAGCCTGTGCCGACCATGCTGCCCGTCTAAACTAAAATCTTCTGCACTTCCGGGGTACGTATCCCTCTATTCCCATCCTATTCATGTATTTGTCAAGATGCCCTTAAACGTCACTATCGTCCCTGCTTCCACCACCTCCTCCGGCAGCGAGTTCCAGGCACCCACTACCCTCTGTATTTGCCTCGTACATCTCCTCTAAACCTTGCCCCTCGCACCTTAAACCTATCCCCCCTAGTAATTGACCCCACTACCCTGGGAAAAAGCCTCTGACTATCCACTATGTCTATGCCCCTCATAAATATGTAGACCTCTATCAGGTCGCCCCTCAACCTCTATCGTTCCAGTGAGAACAAACCGAGTTTATTCAACCTCTCCTCATAGCTAATGCCCTCCATACCAGGCAACATCCTGGTAAATCTCTTCTGCACCCTCTCTAAATCCTCCATATCCTTCTGGTAGTGTGGCGACCAGAATTGAACACTATACTCCAAGTGTGGCATAACTGAGGTTCTATACAGCTGCAACATGACTTGCCAATTTTTATGAAGGCAAGCATACCATCTGCCTTCTTGACTACCTTCTCCTGTGTTGCCCCTTTCAGCGACCTGTGGACCTGTACACCTAGATCTCTCTGACTGTCAATACTCTTGAGGGTTCTACCATTCACTGTATATTCCCTATCTGCATTAGGCCTTCCAAAATGCATTACCTCACATTTGTCTGGATTAAACTCCATCTGCCAGCTCTCCGCCCAAGTCTCCAAATGATCTAAATCCTGCTGTATCCTCTGACAGTCCTCATCGCTACCTGCAATTCCACCAACCTTTGTGTCGTCCGCAAACTTACTAAGCAGACCAGTTACATTTTCCTCCAAATCATTTATATACACTATGAACAGCAAAGGTCCCAGCACTGATCCCTGCGGAACATCACTAGTCACAGCCCTCCAATCAGGAAAGCACCCTTCCATTGCTACTCTCTGCCTTCTATGACCTAGCCAGTTCTGTATCTATCTTGCCAGCTCACCCCTGATCCCGTGTGATTTCACCTTTTGTACCAGTCTGTCATGAGGGACCTTGTCAAAGGCCTTACTGAAGTCCACATAGACAACATCCACTGCCCTACCTGCATCAATCATCTTTGTGACCGCCTCAAAAAACTCAATCAAGTTAGTGAGACACAACCTCCTTTTCACAAAACCGCGCTGCCTTTTGCTAATACGTCCATTTGCTTCCAAATGGGAGTAGGTCCTGTCTCTAAGAATTCTCTCCAGTAATTTCCCTACCACTGACGTAAGGCTCACCGGCCTGTAGTTCCCTGGATTATCCTTGCTACCCTTCTTAAACAAAGGAACAACATTGGCTGTTCTCCAGTCCTCCGGGACATCACCTGAAGACAGTGAGGATCCAAAGATTTCTGTCAAGGCCTTGGCAATTTTCTCTCTCGCCTCCTTCAGTATTCTGGGGTAGATCCCATCAGGCCCTGGGGACTTATCTACCTTAATGTTTTTCAAGATAATAAAAGGATTAGATAGTGAGGTGTGAGAGAGAGCGTAGTTGTATACTTGAGTGTTCTGTAAGTTAGTGGTAGCATAGTTTTATACAATAACCTTCTACTTTAGGAATGTGAATGAATCTTAGTAGTGTAAATAAATGTACAGTTTTGTTTGTTAACAAAGCTTTGTGTTCTTTTTTCAACACTACGCATCTGAGCCATCCAGGTAAAGCAGAATAGAGAATACGACAGATAGGGAATAGACTCCATGTAAAGGAAGGTATAAATCCATGACATCTGACCATGGAAGGGAAACTATTGGCAGGAAAAAGCACAACTAGAAGGAGAGGAAGGAAAGAATCAAGTGCTGAACCTTAAACAGACAAAACACCAGATATTGCAGCTTCTACTGAAGGCAGCCCAAATTGGAACAAAGAGATCCAAGTTGAGATTACCAGTCCTCCAAACTTCAAAAGAACTCAAGTATCAGCTTTGTCAGTGACGGCCACATCCCAAAAATGAATTTCAAAATCCACTGCTGCCAGAACTTTCAAAAGGCTCTGAGTGTAAAACCTACCCTGCCAAAGTACCAGTGGAGTGAAAAATCTGAACGGATAACTTGAAACTTCTCCATTCTCTTTATGTTCTCCGAGCCATAATGTCCGACCAAAAAAATGATGAATAGTTAGAGGAGGGAGGGGAGGCAATCACGTTCAATATTTTGGAGGGTCAGTGCAGACTTGCTGGGCTGAATGGCCTCCCTCTGCATTGTAAGGATTCTATGGGCAGGGAATATTCTAAATATTGGGTCCAATATGTTTAAATAAAAAAGGCATGTATTTTTTTAGTGTGTGCAGTAATCACCAAGCCAGCAATAGCTTCTGCAATGGCTAAATGGAGCCCTCTGAACCCCCCACTGAATTGTTTCAGGGGCGGTGAGTCTTTGATTGGGGTGCACCACAGCTGCAGTCCGGATTCCCTGCAAGGCCCCACTTGTGCCAATTTGCTGCACAAAGGCCTTGGCCAGTGCGAAAATAGTTGAGGAGTGCCCAATGTCGGCGTGGCAGGATGAAACTGGGTGGTCGGGAGGGGGCGATCTGAGATGAGGAGGTGCTTTTTAATGGTGGTGTGTTTGTTCCACTCCTGCTACCATACGGCCTCTGCTGTTATCCCTTGGCACGGTAATCTTAGCCATTCAGGCTGGCGTGATGGGGGGCGAGCAGCAGGTGCGATAAATATGCTAAAAACATTTACACACACACTGTAGTCCATACAATTGGCATGGTGATATATAATTATATAGTATGCATATAAATACCTAGAACATGTTCACCCTGCAGTATTACTTTGGGCTGCAATTCTTAGCAAGAACAAATCGTTGCAATTACCACAGTGAAGTAATCCCAGTAGCTAAGTAGCTTCTGTTCAGAAATCATATTGTGGTAAGTTCACTAACTGTGTGAAATAGATCAAAATGGCAGAGATCCAGTTGGAGTCATTCACCCTGTCTAGAACAGGTTGATTATAACTTATGAGGTCAGACAGCTGTCAGTTCTTATGAGTGAGATTCAGTACTGTTAAAATAAACCTTTTCAAATGTAAAACCATCAGCTTGATTTCCAATCCATTTGATCCTCAGAGTCTCACTCCTGCTTGTACTGGTTGTGTGTGTGTGTGTATTAGAAACACGTTAAAGATATTTACATGTGCACACCATGTAAGAAATACAATACAACTACACAAGCAATGAAGCTATATTACCAGGAGCGAGATATTCACACCATCATATGTATATTCTCCCACTCACCAAAAGCAGCCCTCTAACAGCACTACAGGAAACAGTCAGCAGGTGGTGTATACCCACCCTAAATCAAACAACTGAGAAAGAAAACTGATAGTGAATCATTGCTGGAACATATTTTTTAAAATTTCAATCATTTGGCATTATTTAACAATCTATTTTAACGTTCAGAAAAGTCTGACAATGAATTACTAAAGGAACATGGGCGGAATTCTCCCCTACCCGGCGGGACGGGGGTCCCGGCGCTGACGAGTGGCGTGATCCACTCCGGCGTCGGGCCGCCCCAAAGGTACGGAATCCTCCACACCTTCAGGGGCTAGGCCCGCCCCGGAGTGGTTTGAGCCCCGCCGGCTGGCGGGGAAGGGGCTTGGCGCCACGCCAACTGGCGCCGAAGGGCCTCCGCTGGCCGGCGTGAGTTGGCGCATGCGCGGGAGCATCACCATGTGCTGGCGTCATCCTGGTGCATGCGCGGGAGGGTTCGTCTCCGCATCGGTCATCGTGGAGAACCACAGCAGCCGATGTGGAGGAATAGAGTTCCCCACGGTACAGGCCCGCCCGCGGATCGGTGGGCTCCGATCGCGGGCCAGGCCACCGTGGGGGCACCTCCCGGGGCCAGATCCACCCGCGCCCCCCGAGAACTCCGGAGGCTGCCTGTGGCGCCAGGTCCCACCGGTAAGAACCTACTCTAATTTACGCCGGCAGGACTGGCAGAAAACAGGCGTACTTCGGCCCATCGGGGACCGTAGAATTCGGGTGGCCCCGGGGCCCATTGAGTCGCGCCGGTCCACGCCATTTTCCAAGGCGGGTGGCGCAATTCACGCCAGGGCTGTTTTTGGAGGGCTGGAGAAGGCGGAGGACGGCAGGGGCGGGATTCACGCCGACCCCCGGCGATTCTCCGACCCGGCGGGAGGTCGGAGAATCCCGCCCCATGAAACTTGTGAAGTAAGTGGACCAATGTAACCCACAGAACCCGAAGGACTGTCACTCTCTGATACAGCCGACAATCTGGGCACAGAGGAATGAGAATCACCTGCGTGCACACTAGTGCAGGATCGAGGATTCACTTGTAATGTATTGTGCCGTGTATTTGAGGGCCAGGATCCCAAACTGGAGACTAAATCTATGGTTTGTCAGGTACCAGTGATCCCTGCGCTCCTGTACGTTTCAGAGACCTGGACAACCTACAGCAGGCACCTCAAAGCACTGGAGAAGTGCCACCAGTAGTGCCTGCACAAGATCCTCCATATCAAGTCACCAGAAGGTGGGGAGGGGGTGGCGGGGGGGGGGGGGGGGGGGGGGGGGGGTGGCAGGAGACTCCCAGCTGGTCAGTAAAAATGCTTTTGAGATGTCTTCAAAGCATCCCTGAAGGGATCCAACATTTTCGCCAATTCAAGGGAGATGCTGGCTTGTGACGAACCAAAATACGAAATGATCATTTGGGAAGGCACCAGACACAATGAAACACATTGTCGGGAACGTGCAACGGTGAAGTTGAGGCATCGGAGGGAGCGCACAAACCTCCAAATCTATGCATCTAACCGACTCTTCGAGCACCACTTGCCCCACATGTGACAGAATCTGCGGATCGCACATTGGACCTATCAGCTATCTCAGACCCCATCAAACTAGAGTGGAAGCAAGTCATCAGAGAGCCGAGGGACTGCCTAACCTGAAGGAGATATGTGAGGAGAGGGAAGCGGGGAATGGGGAAATGGAGCTAGTTTTACAGTAGCACTGCCCAACTTCTTTGCTTCACCTCCAAAGCCATGACATTAAGCTGGAATATTTCAAAGCAGCGGCAACCCTTCAGTAGCTGTTAGTGCAAGGAAACACACTCCAGTAAATTCACTGTCTACCCAATTCATTGCAGGCAGTGTGACAGGAGAATATAGGAACCAGCCGGCCTTGTTTATTGTGTGCATGAACACTCGGTGTTTAAGAAACATTAACTGGCCCCCATCTGTGCATTGAAACCAAGAAAGAAAGACTTTTGTTTAGATCGTGTTTTTCCTGGCACTGACTATTTCAAAGCACTCTATAGCTGATGAAATATTTATACAGGGTGGTTACAGTTGCAATGTAGGAAATGTGGCATTTACCTGTATGCAGTAAGTTCCCACTAGCAGCAATGTGATAATGCTGTGGGCAGCACGGTAGAACAGTGGTTAGTGATGTGTTGGGTGCTCTGGATCCGTGGAACACATACAGGCCAGCACCACTTAAAATAGTACAACACGATTTTATTCAGTTAGAAACTGTTGAACATACTTTCACTGTGGGTTAACACGATGTTAGATTAAACTAAAGACCTATGCCTGTCCTAACCAGTCTATGCACTCAGAACATGGTGAAGATCTGTGCTGTAAGCTGTAAGCTCTGTCCTTCTAGGAGGCTGCATCCCGAATGAGCGGGAACTCTGATGCCCCCTGTCTTTATAGTGAGTGTGCTCTAACTGGTGATTGGCTGCGGTGTTGTGTGTGTTGATTGGTCTTGCTGTGTGTCCATCAGTGTGTGTGTGTATCTGCACCATGGTATACTGGTGTATATTATGACATCCTCCCTTTTATAAAAGAATGTATGTGTGTGGCAATAAATAATGTATGGTGAGAATGTTCCTCACTACGTGTGGGGTGCGAAGACATATTTACAGGACTAAGTACATGAAAACTAAGCTATTTACATGGGAAGATGCCTGGTGCAGAGAAGCAGTACGCAACAAGAGTAACGGGATCAACACTATATACAAACCAGGGAAATGATCAAACAAAGCAACAAAACAGTTCAGAGAGTCTATAAGTCCGCAAAGTTCATAAATCAAGTCTCTGAGGTGGGTGACGAATTCTGGTTGACCGCCTCAAGGGTGGGTCGAGAGCCGTCGATTCAGGAGCGGGCTGGACTGCGTCAGAGTCAGGGGGATGCAGAGTGACAGGGAGCTCTGCATAGTCAGTGGCAGGGTCAGCAGGAGGGTGAGGCGCCAGTGGAGGATCACGTGGCGAGCGTGGAACGAGACGAAGGGCGCATCGACTGCGGCGCAGAATAGAGCCATCCGGTAGATGAACCAGGAATGAATGGGGGGGCCACCTGCCGAAGGACAAGAGCGGTTGCAGACCAGCCACCATCTGGAAGATGGACGCGGACGTTGTCATCTGGAGCCAGAGCAGGGAGATCAGCTGCACGGGAGTCATGAGCCGCCTTGTGCTGTGCACGAGACAGCTGCATCCGGCGAAGGACCGGAACGTAGTTGAGGTCTGGGACATGGATGGACAGCACAGTTGTCCTCAGGGTATGAACCATGAGTAACTGGGCTGGCGCCAGCCCAGTGGACAGTGGGGTGGAGCGATAGGCCAGCAAGGCAAGGTAGAAATCAGACCCAGCATCGGCAGCCTTGTATAGGAGCCGTTTGACTCCATGTATTCCCTTCTCCGCTTTGCCGTTGGATTGGGGGTACAGGGGACTGGATGTCACATGGGCAAAATTGTACCGCCTGGCAAAGTTGGACCATTCCTGGCTGGCGAAGCAGGGGCCATTGTCCGACATAACCGTGAGCGGGATGCCGTGTCGAGCAAAGGTGTCTTTACATACACGACTGACTGCAGACGAGGTGATGTCGTGAAACCGTATCACCTCCAGGTAATTTGAAAAGTAGTCCACGATCAGGACATAGGCTCTACCCAGCGGTGGAACAGGCCAATGCCCACCTTGGTCCATGGTGATGTGACCAACTCATGGGGCTGCAGGGTCTCACGTGGTTGGGCCGGCTAGAAGCGCTGACAAGTGGGGCAGTTGAGCACTGTGTTGGTGATGTCATCATTAATGCCGGGCCAGTACACTGCCTCGCGGGCCCTTCGGCGGCACTTTTCCACGCCAAGGTGGCCCTCGTGTAGTTGTTCCAGGACAAGCTGGCGCATGCTATGCGGGATGACAATGCGGTCCTGTTTGAGAAGAACCCCGTCTACTACCGCCAGATAATCTCTGACATTATAGAACTGAGAGCATTGGCCCTTGAGCCACCCGTCCGTTAGGTGGCGCATGACACGCTGTAACAAGGGGTCAGCCGCCGTCTCGCGGCAAATTTGGATGAGGCGTTCATCCAAGGCAGGTAGATTGGAGGCTGCGAATGCCACATGGGCGTCAACCTGGCAGACAAATCCCGCTGGGTCACATGGAGTGTTGACTGCCCTGGAGAGGGCGTCAGCAATGATGAGGTCTTTGCCTGGGGTGTATACCAGCCGGAAGTCGTATCGCCGGAGCTTGAGAAGAATACGCTGGAGGGGAGGCGTCATGTCATTCAAGTGTTTCTGTATTATATTGACCAGTGGGCGATGGTCGGTCTCGACGGTGAATCGAGGAAGTCCGTAGACATAATCGTGAAACTTAACCACACCGGTCAGAAGGCCCGGGCACTCATTTTCTATCTGCGCGTAGCGCTGCTCCGTGGGGCTCATCGCATGTGACGCATATGCAACGGGGGCCCATGATGAGGCATCATCACGTTGAAGGAACACTGCCTCAATGCCGGATTTATTGGCATCGGTTGAAATTTTGGTCTCCTTTGCTGGATCAAAGAAAGCTAAGACCGGGGCAGTGGTCAGTTTTGTTTTGAGTTCTCTCCATTCGTGCTCGTGGGCAGGGAGCCATTGGAAGTCTGTCGTCTTCCTGACCAGGTTCCTGAGAGCCGTGGTATGAGAGGCGAGGTTAGGGATAAATTTCCCTAAAAAATTGACCATGCCCAGAAATCGGAGGACCGCCTTCTTGTCCTTTGGTGTTATCATAGCTGTGATGGCAGCTACCTTGTCCGCATCCGGCTGCACACCCATTTGGGAGATGTGGTCCCCGAGGAACTTCAGTTCTGTCTGACCAAAAGAGCATTTGGCCCTGTTGAGGCAGAGGCCCTGCTCATGTATACGTCTGAATGCGCGCTGGAGGCGACTAACATGCTCCTGTGGGGTGGTGGACCAAATGATTATGTCATCGACACAGACGCGAACACCTTCAATGCCTTCCATCATTTGTTCCATTATCCTATGGAACACTTCTGATGCAGATATGGGGCGAAATTCTCCCCCAACGGCGCGATGTCCGCCGACTGGCGCCAAAGATGGCGCCAATCAGACGGGCATCGCGTCGGCCCAAAGGTGCGGAATGCTCCGCATCTTTGGTGGCCTAGCCCCAACATTGAGGGGCTAGGCCGACGCCGGAGGGATTTCCGCCCCGCCAGCTGGCGGAAATGGCGTTTGTTTCCCCGCCAGCTGGCGCGGAAATGCGGCGCATGCGCGGGAGCGTCAGCGGCCGCTGACAGTTTTCCGGTGCATGCGCAGGAGCGTCAGCGGCTGCTGAAAGTTTCCCGCGCATGCGCAGTGGGGAGAGTCTCTTCCGCCTCCGCCATGGTGGAGGTCGTAGCGGAGGCGGAAGGGAAAGAGTGCCCCCACGGCACAGGCCCGCCCGCGGATCGGTGGGCCCCGATCGCGGGCCAGGCCACCGTGGGGGCACCCCCCCGGGGTCAGATCGCCCCGCCCCCCCCCCCCAGGACCCCGGAGCCCGCCCACGCCGCCTGGTCCCGCCGGTAAATACCAGGTTTGATTTACGCCGGCGGGACAGGCAATTTCTGGGCGGGACTTCGGCCCATCCGGGCTGGAGAATTGAACGTGGGGTCCCGCCAACCGGCGCGGCCTGATTCCCGCCCCCGCCCAATCTCCGGTACCGGAGACTTCGGCGGGGGCGGGATTCACGGCGGCCAACGGCCATTCTCCGACCCGGCGGGGGGTCGGAGACTGACGCCCCAGATCCCAAATGGCATCCTGTTGTAACAATATTTGCCAAAGTGGGTATTAAATATACACAGTTTCCTGCTGGATTTGTCGAGCCGGATTTGCCAGAATCCTTTTGAGGCGTTAAGTTTGGTGATGAGCTTGGCGTGAGCCATCTCACATGTGAGCTGTTCGCGCTTGGGAATTGGATAATGCTCCTTCATGATAATGCGACTCAGATCCTTGGGATCAATGCAAAGTCTCAATTCACCGGAAGGCTTTTTTACACATACCATGGAACTGACCCAGTCGGTTGGTTCCGTGACTTTGGAAATCACTCCTTGGACCTGGAGGTCCTGCAGCTGCTGCTTGAGGTGGTCCTTAAGGGGTGCTGGAACCCTGCGAGGTGCGTGCACCACAGGCGTGGCATTCGGTTTTAATAAAATCTTGTAGGTGTATGGGAGCGTGCCCATGGCCACGAAGACGTTGTGGTACTTGTTGATAATGGCGTTGAGCTGCGCCCTGAAGTCAGTGTCCTGAAAGGCAGACGCGTCAGCAGGAGAGAGAGAGTGAACTCTCTGAACTAGGTTCAACAGCTTGCATGCCTGCACGCCAAGCAGGGAGGCTTTCGAGTAGCCCATGATTTCAAAGGGAAGGATGGCTTTGCGTGACCTGTGCGTCATTTCAAGTTGGCACGAGCCGCTGGCAGCAATGGCATTGCCATTATAATCTAATAGCTGGCAGGCTGATGGGAGGATGGCTGGTTTGACACAAAGGCTTTGGAGGCCAGACCGCGCAATGAGATTGGCAGAGGCACCAGTGCCCAGGCGAAATCATATGTGGGACCGGTGGACCGTCAGGGTGGCACACCACTCATCGTCTGGATCGATGCTGTATACCGATCGAGGCTGGATTCTTTGCTTCGGGGACACCCTGTTTTTTGTAATGATACCGACTCGAAAAGGCGCCTTCGGGTCCTCGGTGTCAATATCGGGTACTAGGTCCGCATCGGACTCGGTTACGTGGGTTGAATGGCCCGGACATTCCTGCGAGGCTGGCTGGAGCGATATGAGTTTGCAGGCTGAGCTGACCTGCATAAAGCAGCATAGTGGCCAAGTTTGCCACATCTCAGGCATCGTCGGGATTTGGCAGGGCATTGCCGCTTTAAGTGGGCGGAGCCACAGTTGCCACACATTGTAGCGTCAGTAAGTTCGCTGCGCCACCGCGCATGTGCGGTGTGGCCGTACGTGGTGCGCGCCTGCGCAGTACGTTCGTCGACGTCGCCGTCCCCTCATGCGGTGCGCACAAGCGTGGGAGTCCGCGAAAAGCGCGCAAAATGGCCGCCCTCATCCAGGCTGAGGCCCTGGAGTTGCTTGATTGCTTGGACCCATTCTGCCTCGTGGGGACCTTGCCACGCCATTTCAGCCGCTTGGATGTGGGAACACCGACGAGTGGCGTGTTCGTGTAGCACGCAGGTCTCGATGGCGGTCGCTAGGGTGAGCTGCTTTATCTTGAGGAGCTGCTGGCTTAAGGGGTCCGGCTGCACACAGAAAACGAACTGGTCGCGTATCATGGAGCCGGTGGTGGGCCTGTAGCTACAGGACTGCGCAAGGATGCGGAGGTGGGTGAGAAAGGACTGGAAAGGTTCATCCTTACCCTGCAAACGCTGTTGGAATACATCGCGCTCGAAACTTTCATTCACCACTATGTTGCAGTCAGTGTCAAACTTGAGGAGGACCGTCTTAAGTTTTGATTTATCTTCATCATCAGCAAAAGTGAGAGAATTGAAAATGTGGATGGCTTGTTCCCCGGCCGTGGATAGGAAGAGAGCGATCTTCCTGGTGTCTGACGCATCTTCCCGGTCTGTGGCTTCAAGGTAGAGCTGGAAGCGTTGTTTGAATATCTTCCAGTTGGCCCCCAGGTTACCGGTGATGTGGAGCGGCGGCAGCGGGCGGACGCTGTCCATTTTGCAGGATGGCTGTATGCTGGTGGAAGGCAGATCACTTGCAGGTAGGTCTAAGTAGTCCTAATATCCCTCAACTCCTGGTATCATGACGTGTTGGGTGCTCTGGATCTGTGGAACACTTACAGGCCACCAACACTTAAAATAGTGCGACACTATTTTATTAAGTTAGACATTGTTGAACATACTTTCACTGTGGGTTAACACGATGTTAGATTAAAGTAAAGACCTATGCCTGTCCTAACCAGTCTATGCACTCAGCACATGGTGAAGATCTGTGCTGTAAGCTGTAAGCTCTGTCCTACTGAGAGGCTGCATCCCGAATGAGCGGGAACTCTGATGCCCTCTGTCTATATAGTGAGTGTGCTCTAACTGGTGACTGGCTGCGGTGCTGTGTGTATTGATTGGTCCCGCTGTGTGTCCATCAGTGTGTGTGTATCTGCACCATGATATACTGGTGTATATTATGATAGTTAGCACTGTTGCTTCACAGCATCAGGGTCCCAGGTTCGATTCCCGACTTGGGTCACTGTCTGAGTGGAGTCTGCACGTTCTGCCAGTGTCTCCGTGGGTTTCCTCCGGGTGCTCCGGTTTCCTCCCACAAGTCCCGAAAGACGTGCTGTTAGGTAATTTGGCCATTCTGAATTCTCCCTGTGTGTGTACCCGAGCAGGCTCTGGAATGTGGCAACTAGGGGCTGTTCACAGTAACTTCATTGCTTGTGACAATAAAGATGATTAAAAAATAAAATAAATAAATAAATAATGACCAGATGAACTGTTTTTATGCTGTTGACAGGGGGATGAATATTAGCCAGAGTATTGCGGCAAAACCTACTTGAATTAGTCCCATGGAAATCTTTACATCATCCAGAAAGAGCAGTCAGGGCCTTGAATTCGCACCTCATCCAAAGGGCAGCACATCCAACAGTGCAGGATTCCCTCAACACTATAATGGAATGACAATCGAGATTTATATGCTCAAATCCTGGAGTGGGCCTCAGACCAGTTACAGGATGGCTCCCCTCCTTTCTCACTCCTTATCTGACTCCTTACCTGACAGCAAAAGATTCTCATAAAGGATACCCTTGGCAATTCAGTGAGTGTTTAACTGTTTCCATGTTGTGGTTATAAAAGGCAGAAGCAGACAGGTTTCCTTGTGTTTTCCTTTTGGAAAAAAAAGGATATTTTATTGTAACTAACCTCTTCTAAGTAATCTCATAAAAATGCTCCAACTTTTATGCACACACTGAGGTTCACATGCAGAAAAATAGATTACAAAACGGGAGGACGTATAAAGTGATATTTTTAAGGCAGCACGGTGGCGCAGTGGTTAGCACTGCTGCTTCATGGCGCAGAGATCCCAGGTTTGATCCTGGCTCTGGGTCACTGTCCGTGTAGAGTTTGCACATTCTCCCTGCATGTGCATGGGTTCCACCCCCCACAACCCAAAGGTGTGCAGGGTAGGTGGATTGGCCACGCTAAATTGCCCCTTAATTGGAAAAAATTAATTGGGCACGCTAAATTTAAAATAAAAGGTGATACTTTTAAAAGTCTATTTAAGATTATGTGATACGTTTCTTGAAGGTCGATGACTGGTATGGATCCAGGCTGGGCTTGGCCATCAGTCTGATTTTAGTGTCAAGCATTTTAAAGGTGGACGATATATCTGTTCATCTGGACATTAATGCTGCTGGGTTGAGTTCTTTTAAAAGCTCTGCCTGCGGCACATAGTCAAACAGCAGGCAGGGCTTGAACTTGTAAAATAGGTAGGTAGACAGAGAGAGGGGGTAGGATTCTACCTTCTGACAGCAGAGTGTTGATGCCGTCGTAAAAACTGGAGAGTTTAACGACGGTATCTTTGGACTCCTAAGTGTAGCGATCCTCTGCCCTACAGGAGGCCAGCACGGCACTGGAACGACCCACGCCGCTCCAGCTGCCAATAGCGGCCTCAAACGTGCGGCGTGGGTCTACCCATGCGCGCTGCGACCGGCGCGAATGTGGACTGCGACCGACACTAATGTGCGTAAGCGCGGTAGCTTCTTTCTCCGCGCTGGCCCCGGCGCAACAGGTGTAGGGCTTCAGGGGCCGGCGCAGAGTAATAGAGGCCCCCACCAGGAGAGGCCGGCCCGCCGATCGGGAGGCTCCAGTCTCGGGCCAGGCCACGGTGGAGACGCCCCCCCCCCCCGGGGTCGGACCCCCTCCAGCCACCAGGCCGCTCCCGACAGGATGGACGGCGGGGTCCTGCCAGGTAAGGCCAGATGTGAACGGCGCCGGCGGGACTCGGGCTTTCTTGGCGGCCACTCGGCCCATCCCAGGTGGAGAATCGCCGGGGGGGGGGGGGAGGCCGCGTAGAGCGGCCCCCGACTGAAGCCACGCTGACTGCACTGGCACCAATGGCGCCGATTCTCCGGCGACTGGAGAATCGGCGGAATCAGGGCGGCATCACATGAATCGCGCCCGGACTGGAGATTCTCCGAACTGGCGTGGGCTGAGAGAATCCCACCCAAAGTACCCACAGGAGTATTCTTTTCTGTTCATCTCCAAATTGACTTGTTCCTCCCTCTTCCTTGGAATAAATAAGATTTGTTATCTGAAGTCAGTTTCAATCATGTGACCACATGGTCATTTCTTCCATTGTTCAGCCAATTATCAAAATTAGAAGCTGCTGCAACAAAATAGGGATTAATAGTGCTGTTCACACCGATTTATGATGACATTGTTTTCTGCCTCACTATTCGTTAAATTTTGAGATCGGAGACAGTGGGCGGGATTCTCTGAAAATGGGGCTATGTCCCCACGCCGGCGGGAAAACCTGCGCCAATGACTCCGGAATCAATGGCTCCCCAAGGTGAGGAATTCTCACCTTTCTAGGGGGCTAGGTTGCCACCGGAGTCGTCCCCGCTGCTCCAGCCAGCGCCAAAGGGCCGGCATGAGTTCGCGCATGTGCGGAACGGCCGGCGTGATCTCGCGCATGCGCGGAACGGCTGGCGTATTTCTGCGCATACGCAGACCGGCCGGTGTATTTCTGCGCATGCGCAGGGGTTACCTTCTCCGCGCCGGCCCCCGGGCAATATGGCAGAGCCCTACAGATGCCTGGAGCGGGGTAAAGAAGGCCCCCCATGGAACTAGCCCGCCCGCTGATCGGTAGGCCCCAATCGCAGGCCAGGCCACCGTGGGGCCATCCCGGGGTTGGTTCCCCCGCACCTCCCCCGGGACCGCCCTCGCACACTCACCTGCCAGGTCCCACCGTGTGTGAGGTGAGTAATTCACGCCGGCGGGACTGGCCAAAACTTTACGGCCACTTGGCCCATTGGGGCTGGGAGAATCGCCGGGGGGGGGGGCCGCTGACAACAGCCCCGACTGGCGTGGTGGGAATCCCACCGCCTCCCAAAAAACGGCGCCAGAGAATAGTGCAGCCAGCTTCGGGGCGGCGGGGCCGGATTTGTGCCTCTCCCCGGGGATTCTTCGACCCGCCGCAGGGTCGGAGAATCCTGGCCAGTGAGTCTGGGAGTCCATGGGCAGGATTCACCGACCCCCCGCCAGGTCGGAGAGTCGCTGGGGGGCCGCGTGAATCCCGCTCGGCTGCTCCGACTCCTACTGCTGAATTCTCCACCGCCGGTTTGTTGGTGGGGACGGGGATTCTCCGGGCCCCGATGGGCCGAGCGGCTGCCCGTTTTCGGCCAGTCCCGCCGGCGTGAAATACACAAGGTCCGTGCCGGCGGGACCTGGCTCTGACGGCAGTTAGCGGGGTCCTCGGGGGAGCGCGGGGGGATCCGGCCCCGGGGGGGGGTAGCCCCACGGTGGCCTGACCCGTGATCGGGGCCCACCAATCTGCGGGCAGGCCTGTGCCATGGGGGCACTCTTTCCCTCCGCGCCATCCTCTGTAAAGCTCCGCCATGGCTGGCGCGGAGAAGAAACCCTCCGCGCATGCGCAGGGATCAAACCAGCGGTTCAGTGCATGTGCCAGAACATTTCCACAATTAGATGACTACCCACAATATAACTGATAGTCGATTAAAGCCTGGAAATTCCTTTTAATGCTTAAATCAAGGGTTACCTCACAATGCAAGCTGCCTTGCATTGTGTTTACATATGTCCATGAAGCCTCAGTATTTCTGATATCAATGCTGCAATCTGTGCACGGTGCTGCTGACACAATGGGCTGGCCAATGAAGTGATCATACATAGTTAGGAAGTCAGTCTCCTTCTCATGAGTAGAGATTTAAACTACTGTGTTCTAGTAGGGAATGGGTTTATATTGCCAAAAGTGGCTCAAAATTGAGGCTTCTTGTTCATACACCAGTAGATTTATTGATGTAATGGCAGAACAGATAATCCAGTGATATAAAGGTCATTGGGCGGGGCTTGCCGGCCCTTGCAGCCAGCGAGAGTGTTGGATCCCGTCACAGTCAATGGACATTTAGCTGATTCGCAGGAAAACCAGGCCATCGTCTTTGCTACTGCAGGACACCTTCCTTAACAGAAATGGTAAAATCTAGCAGGAGACAGGAAATTATCCACGTAACCCAGAGGTTGTGAATCTTAGATCCGAAGAAAAGAAGAAGCCGGTGGCCTGAAAGAAAGTTGTTGAAACGCTTTTTGTGGAAGGAAGAGGGTTAAATGTGAATGGTACAAAGTGTCTCTCTGGAATCTGTCAATTATGTTTACTGCCCCCTCCAAAGCTCTCGTACAGCTTTATGCTCTGTAATTTCACGAATCGATAAGCAGCGCATGAATGCTTCCCACACATTCTCCATACTGCAAAGCTGCACAAATGCTGTGCAGTTTGGAATTGTAACCTGTTTCGTGCAGCAAGCTTTTCCAACGCATGCGTTAAAGATGGATTTCCGGTTCCAACGCGACCAGTCCTATCAATGGCGACAGCAGAGAGCCAGCCGAAGATCTATTGACTTCGGCGGGACATAACAACCCTGCTGACCAGAAGAGCTGGAAAACCCCGCCCGATGACCATTATGTCCCTGAGTTGTCTGCTCGGGCCGTACATCAACAAATCTACTGGTGCATGAACAAGAAGCCTCAATTTTGATACAGATTTGAACACGGTGAGATTAAGATGAAGTGCAAGGGTGGCATGGTGGCACAGCAGTTAGCACTGCTGCCTCACAGCACCAGGGACCCGGGTTCAATTCAAGCCTTGGTTCACTGTCTGTGTGGAGTTTGCACTTTCACTCCGTGTCTGCGTGTGTTTCCTCCTGGTGCTCCGGTTTCCTCCCATCGTCCAAAGATGTGAAGGTTAGGTGGATTGGCTCTGCTAAAATGCCTCTTAATTAGATTAAGGAGTAAATGGGATAAGGCAGGGGTATGGGCTTGGGTGAAGTACTCTTTCAGAGGGTCGGTGCAGACTCGATTGGCCAAATGCACTGGAGGGATTCTATAATGTTATGATTCTATGCATTATGCAGCAATCTTAACATTGCAGTTTGTGCAACTAGACCACCCAGGGAAGAATTTTGCAGGTATTTGGGGGAAAATGCACAAGATCAGTGATGTCTATGATTGCTATCAGCATAAACCAAAATCCTGACAGTAATTTCCAGGCTTAAATTATTCTGTGATTAAATTATTCGGTGGTGAACTGAGAATCTACTCTTTTATCCTTCAGCCTTAGTATTGAATGTGCATTAGACTGACAGGAATAAAGTTTGTTACATGCATAGTATTTGTTGTTGTTTCACTGGATAAGTAATGATAATAAATTCCGGAGATCCCCAAAGACTGAGAAAAGTAGGAGATAAAAGAAATGAATCCTGCAGTGTTGGGTTGGTGACAATAAATTCAGGACAGAACAACTTCTGGATTGTAGAAAGAATATAGGACTGACAGAGGTTGGGGTATCTGGTAAAGAATGATGAGTGTCATTTTCATACTTGACTCATACTTGGCTCAGTGACAACACCATCCCCTGTCCCGAGTCTCAATGTTATGGGCTCAACACCCAATGCAAGAGTTGAGCATGGATAATCTCAGCTGATGCACCAGCGCAGCATAGAGGATGTCTGTATTGTTGGGAGTTGTGCAGGTAATTTTAATACCTAAAAATGGGTGGGTTTACATCTGATAGGATGTTAAAATTGTAAAAACGTCAAACCAAGTTGATTTAAGCTGAAACAGAAAAAAGCTGGAAATACTTAGCAGGTCTGGTTGTACCTGTGGAGAGAGGAATAGAAGATGGTATTTAATGCCTTCCCCTGCGGCAGGTTTGGAGGTGGGAAGAGCATTCAATCAGCGGAATGGTGGCCAGTGTGGACACCGCTGCATTCCCGCCTCGACCCTGATTCGGCCCATGGCAAAGACTTCTGAACGGCCTTTTTTGACATACTGCCAATTGAGATCCTTAAGTGGTCTATTTATGCACACTTAAAGTCTCATCCCACTGCCACTGGTTTTAACCCAATGGCAGAAGGGCCTGTTACTATTTAGGGTGCATGACATGCAAACCTGTGTGGCTGCTTATGGGCTCCTGGGGAATCATTCCTCATTCAAAGGAGCTTAGTACCTGATCAAGTAACTGCATCAGGAATAGGATGGAAAACATGGGTTGACATGGATGGGATTTGGGAAGTGTAGTGGGGGTGGATGAGTGTTGGTGGGATTTCTTTGTTGGTTTTCAATCTTCCACAGTACCAAAGAACAGAGACTGGCCTTTCAGCCAGCCTTCCAGCTAGCCTATCTTTGCACATGGCAGTCTCTGCCCTTGAGCCGGTGATGCCTAGCCCGACTTCTAATCCCGTCTGCCCCGGAACTAACACCCCAACTTCCCAACTAACACTCCAACTAACATCCAAAGCTTCCTCTTTTTCCCAGGTTGGGTTCCCGGAACTGAAAAATGTCCTGACTCTGTGTACCCGACCCTGGAGTGATTATCTCTCCACCAGCTTCAATCCTGTCGCTTAAGGGGCTCCCAGTACCAGGCTTTTTACTTGCTCCTGGGCTGCTGTTGGTATTTCAGTGCTCCCCAACCAATAAGGAAATAGGCCCGTCAATCAGGCTGGCTACCAGACGAGTGATCTGCGGGAAACAAAACGAGAATACCATCAACCTCTGTGGAAACCTGAGGTAAAGTCTGCCCTACTGCTTGGAAACCCCATCCCAGTAAATATCGGGATCATTTTCTTTCAGGTGAGACATTAACCCAAAGCTATCTGTGCTCTTGGGTACACGTGAATAAGCCTGTGCCACATTTTGAAGACAAGTCGGGGTTTTCCCCCAACATTCTGACCGAATTTGTCTGGACAGCTGTTTAACGTGCCATGTTTGTGGGCGCTTGCTGTGCCCAAAATAGCTGCTGCATTTCCCTACATGACAACAACAAGAGCTGTTGTCAAAAGCACACCTCGAGCTGTGAAGCTCTTTGAGACCTCCTCAGGTTTGTGAAACAATAATATATTATATGAAGTTGAGAGAGGGATGATGTTAGAACAATAGTCTTTTGAGAGCTCTGTATTTGTGATAGGGGTAGAACCTTTATAAGTTATATAAAAGGTCATCATAAGAACATAAGAACTAGGAGCAGGAGTAGGCCATCTGGCCCCTCAAGCCTGCTCCACCATTCAATGAGATCATGGCTGATCTTTTGTGGACTCAGCTCCACTTTCCGGCCCGAACACCATAACCCTTAATCCCTTTATTCTTCAAAAAACTATCTATCTTTATCTTAAAAACATTTAATGAAGGAGCCTCTACTGCTTCAGTGGGCAAGGAATTGCATAGATTTACAACCCTTTGGGTGAAGAAAACTCATGGAAGCATAAAAACCAGGGAAATAGCTCACCTGTGGAGAGATAATTAGATCCTAAAAAATAGGAACAGTAGTAGACCATTCCATCCCTTAACTTGTTCCACCATTCAATAAGAGCATGATTGACCTGTTTGTGGTCTTAACTCCACTTTCTCACCTACTCCCAAAAGCCTTGACCCCCTACGAATATCGCTCCAATTCTGCCTTGATTATATTCGATTAATCAACCTCCACAATTTGCTGCAGAAGAAAATTCCAAAGATTAATGACCTCCCCGAGAGAAGAAATTCCTCCGCAGCTCCATCTTTAATCAGAAGTGTGCCCCCTACCAGGGAAAACATCCTTTTAGCATCAACTGTGTCAAGCCCCCTCAGACTCTTCTGTGTTTCAATAATACTACCTCTTATTCCACTTGAATATAGGCCCAAACTGCTTAATCTTTGCTCATAAGATAACCTTGTGATCCCAGGAATCAGCCTAGTGGATCTTGTTTGAACTGTTTCCAATGTATTGAGTTTGGAGAAGTAGGAATTGGGAGTCAGAAGGGTATGCAGGAAAGTAATCCTTGGTTGCTGCATTTGGAGACCCACATGCTGTGGTTGAATAGATCCAGTAGAAACATAGTGCAGAAGGAGACCATTCAGCCCATCTGGGAGAGCACCGACTCTCTGAAAGAGCACCCTACTTAGACCTGCACTGTCCCCGCAAGTCCACCTCACCTGCACATCTTGGGACTGTGGGAGGAAACTGGAGCACCCAGAGGAAACCCAAACAGACACGTGGAGAACCTACAAATTTCACACAGTCACCCAAGGCCGGATTTCAAACCCGGGTCCCGGGCGTAGTGAAGCAGCAGTGCTAACCACTGTGGCAGAGTGCCGCCCCTTTCTAACTTGCTTTAAACTAATCTGCATGTCTAATAATTGGGGCTGGTTTAGCACAGGGCTAAATCGCTGGCCTTGAAAGCAGACCAAGGCAGGCCAGCAGCACGGTCCAATTCCCGTACCAGCCTCCCCGAATAGGCGACGGAATGTGGCGACTCGGAGCTTTTCACAATAACTTCATTTGAAGCCTACTTGTGACAATAAGCAATTTTCAATTGATGAATGGGTGTGTAGCCTGCCTTGTTTTGTTCCAATATGCACACAAATATATATATTAAAACATATCTATATTTTTATATGTATATATATATGTGCATGACTTTGCCCAGTGTGAAGGTTTTCAGTCTCCTTTCAATGCCTTAATTTGATGACACGGTCAATTGTCTCACCACAAGCAGGAGAAATGTGTCGGACCAGGCACATTTTGAAAATTCACTGCTTCCCTTCACAAGCCTGTAGGTAAAGCTGCTTATCTTTCTCATGCTCAATGGAATTAACCTAAATCTTCTTCAAATATTTGATTTGAACAGAACAGCATATTGAATATCCAAAGGATCATGACAAAGGGATATACTGTGTCTCGAATCCAAAAATACCTGAAGTATTCTGATGAGAAATTCTTAGCAACCTTGCTGGGTGCCACAAATAGTCAATTAATGAATAAACAGATTGAAATGCATTTAGTCTTTTTGAACTGATTTAACATAATAAGATCATTATAGTAGGCTCTCTGCACTCATATTTAATAGCTTTATAGACTCTCATCGCTTCTGAGTACGTCGGTAGATGTTCCAACTCTCAATCTCTCTAGGAGGCAAAATAAATCCCAGTTTAGGGAAGAGCTAAATAACGTCAGAGCTTCTCAAGCGCTACTGTCTAATACACTCAAACTCCTACCGGAATAAGACTGTCATACCAAAAGATTTAGAAATGGCTCAATTATAGTAACCTGATTATTTTGTTTTTCATCTATAAGTTTTGTGTATCCTGTGGGACTTTGCTCAGGTTTTGTATTTCATGTCAATGAAGCGAAGCATGGGGTGATTTAATTGATAGGAATTATGTTAATTAGAGCTGTTTGCCTGATTATTGGTGTAATGAGACAGGCAGCCACGGGTATTGTGTCAAACATTTAGAAAATTGGGGACGCAGGATAAGTTTTCATTCATTTCATCATTCAAGACTGTTCATGTCACTTTTGAATTGTATTGAAAACTTTACAGTGACTAATGACTTCAGGTGGAAGCAAGAGGCTTCCTTAGAACTCAATTTTGTATGGAATGTTAAACTCAGGGAGCCAGCAACTAGCTTCAGCCTTTAACATTTAGCTTTTTGTTTCCATTTGGTTAATCCGGAATTGTTATGTGCAGTTCAACTAAGACAATTAAGAATCAAAGATGGTGAAAAAAAAAACTTTTGTGTCCAGTTGTCCAATGACTGGTTTACATTCTAATTAAACACCACAGAAAGTTCTAAAGAGTGGCTTAGCTCTAAAGTTTCCACCGTAATAATTCTGTTATGCCGCCAAAGATTAACGGGGCCAATCTTTTTTTGGGAAAAATTGGTGTTTAAGGGGCTAAAAATGGACTTGATGGTTCTTCGTCCTCAATAACCCAAATGACCATCCGGTTGTTATTTTTACAGATGCCCTTCCACTGGGTGGCTGCCATGCCTGCTAGAAAGAAGCAATAAGTATTGTTTTCCATGAAAACTCAGCCTTGGTGGCATGGCTAGGGCTTTGATCAGCAGCCAAAGTAACACTGGTATAGAGCTTAGTGCATGAAAACACTTTAGGTGTGCACTGGAGTTCTGACCAATAAGTGCCAGAACAATTTTACAAATGAATTTTAGAAAAGGAAGAACACCCCGTCCAACTCCACAAAATTACTCCATGCCACCTGTAGGTATGTTCTTGCCAGCTTTGGCATCACATCACCACCATCTTCGCCTATCCCTCGAGCTCCAATCTGTGGGCCTCTCCTGGAATCCCACTTCTCCAACATATCTTAAACCAAATTCCAAATAGTGACGAGCCACTTCAGGCATGACCAAGTGGTTCCCAAAGTTCCCAGGCCCATTTCAAATGAGATTAGGGTTTCCAACAGGCCTTCTTGACACAGCAAGTTGTTAATCATATTTTGGAGTGGGACGAGAGGTAAGGAGGAACAGTAACAGACCATTGCCCAACTATTTGGACCTGCACCACAACTTGAATCTCACATCACACCTGTATTGGGTCCCAACAGTACTGCAGTCATTTGTGCAACAAACCATACTCTGAACAGAAACAAAAGTAACAATCCTATCTTGGCATGTACACCACACTCCGTCATCATTGAGGCAACAGGTATCATCTTCCACCACTATGGGCGAGATTCTCCACTCCCGTGCCAGTTGGGAGAATCGCCTGGGCCACCAACATTTCCCACGACGCTGGTCCGACTCCCTCCTGCGATTCTCCCAAGCGGCTTGAATGGCCCCGTCGCGTTCCGCGGGTCGCAGGCCGGAGACACCCAAAATGACGATTCTCCGGCACCCCTGCTATTCTCAGGCCAGGCCAAAACGGCGGGTACCCCCCGGCACCGTCCACACCTGCTCGCTGCCGTCGGGAACAGCGCGGGAACACTGGGGGGGCGGCCTGCGTGGGGGGAGGGGGGGTCCTGCACCAGGGGGTACCTCAAATGTGGGGTGGCCCGCGATCGGTGCCCACCAATCATCGGGCCGTCCTCTCTGAAGGAGGACCTCCTTCCTTCCGCAGCCCCGCAAGATCCGTCCACCATCTTCTTGCGGGGCGGACTTGGAGAGGACGCAACCACGCATGCGCGGGTTGACGCCGGCCAACCCGCGCATGCGCGGGTGACGCCAGTTATGCGGCGCCGGCCACGTCATGTATGCGGCGCCGGCCGCGTCATGTATGTGGCGCCGCCTTTATGCGGTGACAAGGCCTGGCGCGTGTAGATGACGCGGCCCCACTCCTAGCCCATTATCGGGCCGTGAATCGGTTGGGATAGGTTCCGTTTCGCGCCATCGTGAACATCGACGACGTTAACAACGGTGTGGGAACTTAGGCGCGGGAGTGGAGAAACCCGCCCAAGGCCTACATTAATTTCAAGAGAGATGGGCAACTCCAGCTAGCCAAGCAGCCAGTTTACCAGTTGCATTACCAATACCTAAGTATAAGACCCCACTGCTCATATCAGCGTTGCCATTTTTGGACTTGCAAAGAGTGACTTATTTTATGTGAACTGAAAAGGCTGCTCATCTCTCAATATTCAGATATCCTCTAACCAGTGGTGTGAAATTATGCAAGGGAATGCTTGTTTTACAAAGAATGTTGAGGATGCCCAGCTCTTCGTGAGAGAGAAGTAATTCAATAGTTATGAACCCTCGGCAGGGGGGTTTACACACAACAATTACGATACAGACAGAGGGTACAATGGCAGAGTTGCAGAATCACTCCCAAAATCCAAATTCAATGTTTAGCAATCGCGAGGAAATCAGTCAAAATTTGCACACGGAAGTCCTTCTTCAACCATATGCCACCAAGAAAGGTTTTCAGTGCGGCTTAGCTCCATAGTTGAAACTCTAGACTGTGCGTTAACAACAACTATACCGTATGTGAGGGCCTGTCTGAGGAATTGTCTCCCATTGGCCTAGAGAGAACTGGGTCACTTAGTCCAAACCTGGTTGATGACAGTCTTGTAGAACCCTCTGGCATCACAAGAAGACCCAACATGTGTTAGGAGAGTACAGTGAAGCTTTGACCTCTTAAAATATAGGTTTTCCAACTAGGATTCTTAACAATTGGATGTCTGCCAGGGCGTCCCAGTATGCAGTACAGTATTTTTATCCATCTGTCAATAAATTCTGGATTTTGTTGTTTTACCAGAAGGTTTCCCATTGCTTTGCCTTGATAGTAATGATAAATAAATTCTCTGCAATTATAGTAACATTTTTCTTTGGATCGCTAACATCTTCTGTGAGAAGTCGGGTAGGGGAATCCTCAGCAGTCTGATGTTACCAAAAATGTATTGATATTTTCAGGGGTTGCCAGAACGTATCACTAGGCCACTATTTTTAGGTGCTGAAGGACTGAATTTTACTTATGGGAGCAGGAAGCAGGACTGTTCCTGGGTCCTGGACATGATCCCGGAAGAAATAGCCATTATTTTGGATTTGGATTGCTTCTACCCACTTTCTCCCCCCTCCCCCCCCCCCGCCCCCCCCTCTGCACTGGGCAATGAAAAAGGTTCCCTTTTGTAAGTAAAGGTGGGAGACAAGTTGGAGGGCCAATCATGATCCTCCAGTATGAGAGGAGCAGCCAACTTCAATGTACTTAAGTAACTGAGAGAGTTTACAAGAAGTACTCTCTCAGCAACTTACTTAAAAGTCAACTGAAGAGGAGCAAAAAACAGCCAGAAGCAGCTGGGAATGGGGGTGGAGATGGGGGGGGGAAGGGAGCGAGGTGGGGGGGGGAGGAATTTCCCCTACAAGGCAAGCTTTTCCTGCATCCCCACTGAGGAAGGATGGGCGTGCCTGTCAGCTTGTTTAGAGCGCCAACCCCCTCCCGCCTGCAGCTGGGCACCCATTACCCGGCTGTTCAACTGCATGATGAGACGAGAGTAGAATGTCATCGAGGCTTTATTACACAGAGATGTGTGGCCTCGTACAACAGCTTATGAAATGGCAGAAATCTACCCCCGTACCTGTAGAACAGGGACCTTACCGTAATACCCATATATACAATATAATACAACAGTGGTGACTACCACATTCACCCCCTGTTAAAAATGAGTCTAGCAGGGGTGGTGGAAAACTATATACATACAGATTGATTTAAAAATTACCGAGAAGGTTACAAATTTAGACGATCGGGCGCCTTGATCTGTCGTTGAGAGCGCCGCAGTACTGATGGTGACTCAGGCGTCGGCTTGGGCTTCGGTGACTCCAGGAGTGTGTCAAAATCCTCTTCATCCCCGGGTGGGAGCAAGGGGAGGACGGAATGTCCTGGAGTGGGGGCTGCGGTGGGATGCGCTGGGGGAGGGGAGGGTGGCGCCGGGGCGAGGGGGTGGGGGGGGGGGACCCAGCTGGTGCCAGATCGCTGAGGGAGACTGTGTTTTGGCGGTCGTCGTGGTACGCTATGTAGGCGTACTGCGGGTTCGTATGGAGTAGCTGTACTCTCTCAAACAACGGGTCCGCCTTGTGGAGCCACACGTGCTTGCGGAGGAGAACGGGTTCTGGAGCTGCCAGCCACGTTGGGAGCGAAGCCCCGGAGGTGGACTTTCTGGGGAAGGCAAGGAGACGTTCATGGGGGATTTCGTTGGTCGCGGTGCACAGGAGCGACCGAATGGAGTGATGTGCGTTGGGGAGGACCTCCTGCCAGCGGGCGGCCGGGAGATTTCTGGATCGTAGGGCCAGCTGGATGGCCCTCCAAACAGTCCCATTCTCCCGCTCCACCTGCCCGTTTCCCCTGGGGTTGTAGCTGGTCGTCCTGCTCGAGGCAATGCCCCTGTTGAGCAGGTACTGGCGCAGCTCCTCGCTCATAAATGAGGATCCCCGGTTGCTGTGAACGTAGGCGGGGAAACTGAACAGAGCGAAGATGGTGTTGAGGACTTTGATGACGGTGGCAGACGTCGGGGCATGGGACGGCGAAGGGGAATGGGGAATACTCGTTGACATCATTAAGAAAGTAAGTGTTGCGGTCGGTGGAGGGGAGGGGCCCTTTGAAGTCCACGCTGAGGCGTTAAGAGGGGCAGAAGGCCTTCACCAGGTGCGCACGGTCTGGCTGGTAGAAATACGGTTTACACTCCGCGCAGACCTGGCAGTCTCTGGTGATAGCCCTGACTTCCTCGATGGAGTAGGGCAGATTGCGGGCCTTAATAAAGTGGTAAAAGCGGGTGACTCCCGGGTGACAGAGATCGTCGTGCAGGGCCCAGAGTCAATCCACTTGTGCGCTGGTACATGTACCTCGGGACGGGACATCGGGGGGCTTGTTGAGCTTACCGGGACGATATAAAATCTCGTAATTGTAGGTGGCGAGCTCGGTCCTCCACCTCAAGATTTTATCGTTTTTGATTTTACCCCGCTGTGTGTTGTTAAACATGAAGGCAACCGACCATTGGTCAGTGAGGAGAGTGAATCTCCTGCGGCCAGGTAATGCCTCTAATGTCGCACAGTTTCAACGATCGCTTGGGTCTCCTTTTCGATGGAGGAGTGCCAAATTTCAGATGCATGAAGGGTGCAGGAAAAGAATGCCACGGGCCTGCCTGCCTGGTTGAGGGTGGCGGCCAGAGCGAAGTCTGATGCATCACTCTCGACTTGGAAGGGGAGCATCTCATCGACCGCCTGCATCACAGCCTTGGCGATGTCGGCCTTGATACGGTTGAAGGTCTGGTGAGCCACGGCCGTCAGAGGAAAAGCAGTGGATTGAATGAGTGGGCGGGCCTTGTCCGCATAGTTTGGGACCCACTGGGCGTAATACGAAAAGAACCCCAGGCATCGTTTGAGGGCCTTGGGGCAGTATGGGAGGGGGAGTTCCATGAGGGGGCGCATGCGATCGGGGTCGGGCCCTAGAACTCCGTTCATACCACATAGCCGAGGATGGCTAATCGGTTCATGCTGAACACACACTTCTCCTTGTTGTAAGTTAGGTTGAGGACTGTGGTGGTGTGGAGAAATTTGGAAAGGTTAGCGTCGTAGTCCTGCTGGTCATTGCCGCAGATGGTGACGTTGTCCAGGTAGTGGAAAGTGGCCTGCAGCCCGTACCGGTCAACCATTCGGTCCATCTCCTGTTGGAAGACCGTCCTGTTAGTGACGCCGAAGGGAACCCTAAGGAAATGGTAAAGGCTGCCGTCTGCTTCAAATGCTGTGTATGGGTGGTCCGCCTTACGGGTGGGAAGCTGGTGGTAGGCAGATTTCAGGTCCACTGTCGAGAAGACCCGGTACTGTGTAATCGGATTGACCATATCAGATATGCGTGGGAGGGGGTACACGTCGAGCTGCGTGTACCGATTGATGGTCTGACTGTAGTCAACGACCATCCTGTTTTTCTCCCCAGTTTCCACCACTACCACTTGGGCTTTCCAGGGGCTGTTGCTGGCCTCGATGATACTTTCCCGCAGCAGTTGCTGGATCTCAGACCTGATGAAGGTCCTGTCCTGGGCGCTGTACCGTCTGCTACTGGTGGCGACGGGTTTGCAATCCGGGGTGAGGTTTGCAAACAGGGAAGGCGGGTCGAGTTTAAGGGTCGCGAGGCCGCAAACAGTAAGGGGTGGAAGGGGCCTGCTATATTTCAGGGTTAGGCTCTGGAGGTTGCACTGGAAGTCCAGGCTGAGTAGCAAGGCAGCGCAGAGGTTGGGGAGGACGTAGAGCCGGAAGCCGCTGAACTCTATGCCCTGGACGGTGAGGGTGGCGATGCAGTACTCCCGGATCGCCACGGAGAGGGAACCGGAGGCCAGGGAGATTCTTTGGTTAGCGGGGTGTACCGCGAGGGAGCAGCGCCTTACCGTATCGGGGTGGATGAAGCTCTCAGTGCTCCCGGAGTCCAGAAGGCAGGATATCTCGTGCCCGTCGACCTTCACCTTTGTCGAAGCGGTCGCGAGGTTGTGCGGTCAAGACTAGTCGATTGTGACCGAGGCGAGACGCGGCTGGTCGTCGGCGGTTGCAGGCGATGAGCGGCCCGATGAGGTGCCCGATGGGCAGGGAGCATGAGGCAGGTAAGACGGCGGCGCCCACGGGCCGCATGTGTCCTGGGCCAGGCAAGATGGCGGCGCCCTCGGGCTGCACGTGACCTGGGGCAGGCAAGATGGCGCTGCCCATTGATTCTGAGGCAAGCAAGATGACGGCGCCCACGGGCCGCACATGTTGTGAGTGTAGCAAGATGGCGGCGCCCACGGGCTGCACGTGGTCTGAGGAGAGGAACGGGGGGGGGGGGTTGCTGGGACAATAGCGGCGATTCAGTGGGCCTGGCACACTCCAGCGAAATGTACCTTCTTGCCACAGGCCTTGCAGAGCGCGCTCCACGCCAGGCAGCACTGCCAGGTATGTTTTATCTGTCCGCAGAAGTAGCACTTGGGTCCCCCGGGGTTGGTTGGCTGCCGCGCGACGCAGGCGTGTCGCTGGTGAGGTCCACGATGGGGTGGCCGCTGGCGGGGTCCACGATGCACAGGGGGGGGAGGTCCGTGCGGTCGGGGACATAAGCCTGTATGTTGCGTGAGGCGACCGTGAGCGAGAGTGCTAGTTTCTTGGCCGCCACGAGGTCAAGCATGGCCCTTTCTAATAGGCGCTGGCGGATGTAGTCAGACTCTATGCCCGTAACGAACGCGTTTCTCATTAGCAGGTTCGAATGTTCAGTGGCCAAAACAACCTGACAGTCACAGTCTCTCACCAGGGCGAGCAGGGCACGCCAGAAATCTTCCACAGACTCACCGGGAAGTTGGTGCTGCGTGGATAGCAGGTGCCTGGCGTAGATCTTGTCGGTCTGCTGAGTGTAATTCTCCTTCAGTAGCGCCATGGCCACTGAGTAGGTAGGCGTGTCCTGGCCGAGGGGAAAAACTTTTGAGCTCAGCCGCGTGTACAGAATCTGGAGCTTCTGTGCTTCCGAGATTGGGTCTGGCGCAGACCCGATGTATGTTTCAAAGCAAGCTAGCCAATGTTGGAAGTCCTTTTTGGTGCTGTTTGCTTGAGGATGGAGCTGCAGGCGATCCGGCTTGATGCGGAGGTCCATCTCTGAAAAATCTCTGTGTAATAAATTGATGCACTATCAATTACGGCGAGACGAGAGTAGAATGTCATCGAGGCTTTATTACACAGAGATGTGTGGCCTCCTACAGCAGCTTATGAAATGGCTGCTGTTCGGAGAGCACACACATTTATACTCCGCCTCTTGGGCGGAGCCAGCAGGCAGGGATCTACCCCCGTACCTGTAGTACAGGGGCCTTACCGTAATACCCATATATACAATATAATACAACAGTGGTGACTACCATACTGCCCTGCCCCCACCCGTTGCATCGGGAAAATCACATTCAGCCTGCATCACCAACACTTAACAAGGGCAACATGGGCTTCCCAGCTCAGGAAGGGTGGGCGACCTTGCTAGCCCCTGAACATGCCTTGACCAATATTTCAATCACCAGGGAAGTGGTATCGAGTGAAATATTGGGTCTGCTGGCTGACAAATCCCAATTGGACTTCAACCCTAAGGTCTTGAAAGAAGTGGCAAATATGGTTTTAATTTTTGAAAATTCCCTAGGTTCGGGGAAAGTTCTATTAGATTGGAAGGTAACAAGTGTACCTCCTTTATTTAAAAAGAAAGGGAGGCAGAAAGCAGGAAACCACAGGCCAGTTAGTCTAACATCTGTCATAGAGAACATGTTAGAAGCCATTATTAAAGATGTTATAGCAGGGCACTTGGAAAAGAAAATCAAGGCAATCAGGCAGAGTCAACATGGTTTAGTGAAAGGGAAATCATGTTTAACTAGTTAATTGGAGTTCTTTGAAGGAGTGATGTGCTGTGGATAAAGGATAAAGGATGAATTTATTGTATTTAGATTTCCAAAAGGCAATTGACAAGGTGGCACATCAAACGTTATTGCATAAAATAAAAGCTCATGCTGTAGGGGGTAACATTTTGGCATGGATAGGAGATTGGCCATCTAACAGGAAATAGAGAGTTGGCATAAATGATTCTTTTTCAGGTTGGCAGGGTGTCATGAGTGAAGGGCCATAGGGATCAATGCTGGGGCCTCAATGTTTTACAAATATATAAATGACTTGGTTGAAGGGACTGAAACTTTGGGGCAGGATTCTCTGTTAGCTGACGCCGAAATAGGGAAACGGAATCGGGCGGAGAATAGCTTCTGACGTCAAAATCGAGGTAGACGCCGGTCTGACAACAAATCGGGATTCTCCGGCCCCCAAAAGCGACGTAAACGCACAGCCTGAAAGTACAGTCGGCATTAGCGGGCCTGATGCCTGATACTCCGGGGCCTCCGCGGTTCAGCGCCTCGGATGGGCCGATTTCTGGATGGCGTGTTTCTTATGAGATTTTAAAAATTGTGAACCTGGCGTCCTGGCTGTAGAACGAGAGAGAGGAGGTAGGAAGTGGCGTGGGGTGACTGCGGGCTACCGGCTCTGACACGGGCTGTGCTGGCAGTGGCGGGGAGGGAGGCCCTGCCAGGGCTGGGGGAGGGGAGGGGGAGGAGGGGACAGGCCGAGTGCCGGGGTGCCCCCACACAGGACAGGGGCGGAGCACAGGCACCGACCGCCTTACGGTGGCCATCTTGCTGACTACTCACCCCGGCCCCTGGGTCTACACAGTGACAACGATCATATGGATAGGCACTCCTCCCACCCCCGAAATCCCGAAATCCCTATCCAACAGGCAGCCACCCACTGGGGGACCACCCAGGGCCACACAAACGGCAGCCCCAAGTGTGGGCAGTGTCAGCCAACGGTGCCCCTGGCAGCAGGGACAGGTGCTAGGACCAGGGGCACGACGGGGTCGGGGTGCGGGGGGGTGGGAGGGGGGCATGCGTGGGTGTGGCCCACGGTGCCTAATGGGGGCCGCCGTGTAACCAATGGTACCTGGTTGGGCATGGGTTGTATGAGCCATGCTAACATATTTGCCTTTCACCCCCTGCAGAGAATGGCTTTTGGATATCAACCCGCGATGCTGGGCATCATGGCGATGGTCGCAGCCCTGCATGAATCCCTGAGGCAGCGTGAGCGGGGACCCCTCATAGAGAAGGCGGTGGCTGCTGCAGAGGAATGGGCTGCAGAGGGGCAGTTGGCAGCTGCTCAGGCTGGAGGGCCACCCGCCCAACAGGCCAAGGAGGAGGAGGTGCCAAGGAGGTGCCGAATGTGGCCACGCGTGTACCGCAACCCCATGTCATTTGACGACCTTCCGGACTGGGCAAGCAGACGAAGACTGCGGATGAGCAGGGCGACTGTCAGACGTATCTGCCAGATGATGGCACATCTGGCACCGCAGGGGTATGGGGGAGGACACCGGCTCCCGGTGACCATCAAGGTGACGGTCGCTATCAACCTCTACGCGATGGGGTCATTCCAGTCGCCGAGTGGGGACCTGTCCAGGATTTCACAGGTATCAGCGCACAGGTTCATCCGCGCCATCACTCATGCCCTATATGCTCAGGCGGAGCAGTGAACCCAGTACCCTGTGGACCGCGCCCAGCAGGATGCCCAGACAGTGGGCTTTGCTGCCGTCGCCAGAATGCCCCTGGTCCAGGGAGTGATCGATGTTCGATAGAGCGATATTCGTAGGGGGTCAAGGCTTTTGGGAGTAGGTGAGAAAGTGGAGTTAAGACCACAAACAGGTCAATCACGCTCTTATTGAATGGTGGAACAAGCTAAGGGACGGAATGGTCTACTACTGTTCCTATTTTTTAGAATCTAATTATCTCTCCACAGGTGAGCTATTTCCCTGGCTTTTATGCTTCCATGATGACCTTTTATATAACTTATAAAGGTTCTACCCCTATCACAAATACAGAGCTCTCAAAAGACTATCGTTCTAACATCATCCCTCTCTCAACCTCATATAATATATTATTGTTTCACAAACCTGAGGAGGTCTCAAAGAGCTTCACAGCTCGAGATGTGCTTTGGACAACAGCTCTTGTTGTTGTCATGTCGGGAAATGCAGCAGCTATTTTAAATGAAGTAGGAAAGTAAATTGTGAGGAGGATGTCAGGAGACAACAGAAACATAGATAGGTTAAGTGAGTGGGAAAAACCTGGCAAATGCTGCATAACATGGGAAAATATGAAATTGTCCAATTTGGCCACAAGAATAAAAATAGCGTATTATCTAAATGGTCAGAGACTACAGAGACCTGAGGTTTTTTTTGTTCGTTCATGGGATGTGGACGTCGCTGGTTGGACCCGCATTTATTGCCCATCCCTGAGGGCACTTTTAAGAATCAACCACATTGCTGTGGATCTGGAGTCACATGTCGGCCAGACAAGGCAAGAACAACAGATTTCCTTTCCTGAAGGACATTAGTGAACCAGATGGGTATTTTACAACAATCAACAATGGTTTCATGGTCATCGTTAGAATTTTAACTCCAGATTTTTATTGAATTCAAATTTTACGATAGGGGGGATTCCAACCCAGGTCCCCAGAGCATGACCCTGTGGGCGGGATTCTCCACCGGCTGGATTCACCGTTTTGCCGGCGCCCGGGGGTTTCCCGACGCCCACAACGGGAAACCCCATTGACCGGCCGGCGTAACGGAGAATCCCGCCGGCGGGTTGAGGCTGAAAAGTGGCGCAGCGGGGCGGAGAATCCAGCCCAGGGCCTCCGGATTATCAATCCAGCGACAATACCACCACGCCACTCCCTCCCCTGAGTTACAGAGGGATCTGGGTGTCCGAGTGCATAAATCACAAAAGGCTGGTATACAGGGACATCAGGTAATTAGGAAAACTAATAGAATGTTATTGTTTATTGTGAGGGCAATTGATTACAAAAGTAGAGAGGTTATGCAGTGTTACAAGGCATTGGTGAGACCACATCGAGAGTATTGCGTACAGTAACGGTCTCCTTATCTAAGGGAATATGTAAATGCATTAGAAACCGTTCAGAGAAGGTTTAACTAGACTAATACCAGGAATTAGCAAGTTCTCTTTTGTGGATGGTTTGGAGAGGTTAGATTTGTATCCACTAAAGTTTCGAAGAGTAGGCGACTTCATTGAAACATTAAAGATCCTGAGGGGGATTGACACGGTGACTGTGGAGGGGATGTTTCCTCTTGTTGGAGAATCTAGAACAAGGGGCCGCTATTTCAAAATAAGGGGTCGCTAATTGAAGACAGCAATGAGGAGAAATCTATTCTCACAGAGGGCCGTGAGTCTCTGGAACTCCTTCCTCAAAAGGCAGTGGGAGCCAAGTCTTTTAATATTTTTAAAACAGAGCTAGATATATTCTTGATTATCATGAGAGTGTTTGGTAATCGGAGGTAGACAGCATGTGGGGTTAAGGTTGCAATCAGGTCAGCCATGATCTTATTGAATAGTGGTGGAACAGGCTTAAAGGATCGAGGGGCCTCATCCTGCTCCTAATTCTTCTGTTCATATGGTTGCACCAGACTGGATCTGGAATTTCAGTGCTGGTATTTTTGGGTGCCAGCCACCTCTATTCCCACACTTGGTGGGGCCTGAAGATCCTGTCCCATCTGTGCGTCAATGTCCTCAACAGCGTGTCCACATTTGCTGGCCCTCTCTCACATGGCTATGTTTTGAATACCTCTGTTGAAATTAATGTAAGCATTTTACGCAGATATTGCAACACTTGCACTGAGCTGTATTTACGAAGAGGCCAGATTCAGTCCATAATAGCACTTTTAACTTCAAAGATCATATCAAGATGCTTCAAAGAGACTTCAGCCAAAATTAGATGCTGAGCCAAAGAAGGGGATATTACCTCAGTTGTTTTTTTCAATTTTAAAATTCTCACCCTCATGTTAAAATCTCGCCAACCCCCCTCATCCCTCATTAAGTTTGTCAACTCCTCCTGCTCGACGATTGGGCAGTCCTGCAACTCTGCTCTCTTTCACCATTTTCTTAATCCCACCATTGATTAAGGTGGGACTTTCAATAATTTAGTTCCTAATGGCCTGGAATTCCCCCTTCAAACCACTTTGCATCACCATCTTGCTCTCCACCTTGAAGGCACTGGTTTAAGCTTACCTCCATAGGAACATAGAAACAGCAGTAGGCTATGCCACCCCTCCAGCCTGTCCTACCGTTCAATGAGATCATGACTGAGCTGTGGCCTAACTCCATGGGCAGGATTCTCTCAGCCCGGGGCCAGGCCGGAGAATCCCCGCGACGGGCGGGAATCGCGCCATGCCGCCCCGACGCCGACACGCGATTCTCCGCAGAGCAGAGAATCGGCGCCATTGGCGCGGCATGGTTGGCACGGCGCCAGTAGCGGGCCGCTGTACGTGGCCGGCCCGCTGCTTCTCGGGCCGGGGTGGGCCGAACGGCCATTGTGGAAACGGCGAGTCCCGCCGGCGCCGTTCTGACCTGCTCTCAGCCGGCGTGACCTCAGCGTTGAAGGATTGGGTGGCAGCCTTTGGGGGGGGTAAGGGGTGTCCGACCCTGGGGGGGCCCTCCGATGTGGCCTGGCCCGCGGTCGGGACCCACCGATCGGCCTCTCTGTCTTCCGGCCTCCTTTCTTCCGCGCCGGCGCCTGTACACCTGCGCCATGTTGGGTCGGTGCCGGCGCGGACAAGGGAGACAACGCGTATGCTTGGAAATCGCGCCAGTGGGACTGCGCATGCGCGGGTTCGCGCCGGACCCACTGCGCATGTGCGCATCCCCCGGCACCCATTCCACAGCCGGATCAGAACTGGAGCGGCATGAACCGTTCCAGCGCCCGGCTGGCCCACTATAGGGGTTAGAATTGCTGATCCTGGGGCCGGGTTGACGCCGTCGAGAAACGCCTCAGGATCAGGGAATCCCGCCCCATATACCTGTCTTTGGGTCATATCCCATAATATCTTTGCTTAACAAAAATCTGTATACCTCAGATTTAAAATTAACAACGATTCCAGCTACAACTACTGTTTGTGGAAGAGAATTCCAAACCTCGCCCATCCCTTGGGTGAAGAAGTGCATCCTAAAATCTCTCCTGAATGGTCTAGCCCTCATTTTTAGACTCTGCCCCCAAATTTAGAATCTGCAACCAGTGCTTATCTTTATCTATCCTGTCTTTTCCTGTTAATTTCTGAAATACTTTAACCCAAGCACAGTTGCTTCACAGCTCCAGGGTCCCAGGTTCGATTCCCGGCTTGGCTCACTGTCTGTGCGGAGTCTGCACGTTCTCCCCGTGTGTGCGTGGGTTTCCTCCGGGTGCTCCGGTTTCCTCCCACAGTCCAAAGATGTGCAGGTTAGGTGGATTGACCATGCTAAATTGCCCTTAGTGCCCAAAACGGTTCGGTGGGGTTACTGGGTTACGGGGATAGGTGGAGGTAGGATGCTCTTTCCAAGGCCGGTGCAGACTCAATGGTCCGAATACCTCCTTCTGCACTGTAAATTCTATAATTCGAGCTTTGGTTGTGTGTCATAATGCCCGCTTCTTGACTCAGTGTGAATTGTGGGATCATCTGTTGGGAAGCTGCTTTAGATGTGTGAGTTGTTGTTTAAAAATGTGTGACATTGCTCTTGACCAACAAAATTACAAATGAATTAGCGTTCATTGTGAATATAATTATGCTGCTCTAAATAAAATACTGTGTATTGTGCCATTAAAATTATTCTCACGTACTGGATTATTTGCTTTCCTTCTACTCAAGGGATAGAGTCTATTTGTAATAGATGCCCTATCTATTTATTGTGCCCCTATAGCGATCCCAAAAGGAATTGGCTAAATGATGATACGATGGTGGTACATTTTTCAATATCACAACAGATGGAACAAAATATCTCCAGTGAGGAACTAGAAAGAAAAAGATATATAGTCCACAAGCCATGGAATTCCTTACATCACCTTTCCTGCAGTTCAAAGTCTTTTTCCAGATGAAAATGGTGTTTGCACATGGAACTCTATCCCTAGTTTGATGAAAGACTGGCATATACGTACCATTTTTTGTGACCTTGGTATATCCTGAAGCCCTTTCCAGCCAGTGAAAGGGTGGCATGGTGGCACCGTGATTAACATGGCTGCCTCACAGCACAGAGACCCGCATTCACTTCCGTCCTTGGGTGACTGTCTTTGTGGAGTTTGCACATTCTCCACGTGTTTGCTTGGGTTTCCTCCGGGTGCTCCGGTTTCCTCCCACAGTCCAAAGAAGTGCAGGTTAGGTGGATTGGCCATGCTAAATTGTCCCATAGTGTCCAAAGATGTGTAAGTTAGGCAGGGTTACGGGATTAGGATGCAGGAGTAGGCCTAGGTATGGTCTCTTTCAGATGGTCGTTGCAAACTCCATGCATGAATGGCCTCCTTCTGCACTGTAGGAATTCTGTGATTCTATGAAACACATTTTTCAGTAGAGTTACTGTAATAATGTTGGTCATGTGGCAGCCCACCTTCGCCCAGAAAATTCCCACAAACATCAATTATTAGCTGTTAATAAAAAGAGCTATTTATAATTACCAAATAATCAGCTTGTTGATGTTAAATGAAGGAGATATGCTGACCAGAACACCAAAACAGCACTCTTGCTTTTCAAGTAGTGCGATGGCATAGTTTTCATCCATCTGACAGGGCAAAACATCCAAATGATAGCTCTCCAACAGTACCCCTGTGATCAATGTAGAGTACTAACTTGCAGCACCATGAATGAGTGAGCATGGGTTACACTGGAGTTAGAGGTCTGGACGACAGAATCCAGCTCTGTAGTACTACTGGTTTTGGCGGAGAAGAGAGATACAGCGGGTATCTGCTCCCAATGACTTTGGGCATGATCCACACCATTTGCCCTGTTAAGAAAGGCAATCGTGCAGACATTCCAGCATCAAGCAAAGTTAGCAGCTCATGTTGTTAGGCAGTGTCTCATGCTGATCTGCTGCGTGATCTGCCATTTTTGGCCTTACAGTTCCTTCTTAAACACTCTCAGCTGTATAAGCATTAAACTTTGCAGGGACATTCCCAATGCCACCATTTAAAAAATCACCTTGCAACCTCCAGGCGATATGCCTTTGACTTTCTTTTCCTGTTGCAGAGTTAAGTACAATATATTTTGTTGTTGGGCACAAATTCCTTTGGTTAGAAGGGCATGGCACTGGACTTTGAAAGGACTGGTATGGGGTTAAAAAGCCTCTGTCTCAGTAAGTGGGTTGTACTGGCAGATATTCCTCTTAGGATGCATGACATGGAGGTGGAGCAGATATAATTGCCACAGAAAGTGTTTGTGTTTTATTGTTGTCCATGATCAAAGTATTTTTATGTATGAGGTTAGTATTTTTCACCCTCAGAGTGGTCTGTCCCAATTTAAATGTTTTCAGCAGCAAGCGTTTGTGAATTTAAAAATAAACAATGAGAGGGATTTCACCCCACCCCCCACAGCATGTTTCTTGGCAGCGGGAGATGGGTCACCATTGTCCAGCAGTGGGATCTTCTAGTCCCACAGTTGTCAATGGGATTCCTCATTGAATCCACCCCTTGCTGCCGGGAAAGCCACAGCGGGGGTGGATAACCCTTGGCGAGAATGGCCAGAACATCCGCCCCTCAATATTTCATATCATACACTTTTCCAAGAAGTTTAACATATGACATCTCACACACTATTGCACATGCAAAGATTAGATGCACATTATGGCACGAATATGATTACATTCTGGAATTATTTTAGTCTCTTTCATAGCAGGCTTGTAGATTCTTAGATGAATGAATGTTTTAGTTGGAGTGGAAGACTTGGAAAAAAAAAATAATTCTCAGTGAGCTGTAAGGCTTTTTGAGTTGAATTGTCAGGTCGGCTCTCAGGTGACTTGAAGTTGGAGCTGGTTAGGGGAGAGTCCTTCTCCCATATTCAAGGTATAACTGTTTATTAATATGGCTGTTCAGTTGACTTGAAGCTGATTTGATAGCTTTTCCTATGGTCCTTCTGATGGTATCAATTCAGAACAGCTTCTCCTGTTATCTTTAAACAACAGGAAACAAACATGGCTGCCATACCCACCTGAGCTTCAACAAGGGGGGGCACAGTAGCATAATGGTTAGCATAGTTGCTTCACAGCTCCAGGGTCCCAGGTTCAATTCCCGGCTTGAGTCATTGTGCAGAGTTTGCACTTTTTCCCTGTGTCTACGTGGGTTTCCTCCAGGTGCTCCCGTTTCCTCCCACAGTCCAAAAATGTGCAGGTTAGGTGATTGGCCTTGATAAATTGTCCCTTAGTGTCCAAAAAGGTTGGGTTGGGTTGGGTTGGGTTACTGGGATAGGGTGGGGGTGTGGGCTTAGATAGGGTGCTCTTTCCAATGGCCGGTGCAAACTCAATGGGCCGAATAGCATCCTCTGCACTGTAAATTCTATGATTCTATAACAAGCCCAAAGTCCTTTTCCAAATTAGTTTATTGAACATTCTGTGTTGTGGTATTTCACACCTTGAGAGTTTCAGGCAGCAAGATCTTTGTCTATAGGATGAAAAGTCATGGGAACACAATGGAAGCACGATGAAAATCATTCCATATTCATCTAACACCCATTGAGTTTTAATATCTCTCTTGTCCATGGCGAAGGAGAAAGGTACGTCAACTGGTATGTTAAAATCTTTTCTGTTGTTGGTCCATCCTTAAGAAAGAGATGTGTGAATTTCACACAAGTGCCGTGATTATCCATATTTTAATTAGTTATTTGCGTGCGTTTAAGAACCGTCTGGAGCTGGATAATGACAATCACCTGATATACTACAGCCACCTTAAATGGCTTTTAGTGTCTACGTTTTAAAATATATCCTTAAAGTTTGTAATATCTTCATACATGTACTGGGCATGACATAACAAAGAGGAAAGGCTGTTTGCAGAAGGAGGTCAGGTTCTCCACAAATGGGAACAGCCTTTAGACTCTTAAGAAAACATTTCTCTTACTCCCCCTCAACCAGGAGCAGTGTTTGGGGTGGCTATGATTCACCAAGGAAGTGGTCACTGAATTGTGTCATCTCCTCCAAATTGGACCTGCCCCACAGAGCAAGATAAGGATGGCATTGCCAGTGGTTGTCATGGTCACTGTGGTCCACATTTCTACAGCTAAGGATCTTTCACAGTTTGCCATGCACCTCTGCATTCGGGAGGTGCCCAAGTTTCCTTACCTCAAGAAAGGGCATTTTATTTTTTTTCAAACAATGGGAAGCAGGAAGAGTAGGGATGTGATTTGGCAGACCAGCAAGGTCCCCAGTGATACAGAACCAGCAACTAAGTGCACTTCATGCTGTGCACACAGCATCTCATTAGGGAGATGCACCATAACAGCGTAGGGCATCGTTCCTTGTATCTGCCTTTGGTATCCGACCACACACAGACCAACATGTTGGTGAATGACTGTCATCCTGACAGAGATCATAATGTTTTTATTCTCTGACAGTCAGCTGTTCCCACCGTCTTTGAGCCATTTACCAAACCAGAGGGTTTACAAGAGCTAACAACCCCAAGCAGGATTCATGACTTCACCCCACGTGTGGACTATTTCCTCTAACAAGAGATATGTTACAACAAGGAATTGCAAATCATGCTGGGCCTCTCAAGTCAGGCCCGTCCTCTGACCTCCCCAAGGTTTGTTCAGTAATGTTGCTCCCATGTCGATCTTCACAGGACCACCCCAGAAAATGTCATTTCCAGTTTCTGGTTCGCCCTGTAAACAGAGGTCACCAGTTGTGGGGAAGGGAGGGGAGGAGGAAGGAGAAGGGAAGGGAGAGGAGGGGGATGGAGTGAGAAGGGGGAAAGGGGAAGGAAGAATGGGAAGAGGAGGAGAAAGAGGAAGGGAAAGAGCAGGGGGGAAGTGGAGTGGGAAAGCGATGAGGAGGAGCAAGTGGGAAGGGAGTGAGGGAGAGTGGAGGGGTAAATGAGGGAGGGATGAGGGGAAGGGGAGTAGGAGGGGTTTGAGGAGGGGAACAAAGGGTGTGGTGGGTTGGAGAGGAGCGAGAGGAATAAGAGAGAGATTGGGGGGGAGGGAGTGTGTCGCTTACCATTACATAGATAATCAGCTAGGACTTGGGAAACATTTGGATATATATAGTCACATTTTATTGTGATCACTGCAAATCGCAAATTGACAGCTTTCATTTGGCATCGCAAGTATGGCTCTGTGTGAAATTAATAGTTAAATGTTCAATTCTGAGAGAAATCTAATAGAATGATAGCCAGATGATTGCTTGTGAGTGCAAGTGATATCCAATGATGGCAAAATGACTGCGATTGAGAACAGTTGATGCTAAATGAAAGGTATTGAAAGCAAATTATATCAAATGATGTGTAAAGTTTTGACTAGGGATTCAGTACAGTGACATCAAAGTGTATTAGCTCAGTGGGACCAAAACAAACTTTGCCCCCATCCAAATTATGTACCCATAGATGAAGGTTCAGCATAATCTATATGCAAAACTGGATAACAGTGCACGTGCAAACACCCTTCCACTTCATACACTGTGCCCAGAGAAGTGCCAAGCGATGCTTCAATTAATAGATGCTAAACTCATCGCTTAAATTTACATTGAGATTCCATCCCTGGTCATCCATTATGCTTAAGTGTCATTACAAAAACTCACCCTGGTAAGCCCAGATATTTTAGGTTGTGGCCACCACAGGTCCAATGTTTGTAAACATACCTGTTTGTAAGGACCTGTCCTTGGTCATGGTATTGTCCAGCCAATGACAAGGACCACAGATCACAAGGAGCACCATTAGAAAACTTGTGATTATACTGTGAGATCACCTCACTCTGCACTGCAGATCATCAGCCAGTAGACTTCGCAACACTGTTTAATCTGAATATGCATACCCATTCTGAACTTGCAAGCTTCCTACTGTAGAATCAATGTAATATATGTTACTCATTTGCTTCTTACTAGGATGTTCTTAAACCCAATGTTGATTAACACTCGTGGTCTTCCAATTAAAGCAAATAATTTATTGAGTAACTTAAACAATTAAACTGTGAATTTGTTCTCTCTCCAATACTTACACTAGATATTAAATAAACAAGATTGAATAATAATAAACTATGATTAACTACACTTGCACTCTGAGCTAACTGTCTCTACCTCTAGTCACTAGTCAATATACACACGAGAGGCGGGAACTCAGCTTGAGTCTGTCTTTTATACCCCTTTCTAGTGCTGCCATCTAGTGATCACTTAGCTATTATGACTATACATTAACCCCTTGGGTGTATACAGACATGCAAATCACTACAGGTACTCCCAGGGGTATGTGATGCACTCGTCGAAAAACAGGGGAAGACAAAACATCCCCCACGACTGGCATACAGGTAACAAAATACCCAATCTGATCATCAGACAGAAAGTTTGAGTCTAATAATCAATTTACAGCACGTGGAATCTAGCAGAAATTATCAGCATATGCCCAGACCAAGGTCGTACCAAGTGTGAACACCAAATGTCATGACAGTGCAACATAACTGATACCAAATCAGAGCAGCACCACAGTGTGAAATTGAGACCAATCCTACTGCAATTAGCACTGCTGCCTCACAGCGCCAGGAACCCGCATTCAATTCCGGCCTTGAGTCACTGTCTGTGTGGAGTTTGAACGTTCTCCCTGTGTCTGCGTGGGTTTCCTCCGGGTGCTCCAGTTTCCTCCCATAGTCCAAAGATGTGTGGGTTAGGTAGATTGGCCATGATAAATTGCTCCTTCATGTGCCACGGATGTGCAAATTAGGTTATGGGGTAATGGGGATAGGGCAGGGTGTACAGGTGAGTGGACCTGGGTAGGGTGCTTGTTCAAAGGGTTAGTGCAGGCTCGATGGGCCAAATGGCCTCCTTCTGTACTGTAGGAATTCTATGATTCCATGATTCTAAAAGATTTAACATACGCAAAGCAATCCTAACCAGCATTTGGAAAATGTACAGCAGCTCCCAGTAAAGATCAACACAACTAAGACTGGGTGGTAGGCATATTGCCGATACATTTCGGAGAACCTGTAAATGTATTAGTCTATGTTAAAGTACATTCAGACACACTGTTATTTGTTTTGCTTTCATGTAAATAGTTTGATTCTTTAAAGGTAAACCTTTATTTAGAAAGAAAGGGGATGTTGTGACATGATGTGCATATACTATTAAAGAATTGTATCTTAAACATCTGTCAATCATTGCATATCTTGACAGGATGTGATATATTAGTCAAATTACTTCTCGGCAGTAGGCACGCGGCAGGGTAGAGATTGAATGTCCCATACTTAGACATTTCTTCAAGCGTCCTTCAGGAAGCACAGGAAAACTGTACGACTCCCATTCAATCCACAAATCATCAAGAAATTCTGATGGGTCCAGCAATAATGGTATCATTTGGCTCATTCATGGGTCCTATTGACATCTTGCGGTGAGCTTCCCGCATGGGCCCCTTGCCACCTCTGATTTAATCGCAGAGCATCTTCCCATTGCTGTTTGACTGACGCATGGCCACCCCATGATTAATTGGGCCCAGTGCCATGTTCCCCGCCATGACGGGTTAGAATAAATTTCACCCATCAGTACGGATCCCACCTCGGTATAAACTCTAAAGTCTGTGCAGTATCTGAGATGGTGGCTGCGGGTGTCATATTAAGTGATGGTGCTACTTGGTGTCTGTGGTCTACTTTTTGGCCTGCATCATCAGGCACAACTGGCTGAACAGCAGGGCGGAGGCCTCTCCATGATAGTGTGAAAGGGGAGGTTTGGTGAGGGAAAGCATGTGAGCGGAAAGCGAGAGGTGAATGTTTAAACCAACTGTGGCTTGGACTTCATACCAAATAGTAACGTTTAGGTGAAATGGGATTTGATAAGATGTGTATGACAGGAACATACCTTGCTTCAGCAAAGCCAGTTGCAATAACATCCATAACCACCACAACAATAGTGCACAGTATCAACCCTTACAAAAGGGTGAGGAGATCTGGCCATGCTATACCCCCACCAGATCTCTGCTGCTCCCTCCTGTTATGTACCACTCGGTCCTGAAATAAAAACGAAGTGAGTTAGTGATTTTATCACAGTGTGTTTGGATGCTGTGCCTGCCATAGCTGAATGACTAGAGGTCCGAGGGAGCTGTTAGAGATGCATGTGAGGCTTGAGGCAGTGGTGAGTAAGGGTGAAATGGAGCATACACATCCTGATTGCTAGAGGTTGTTCATGGTTGAACTATGGAGTGTGGTGGAGGCAGATTCAATCGAGGAATTCAAAAAGGAATTAGATGGTTGTTTGAAAAGAAGAAATGTGTAGGGTTATGGGCAGAAGGCAGGAGAATGGCACTAAGTGAACCGTTCATTAGGAAAACCAGTGTGGACCTGATGGTTGATTGTGTGTGGTGCATCGGGCAGTGAAGGAGTTCACTGAGCTATTTCCGACACTGTTTTTCAAAATTCTTTCAGAGGCGCTGGCTATCTGGACCAGCATTTATTGCCCACCCCGAACAGTCCTTGTACTATCTGGTTTGCTAGGCCATTTGAGAGTCAACCATATTGCTGTGGGTCTGAAGTGACCTGTAGACCAGACCGGGTAAGGGCAGCAGTTTTCCTTCCCTAAAATAAACTAATGAACCAGATGGCAATGGTTTCATTGTCGTGATTAGACTTTTAATTCCAGATTTTTGTTGAATTCAAATTTCACGATCTGCCGTGGTGGGTTTCGAACCCAGGTCCCCAGAACATTACCCTGGGCCTCTGGATTGCCAGTGACAATTTCACTACCAGTGACATTACCACTATGTCGCTGCCTCCACTTGTTGCCAGATTCTTGGGACTATACTCCTTTCATTAACTTCTAAGTTACCTTCTCCCATTCTGTTCCAAGCATTGGCTTGGAGGGCCACCTCGTTCCATTGGAAACATGACCTGTCTCCTGGGGCGAAATTCTCCGTTATCGGCGGAAACTCCGCCGATCGGCGCAAAAAACGGAGTAAATCCCACTTGCGTCACGTCATAAAAATGGGCCGATAGTCTGCGGCCCGAAATGGGCTAGCAGTGACGTAACGGGATCCGCGCTTGCGCAGTGGTTCACGCCGTGCAGCGTCATACGCGCTGCACGGCGTGACGGCTCATAAGGCCGCGCAGCTCCCCCCCACCCGACCGGAACAGCCGACCGCAACACCCGACTTGATGGCTGGCCGTCGCTCAGCCCCGAGGTTCGAGTCACGCGATGTGGAGGCGCTCCTGGATGCGGTGGAGCAGAGGAGGGACGCCCTGTATCCCGGGCACGGCCGCAGAGTTGCCCCACGCCACAGCCGGCGTCTGTGGAGGGAGGTGGCAGAGGCCGTCACCGCTGTGGCCCTGACACCACGGACAGGCACCCAGTGCCACAAGAAGGTGAACGACCTCGTCAGAGCAGGCAGGGTGAGCGTCCCCCATATCCCCCATATCCCCTCTCCCCCAAATCCCCCCCTCCCCCATATCCCCCCCTCCCCCATATCCCCCCCTCCCCCATATCCCCCATATCCCCCCTCCCCCATATCCCCCCTCCCCCATATCCCCCCCTCCCCCATATCCCCCCTCCCCCATATCCCCCCTCCCCCATATCCCCCATATCCCCCCTCCCCCATATTCCCCATATCCCCCCCTCCCCCATATCCCCCCTCCCCCATGTCCCCCATATCCCCCCTCCCCCATATCCCCCATATCCCCCATATGCCCCCTCCCCCATATCCCCCCCACCCCCATATCCCCCCTCCCCCATATCCCCCCTCCCCCATATCCCCCATATCCCCCCTTCCCCATATTCCCCATATCCCCCCCTCCCCCATATCCCCCCTCCCCCATGTCCCCCATATCCCCCCTCCCCCATATCCCCCATATCCCCCCTCCCCCATATCCCCCCTCCCCCATATCCCCCATATCCCCCCCTCCCCCATATCCCCCATATTCCCCCCTCCCCCATATCCCCCATATCCCCCCTCCCCCATATCCCCCATATCCCCCCCTCCCCCATATCCCCCCTCCCACATATCCCCCCTCCCCCATATCCCCCATATCCCCCCCTCCCCCATATCCCCCCTCCACCATATTCCCCATATCCCCCCTCCCCCATATCCCCCCTCCCCATATCCCCCATATCCCCTCCCCCATATTCCCCATATCCCCCCCTCCCCCATATCCCCCCTCCCACATATCCCCCATATTCCCCCCTCCCCCATATCCCCCATATCCCCCCTCCCCCATATCCCCCATATCCCCCCCTCCCCCATATCCCCCCTCCACCATATCCCCCATATTCCCCCCTCCCCCATATCCCCCATATCCCCCCTCCCCCATATCCCCCATATCCCCCCTCCCCCATATCCCCCCCTCCCCCATATCCCCCATATCCCCCCTCCCCCATATCCCCCCTCCCCCATATCCCCCATATCCCCAAGTGAATCCAGCCCTAACCTTAACCTCTGCAATGCACGCGCAACCGATGGCGTGCATTCATATACCTGCCTAACACTGTTGCCTTTTACCCCTGCCACCACCCCCCACCCCCAGGAGAAGCGCGCACACAACAATAGGGAGCATGTGAGGACTGGAGGAGGGCCCGCTGATGAGAGGCCACTGACCGTACACGAGGAAAGGGCCCTAGAACTGGCTGGCGGACCTGAGGACCGGGAGGTTGCTGATGCAGAGGTCGGGGCCCCAAGAGCAAGTGAGCCACCAACAGCCCGTCCCCATATCCCCCCTCCCCTATATCCCCCTCTCCCGTATCACCTGATCACTGCCTGATGTCTAACCATGCATGCTTCATTGTGTATCGCAGGACCAAACGTCCAGGCACCCATCCCCGCAGATGCAGACCGCCCGCAGGATGCCCCTCCGAGACCACGGGAGACGGAGAGACCCGCACCCTCCAGCATGCGACGCCCGCAGGATGCCCCTCGGAGACCACGGGAGACGGAGAGACCCGCACCCTCCAGCATGCGACGCCCGCAGGATGCCCCTCGGAGACCACGGGAGACGGAGAGACCCGCACCCTCCAGCATGCGACGCCCGCAGGATGCCCCTCGGAGACCACGGGAGACGGAGAGACCCGAACCCTCCAGCATGCGACGCCCGCAGGATGCCCCTCGGAGACCACGGGAGACGGAGAGACCCGAACCCTCCAGCATGCGACGCCCGCAGGATGCCCCTCGGAGACCACGGGAGACGGAGAGACCTGGAGCAACAGAGAGACGACACCCCCGTCACGTGCGGGAGCGACCACCCAGCGATGAGGGGGGCAGCCACAGGCCCCCGTCACATCCGAGCCAGGACACCACTACCCAGGACACCACTATCCAGGACACCCCTACCCGGGACACCACTATCCAGGACACCCCTACCCGGGACAGCACTACCCGGGACAGCACTACCCAGGACACCCCTACCCGGGAAGACGAAATACCGGACAGTGACTCAGAGTGGATGGGTGGAGACGAACCCCCACCCCAAAGTGCCATGGACTCAGAGTGGGACGAAGAGCACGACACAACGCCACTGCTGTCACCAACACCCTCCACCATCGCAGAAACACTCACCACGGTTGGGCACTTTAGTGATGAGGCGTCTGGTACACTCACTGGTGCGCACAACACAGCCGTCCCGGTACAGCAGGTGGAGGTAGGAGCAGCAGAGGGACCGGGCGGTCGGACGGCAGCCCAGGCCAAGCGAACATCTGCCTCCCAGATGGATCCCGGGTTCCTGCAGTTACCACACCCACACATAGATCCGATGCAACCACCGACACGGAGACGAGCGAATAGGGTGAAGGGTGGCTTGCGGCGGCTGCGGTCGCAGGTGGAGGAGTCCACCCGCGTCCAGGAGCTGGGAGTGGTCCCGGTCATGCGTGCCACCCAGGCTGACACCGCACGGGTGGCGTCCGCGGTGGAGGCAATGGGTGCGACGGTGTCAGACATGGGGAACGGTTTGCGAGGCCTGGGGCCTTCCGTGCAGGCGGCGTCTGTGGCCCAGGAAATGGCTGCCCTCTCACAGGAGGCCATGAGCCAGTGCCAGCGCCAGATGGCAGAGGCGCTCAACGCCATAGCCCAGTCTCAGCAGGCCATGGCCCAGTCTCAGCAGGCCATAGCCCAGTCTCTGCAGGCCATGGCCCAGTCTCTGCAGGCCATGGCCCAGTCTCAGCAGGCCATCGCTGAGGGCATCGGCGCCAGTGGCCATGTGCGAGCTGGCGTTGCACTGTCGCAGACAGGGTTCGACAACCCCCTGGGCTCCATGGCTGCAAACCTGCAGACCCCTGTCGATACCAGCACGGGCCTCCAGGACTGGCAGCGCCAGATGTCGGGGGCGCGTCGGATGGCCAGTCCGTTCGCATCCCCCACCCATGTAGAGGCCTGGGGGCCATCGGGCACCCCGAGGGAGGAGGAGGTGTTGTGGTCCGTCCCGGCTCCCTCTGTAGGGGAGGTCCCGGTACACCGCGACACCTCGGACTCCCCCCCTTCCGTCCCAGGTGCATCGGGTGGGCAACGGGCAGGACAGGCTGGCAGCTCGCCATCCCAGTCGCCCGGGCCGCAGCCTGGCCCATCTAGGCCAGGACGCCCCAGGAAACGGCCGCCAAAGGGATCCAGTGTCAGAGGGCAGGAATCACAGGAGTCCACCTCCAGTTCTGCTGTACCGTCTGGGGAACCACGTAGACGTAGTCAAAGGGCCCGTAAGGCCAAACAATTAGACACTGAGTAAGTTGGCACGGGTGCAGGGCACAGATGAATTTTAGGCGCTAGGGCACGTGCATGAACTCCTTTGGTTATTAAAGTCAATGTTACACCTACCGAAGCTGCCTTTGTGCTCTGTCCAAAGTGTGCGGGGGTGTCATGTACGTTGAGCGCAAGTGTGTGTGTGAGGGGTGGTCTTACCTCAGCCCCAGGTGAGTCTGCCCCCTTCCCCCTGGGCCGCCATCAACATCCCCCGGGCAGAGGACGGGACCGTGCGCTGCAGTGTCACAGCCGCATGCAGGGATGGTCCGGGTGGATGGTGGTACTGTGGCCATGGGTCAGACATAGTCCAACGATGTAGAGCCAGGAGCTCATCGGAGGCGGGCTGTCATCATTCTCCATGGCCTGCGATAGACACGCGTCCACCCGCAACTGGGTGAGCCCGGCCCGTTGTGCCGCCGGTGGATCGGCAATTGGGAGTGGGGGGGTGGTGTGCATGCGGGTGGGGTGTGTGGGGTTGGGGAGGGGGTGATGGTGCTGGGTGGATGGATGGGTGGGGGGTGTGGGTGGTCGGCTGTTGTCATGGTGTGCGGTCTGTGGCCATACTACCCGATTCCCACGCCCATCTAGTCAGTGAAGCGGGCGTCTATCAGTCTGTCCCGTGCCCGCTGGGCCAGCCGGTAACGGTGGACAGCCACCCGTCTGTGTCTACCCCGTCTGCCCTGACCATTGCCCCCATCCCCCTCATCTGGGGAGGACTGGGCCTCTTCCTGCTGCTCCTCCACTCCGCCCTCCTCTGCCTGCGGCACATCGCCCCTCTGCTGGGCTATGTTGTGCAGGACGCAGCACACCACAATGATGCGGCCGACCCTATCTGACCGATACTGGAGTGCGCCCCCAGAGAGGTCCAGGCACCTGAAACGCATCTTCAGCACGCCAAAGCACCTCTCGATCACTCCCCTTGTCGCTACATGGGCATCATTGTAGCGGTTCTCCGCCTCATTGCGTGGCCTCCGTATAGGCGTCATCAGCCACGATCGCAATGGGTAGCCCCTGTCGCCCAGCAACCAGCCCCTCAGCCGGGGATGGCGTCCCTCGTACATGCCGGGGATGGATGACCGCGACAACACGAATGAGTCATGTACACTGCCTGGGTAACGGGCGCAGACGTACAGGATCATCATGCGGTGGTCGCAGACCACCTGTACGTTCATCGAATAGGTCCCCTTCCTATTAGTGAACACGGCCCTGTTATCTGCAGGTGGCCGCACGGCGACGTGCATCCCATCGATCGCGCCCTGGACCATGGGGAACCCGGCAATGGCAGAGAAGCCCACGGCCCGGGCATCTTGGCTGGCCCGGTCCACGGGGAAGCGGATGTAGCGGTGCGCCATGGCATAAAGGGCATCTGTCACTGCCCGGATGCACCGATGCACCGATGTCTGCGATATGCCGGACAGGTCCCCACTCGGTGCCTGGAATGACCCCGTTGCATAAAAGTTCAGGGCCACCGTAACCTTGACGGACACGGGGAGAGGGTGTCCCCCGCCAGTGCCACGCGGTGACAGGTGTGCCAGCAGGTGGCAGATGTGTGCCACGGTTTCCCGGCTCATCCGGAGTCTCCTCCTGCATTCCCGGTCCGTGAGGTCCTGGTATGACTGCCGGGGCCGGTACACACAGGGCGCCCTCGGGTGCCTCCGTTGCCGTGGGGCCGCGACGTCCTCCTCCCCCTCCTCGTCCTGTCGGTCAGGTGTCCCTCCAGCCTGGGCGGCTGCCGCCTGCCCCTCTGCGGCAGCCTGCGCCGCCTCTCTGGCACGCTCCTCCTCCTCCTCCTCCTCCTCCTCATCCAGGGCAACATAGACATGAACGGCTGCCACCACGGCGGCCAACATCGCTGGATGATCTGAAAACATGACGACCTGGTGGGGGGGAGGGGAATGACGACATGTCATCATTGCCCATATCCCCTCCTCCCCCCAGCCAGGTGGCATGGACCGCATGGGTCCAACTGTTGGAGGCTGGCACCTGGCCAGGTGGACCAACTCATTTGCCCTCCCATCACCCACCCCGGCACGGACCCCCCCCCCCGCCCCAACCTCCACCCCAGCACGGAACCCCCCCCCCCCAACCTCCACCCCGGCACGGACCCCCTCCACAACCCCCAACCTCCACCCCGGCACGGACCCCCTCCCCAACCCCCAACCTCCACCCCAGCACGGACCCCCCCCCCAACCTCCACCCCGGCACGGACCCCCTCCCCAACCCCCAACCTCCACCCCGGCACGGACCCCCTCCCCAACCTCCACCCCGGCACGGACCCCCCCCCAACCTCCACCCCGGCACGGACCCCCTCCCCAACCCCCAACCTCCACCCCAGCACGGACCCCCCCCCCAACCTCCACCCCGGCACGGACCCCCTCCACAACCCCCAACCTCCACCCCGGCACGGACCCCCTCCCCAACCCCCAACCTCCACCCCAGCACGGACCCCCCCCCAACCTCCACCCCGGCACGGACCCCCTCCCCAACCCCCAACCTCCACCCCAGCACGGACCCCCCCCCCCAACCTCCACCCCGGCACGGACCCCCTCCACAACCCCCAACCTCCACCCCGGCACGGACCCCCCCCCCAACCTCCACCCCGGCACGGACCCCCTCCCCAACCTCCACCCCGGCACGGACCCCCTCCGCAACCCCCAACCTCCACCCCGGCACGGACCCCCTCCCCAACCCCCAACCTCCACCCCGGCACGGACCCCCTCCCCAACCTCCACCCCGGCACGGACCCCCCCCCCCCAACCTCCACCCCGGCACGGACCCCCTCCCCAACCTCCACCCCGGCACGGACCCCCTCCCCAACCTCCACCCCGGCACGGACCCCCCCCCCAACCTCCACCCCGGCTCGGACCCCCTCCCCAACCCCCAACCTCCACCCCAGCACGGACCCCCCCCCCCAACCTCCACCCCGGCACGGACCCCCTCCACAGCCCCCAACCTCCACCCCGGCACGGACCCCCTCCCCAACCCCCAACCTCCACCCCAGCACGGACCCCCCCCCCAACCTCCACCCCGGCACGGACCCCCTCCACAACCCCCAACCTCCACCCCGGCACGGACCCCCCCCCCAACCTCCACCCCGACACGGACCCCCCCCCAACCTCCACCCCGGCACGGACCCCCTCCCCAACCTCCACCCCGGCACGGACCCCCTCCCCAACCTCCACCCCGGCACGGACCCCCCCCCCAACCTCCACCCCGGTACGGACCCCCTCCCCAACCCCCAACCTCCACCCCGGCACGGACCCCCTCCCCAGCCCCCAACCTCCACCCCAGCACGGAACCCCCCCCAACCTCCACCCCGGCACGGACCCCCTCCCCAACCCCCAACCTCCACCCCGGCACGGACCCCCTCCCCAACCCCCAACCTCCACCCCAGCACGGACCCCCCCCCCAACCTCCACCCCGGCACGGACCCCCTCCACAACCCCCAACCTCCACCCCGGCACGGACCCCCCCCCCAACCTCCACCCCGGCACGGACCCCCTCCCCAACCCCCAACCTCCACCCCGGCACGGACCCCCTCCCGGCACTCCCCCGGAGCCCAGCCTACTCTAACCACCCCCTCCCCCCCCCCCCCCCCCCCCCCCCCGCCGCACACACACACAAGCCGAGACACACCTCTCCTCAGGCAATCAGTCTGCGGCCACGCCATTTCCTGCCCAGAGCCAACCCCCCAGGCCGTCACTCACCTCCTCGCTGGTCGGCGTGAGCCTGGAGCACCGGGTCACGCCGATGAAAAGGAGGTTTGATTGACGTCGACGTGAACGGTCATCACGTCGACGGGACTTCGGCCCATCCGGAAGGGAGAATATCGGCAGGCCGAAAATCGGCTGCCTTGCGCAGACCCGTGACATTCTCCGCGGCAGCGGCGCCATTAACGCCCCGCCGACTTTTCTCCCTTCGGAGACTTCGGCGGGGGCGGGGGCGGGATTCACGGCGGCCAACGGCCATTCTCCGACCCGGCGGGGGGTCGGAGAATGACGCCCCTGATTTCTACATCTAGCACAAACGCCTCCAGTGCTGCATCTGAAAAATTTGGATCCCTTTAACTCTGGCTTGATACACCTTTGTTCCTGTTTCTTCCTTCTGAGAAAGTATCTTCCATCCATTTCCAGAAACTGCTACAGCCAGAATGCGCTCCCCTTTAAGAGGTGCAGGATAGTCATAAGGGGCAAGATTCTCCATTCCTGAGACTAAGTGTGATGCCGACGTAGGAATCGTGGACTTCCATGACAGCAAAACTGATGACGCACATGGACCGATTATGCTACTGTTGAGGGGCTAGTACCGGCACCACGTGGAACTCTATCGATTCCAATAAGAAACGGTGCAAGATTCACCAGTTTTGCGATTGATACTCAGGAGGCTGACAAGCTGCAGCTGCATATTCACACTGCATTCCCCACACACACCATCCCAGCTAACAGAATGGCAGCCGGAGAGCAGCTCCATGCGTCACTGATACCAAGCTGGAGATCCTCCTGGAAGTGGAGGAGAAGAGGCGGATGACCTTGTACCCTGGCCTGCGAAGGAGGCTGCCAGCTGCCTCCATTTGCCATGCCTGCGCATAGGTGGGAGAAGCGGTCAGCGCCAGGGAAACACCATCCGGACTGGTGTCATGTGAGAGTACCTTTAAGAAATGGGTGTTTAAGAAATGTACCTTTAAGAAATGGGTGTTTATCAGTGATGTCAGAGTGTGATTGGAGCTGGGCTGTCTGTCAGATTTTTACTTTCGTTTTAGGCTGTTTGCTGCAGGGCGTGTTTTAGTTTCATTTTCAGTGTTGGAGCTGAAGCCAGACAAAGCAGGTGTACTGTTGTACTCTCTGCCATGAAAAGACTATCTCTTGATCATTTGGTGAATTCAGAATTGTAAATGTTTTCAGTAGTGAATGTAAACCTGATGTGCTTATGTTAAGAGGTGTTACTTTTGTCTTCTGGATGTTGTTTGGGAAGTTATTAAGATTACTTGGTGTTGTATTCTTTGGGGTTGTATTTGAATTAATGGTTGCTAAGATGTTCACTGTATGTTTTAAAAAGGTTAACTTGAGTTCATAGAATAAACATTGTTTTGCTTTACAAAATACTTTTCCATTTCTGCTGTACCACACCTGTAGAGTGGGCCGTGTGCTCCCCATACCACAATCTATTAAAAGTTGTGGGTCAGGTGAGCTCCATGATACACTTTGGAATTCTATAAACCTTGGCCCATAACAGTGGCCAAGAAAGAACTGCACAACCTCCTAAGGGCGGCCAGGGTGATGAGGCAACTCTGTGTCACTGTCACTAATCCGCGGCCCACACACCTGTAATCTGACCACCCACCCCCCAACCCGGAGGGCGGCAGAAGCCTCATCCTGGCACCACATGCCAGCACCCATACTGGCTGCCATGGCTGTGCGCTGTGGCCACTGAGGCAACCAGCTACCCACTCTCTGGGCTGCATGCGTTGGACTGTCTACTGCTGTTTGCCCACCACCCCCATGAGAAGGCCACCCATAACCACCGGAAGTGGGAGAAGACTGGAGGGGGACCGCTGGACTTGCGGCCCTGAACCACGGCCGAGTAGAGGGTCCTGGACGTGGTCGGTGGCCCGGAGGAGAGGTTGCCGGGGTGGGGTTCGACCATGAATGACGAATTGAAACTCTGCTGAGTTGTTGTTTCTTGTGACACATGTGTCAACTCCCCTACCCCAACACCACCCCCACAGTACCCTCACCCCTACCCACACCCTCACACCTACACCACCCTCACGATCACCCTCACCCGACACCACCCTCACCGTCACCACCCCCTCACCCCCACCCTCACCCCCAGCCTCACCCCTACCCACACCTCACACCTACACCACCCCATCATCCCCACCCTCACCCCACACCACCCACATCCTCACTCCCAAACCACCCTCACCTCCACCCTCACTCCGACACTACCCTCACCCTCACCCCCACCCTTAACACACCCTCACCCCCGCTCCTCCCATCCCCCCACCAGCCCGCGGTTTAATCATGTGTCCTGCAGGAACTGGTGGGGATGGCACGGAGGTATCTGGCATCCCCCAGTCCCAGCCAGTGTCACAGCCAGAGCCCCCTCCGTGAGCTGAGCAATGCTGATGAGAGCAGCTTGGACGGCCTCAGCCCGTTACGCAGGACACCTGGAGCTTGAGTCTGAGGATGACACTGAATTCCTGTCACAGCTGTCTCCAACATCCTCCACCATCCCTGTGCCACTCACCTCCGATGGGAACTTTAGTAAAGAGGCTCCTGGGATAATATCTGGTAAGCACCACACAGCTGCTCCAGTACAGCAGATGAAGGTAGGAACTCCCAAGGGGGCGGACGGTCAGAGGGCAGGCCAACCCCAGGGACTAGCTGTCATCCAGGCTGGTCTCGGACTTCTCAGCCTGGGACTACATGAGGGGCTGTCGGTAAGCATCCAGCACCTGCAGGTGCAGTTAGAGGGTACAACCATATGCAGCTGGGGGATGCCAGATGGACTCGCGCCAGCCCCACCAGGTCCTGCAAGACACATGATTAGACCGCGGGCGGGTGGAGGGCGAGGGGGGAGTGGGGGTGAGGTGGTGCCGACCCAGGCCAACACCGCACAAGTAGCATCCAAGGTGGAGGTTGGGGGGGGGCAAGGGTTTTGTCTATTGATCAGCATGTTCAAGGCTTGGGGCATTCTGTGCAGGCGCTGGCCAAGGCCCAGGTCAGGGTTGCCGACTCACAGGCAACCATGTGCTAGAGCCGCCTGGAAATTGCAACGGCACTTCTGAGCATGACCCAGTCACAGCAGGAAATGGCGGGGAACATTGGCGGCACTGCCCAGACGCTGGCCGACATGGTGCAGGCACAGAGGGAGATGGCGCAGTCACTGGCTGATGTGACACAAACCCAGAAGTTGGTGGCATAATCAATGGGTGATGTGGTGCAGTCCCAGATGGAGATGGTCCACCCACTTTGCTACTTGATCGCAAGTAGTGGTATGGGCGAGGCATTTTCAGAACCCCAAAATGTATCATGGAGTTCAACCAACCTCTCCCTTTAATGTATTTGTTGCTTTTCCTAGCACGCGGCTTGTTCCCTCGGATTGCGATTACAATTATGGACACGTGGGTTTTTAAGCACAAAACAATGTTTATTCCATGAACTCAACTTAACATCTGAAATAAACATTGGATCTCTTAACACCCCTCACTTCAAAGATAACGCCGAAAATATTGCAACAGTAAATAATTCCTCAAAATGTTCCTTCAAACTTCCAAGAGACTTAACACCTTTAAACAGAATCACATCAGCTTAAAGGCTTTACTATTATGAGTTGAAATCACCCAAATGATCCAGAGATAGTCTTTCATGGCAGAGATCCAGCTCACTGCAAACACAGACACTCCCCAAGCTCTTTTTTCTCCAAACTGCAGCTCTCTGGAAACACACAGACACATACAAGCTGCTTTTTAAACCTGCAGCTCTCTGGGAACACCCAGACACACACAAGCCCTTTTTCAAAACTGCAAAACTAAGAACTGCAAAATGGCTGATCTGACCTCAGCTCCACCCACTCTCTGACATCACTGTTTTCTTAAAGGTACATTGCTTAAACATCCATGTCTTAAAGGTACTCTCACATGACAGTATGCAGAACTTGGTCAACACGGCAGCGGACCACCAGGACTGGCAGGGGCATGTGGCGGGGGAGCCTCAGGGGATTGCTCCCCTTGCACCTCCATCCCATGGAGTAGCATGGGCCCCATCACCTCTCATGGAGGAGGAGATGATGGGGCCTGTGCCGGTGACTTCCGCAGTGGAGGTGCCAGAGCACGTCAGCCTCCCTCCTGTCGCTAGTGCCTCCACTCCTGCTGTACCGTCTGGTGATCCACCTAGACATAGCGTTAGGGCCCGCAAGGCCAGAAAGTTAGACACTGGTTAAGCTGGCAGGGTGCAGGGCACAGATTAGTTGCAGGAGCCAGGCCACAAATCTGTAGAAACGTTGTCACATTAAACACCTGTTCACACTGTTGCAACCTGCCTCGGTGCTCTGTCAGATGGGTGTGAGAGGTGGGCTGGTCTAGGGTGGACAGAGAGTGGGTGCAGCTGGGAGGTGGGAGGGGGGGGGAATGGGCAGACATTGTGTGTGGCTTGGGTTCCCCACCCTGACCCCTCGACCGTCCTCACAGTTGACATTGTCAAATGATGCGGACACCAGAGCTCATCGCAGAGCGGGTTGCCATCATCCTCCAGACCCGGTGTTACTGCCAACCTAGGGCACGTACCCTGCAGTGCGGCAGGTATGTTTTGCGGAGTGGGTTGAAGGCGGGGTGGTTGCTGAGGGGGTGGGAGGTGGAGGGGGGGGCGCAGTGGTGGAGAGGGGAATGGGAGGATGGGTTGCAGTGCCCGTGCCCATGGGTTGCCCTTGCCCTTGTTTCCTCTGCAACCCCCCCCAGTCGTTGAACCTGGAGGTGATCAGAGCGTCAAGGCGCACACATCATGCATCCTCCTATGCCTGCCTGGGCCCCATGTGCTGCCCACCCTCTCCCTCCCTCGCATCCTCATCGGGCATGCTTGGTGTTCATCCTCCGCCTCCGGCACAACGCCCCTCTGCTGCGCGATGTTGTGAAGGACGCAGCTGGCCACCACAATGTGTGAGCACCTCCAGGGTGGCCAGGAGGGGCCACATCGTCAGGAAGCCGAAGCATGTTTTGATCATGGACCTGGTTGCTGTATGGGCTCCGTTGCAGTGGGTCCCCACGTCAGTCTATGGCCTCTGGATAAGTGTCATCAGCCAGAACCACAGTGAATAATCCCTGTCACCCAGGATCCAACACCCCCCAGCGTAGCCTGTGCACCAAGGTCTGCGAGATCCCAGACAAGTCCACACGCGGCGTCTGGAAGGACCCCGTGGTGTAAATGTTCAGGGCGACCGTCACCTTGATGGGCACTGGGAGTGGGTGTCCTCCTCCATACCCCCATGGTGTCAGGTATGCCATGATCTGGCAGATATGTCGCAATATCTCCCTTTTCACCAAAATCTTCGATAGCATGCCGCGTCTGGCAGGTCCTCGAATGACAGGCGGTGCCGGTACACGCGAGGCCTTAAGCGGCGCTTCCTTGGTATCTCATCCTCAGCTTGTTGGGTGAACGGCTCTCCATCCTGGGCAGCTGCCTCCTTCCCACTGAGGCACGTTCCGCTGCTGCATGCTCTGCTGCTGCAGCTTCCTCCTCCTGGAGGAGTGCCAGCTCGTACAGCCGCAGGCATCCCCAAGGCTGTGCTGACGAGCAGGAAGGTCACCATTGCTCGTTGAATTCCAATATCCATTGACTGCAGCAGGCGAAAGATCAACATGGTTGCATGGTACGCACCCCCGTGCCCAACTAGGTCCAAAGGGCTACATGGTGGCCTCGGTTGGCACTGTAGGCTCTGCCCCTTCCTGTCCCCCCATCTCTTCATCCCTGGCCCCGTCATTACCCGGTGCCATGGGGGGCTCTGGCCCTGGCGCCCATCCCTGTTGCCAGGAGTACCGTCAGCTGGCACTGCCGATGCCAGCGGTATGCTCCGCGACCCCCGCCTGGCACTCGCATCGGGGCTACACTGGGCGTTGTCCTCGGTGTACTGCCTGATGCCCTGCCGGTGGGTAGCGGCTGCATTGGGGGGGGGGGATATGGTGGACGGTGGGATCGGGGCACCCATAAGCCTGGTGTCACTCTGCAGAACCAGGAGACAAGATGGGCGGCCAGTGGGGTGCACAGCAAGATGGCTGCCTTGCAGGCCGCGGCAATGGTGGCCCGTGGCTGGACACCGCCCCAGTCCCATGGGGGGGTCACCCCGGCCACACAGTCTTTCCCCCCCTCATACCCCCCCTCCTCCTGGCCCTGGCAGGCTCCCCCCTGCCACAGGCAGTGTTTGGCCCCCAGTCCTTGGTCGTGCCTGCCTGTGTCTTATCTCCTCTCTCTTCCTCATCAGTCACAACGCCGGTTTCACGACTTTTAAAAGCACGCCGTCAGGAATTTGAGCCTTCGAAGGCAGAGATTCGTGGAGGCCCTGGAGAATACTGGGTCGGATGCGCCAATTATACGCAAACGGTATTTACTGCACATGCGTTCCGAAACGCATTGACGCCGCTGTCGAGGTGATGGAGAATTGCGATTTGACGTCAAATCGTCGCCTGCCACGTCGGACCCTATTCTCCACCCAATCGCTTTTCCCGATTTCAGCATCAGCCAACGGAAAATCCCGCCCAAGGAGTTCAGTCTAGTCTTCGTCGGTGTTAGCCTCACATGAATATGAGCCACGCATCAATGTGTTTAGTGCTGGGCTGCACACTACAATCAGAGAGATAGTGTAAAGTTTGCATGCTGTCTGCATCAGATCCATCGCGATGCACCCACTAACTGACTTCATCCAGATGTTAGCCACAGATCTGTGAGCTGCAAATTTACTTACTCAAATCCTGCTAAGAACAGGTATCACCATTGAAAGCATGTTTTAATCGCACACTTTTGTTTCAGCATGATTTGTTCCCTGCTTCTTCCTTTTTTATTTTAGTACTGTTACTGTGCATGCTGTCATCTTTTAAGTCAAACTACTGCTTGCCCACCGAACCCTCGCTGCATCCCATATCACTTGCTGCCCCTTTTCTTGTTGTCCCTCTTCAGTGCCCTTCTCATGCGTAGGAGGGTGAAAGGGAGGAAGTGACTGAGGAAGTGAGGAACAGTTAGCGGTTGAGTCCAGAGAGGGAAGCAGGAAGCGACAAGTGGAAGGGTTGAAAGTGGAAAGTCAGAAACGGTGAGAAGGAGAGTCTGGAGTGGGAAGCAGTGAGTGGGAAGACAAATAGAAAGAGTTAATTGGTAAGAGCTAATAAGTTAATGGATTTTTGTGAGGTTCAAGGCAGCGATAGTTTCTTTAATGTAAGAATTACAGGGCAGGAATGATTCAGGAGTCACTTATGAGGAAGTGATTTTTATTTAACACAATTTTGTTTAATATCTCATTTTTTAGAGGCACATGAGGAATGCTAAACAAGGGGTAACTGTAAACTGACATAATGCGTTGCTCTTTCTTACAACTAGAGGGAGCTTGCTTATACAATTCTTGAAAGCAGTTTCATAGCAGATATTTGCCACTTTGCCAACAAACTGATCCTTGTAAACGACTGAGACCCTTGACACAATTCCTCAAATGGTGTATCAACAGCTGGCTATTATTCTTTGTAATATTGTTCTCAATGAAGCAAACTTTGATTCAAACATTGGCACCCTTTTGTTATAATCCACAAGTATCTTACGCAAAGAGTAGTGAGGCCGTGGAATGCCCTACCTGCTACAGTAGTGAACTCGCCAACATTGAGGGCATTTAAAAGTTTATTGGATAAACATATGGATGATAATGGCATAGTGTAGGTTAGATGGCTTTTGTTTCGGTGCAACATCGTGGGCTGAAGGGCCTGTACTGCGCTGTATTGTTCTATGTTCTATGTTCTATGTTCTATGATGGGAACAATTAACATCCCTGTGAACCTTGCAGAATATGAGTTCCCCTGTTAAGGGGGCGGAGGACCATCAAACAAATTACAGCTGGATGGTACATAAAACCGCCTAGCTAGGCACAGGCAAGGCAGGCAGACTCAGTTGGGATCTATTGTGTGATGGATATAATATATTGATGTATATTGTCAATAAACTAAGTTTCTTTGATCTGCTCGGTGTGGACTCCTTTGTGGCCTTATAAAACCTTCTTGCACAGTTCCTCTGTCCCAGTTCTGCATTTGTTTGGCCATTTGTTGATGAAGGGACCTGGAAATTGCTGGTGTAAGTGTGGGATTTTACAAGCAGAACAGGTTTGCTCAGAGTTAAAATGGCTGGCTGCTGGCATTTCACAAACACGTATTGAAGGTATACATCTCCACTGTAACTCAGAGTGACTCAAGCCAGGTTCTAGTCAAGGGGCAGGGTTGGAGATAAACTTACAACTTCCTGAGTGAAAAGGATAAAGGTATTCAAATCGACATGGGGATTCTGAGAGGAATAATAGAGACAGGAGATTTCAGAGAGAGGAGGTTGCTTTTTAGGCTGGATCCAGGGGAATTATTCATAGTTAAGTCAGTGGAGTGGGATAGTGTAATATTATTATTATAACATCATCATATCAAGTTATTCATTGATTAAACTGGACAACGGTGATCTGAAGTTTTGCTGTGTATGTTCCATTTACAGCGAAAAGAAAAACACATTAAAAATTTAGATCAAGTCTCATCTCACTTTGAGGTAATTTTTCCACTGGTGGGAAAACTGAAAGAATATGCATAAAGACAAATGTTTCCAATCCAGTCATGAGGGGATGTAATTTTCACATCTCAGCGAACAAAGAAACTTAAAATAGTTCAAAATAACAGCTTCTTTTGGCTCTTGTCACGACGAAATTGTCAGTTGAAATGACTTCCAAAGTGGGCGGGTGTGGGTGTGGGGGCGGGTGTGGGTGTGGGGGCTGGTGTGGATGGTGGCGTATAAGGCATAATTTGACCCTTCTATTTAAATTTGAATGAGGCCCCCACAAGGCCGGTGTTGCCAAAATCCCAGGAATTAAAACAGAGTCGGGCAATGGATTCCTCAGGAATTCAGTGGGGAATGCCCAGCCACCATGTAAAGTCATGCTCCTAACCCATTTCCACTGTGAGCAGCTTTTAAATAAGTCCCAAATAATCTTCAAAATACAGACTGAAAGAAAAAGGATAGACAATGGCTTTGAAATTTGCTGACTGTCCAACAAGCGAGCTCTTCAAGTTCTGCGACCTGAATTCATAATCTAAAATTAAAGGTAAGTTAGGGTAAAGATTTGAGCACTTGTTGAAGCTGAACTCCAAGCTTTTGGTGTTTTTATGAGGTTCAAATGCAACCAGACCCCTTTCAAAGAAAATACATTTATTTTTCCTGCATTGCTTTGACGATTTCTAGATGCCCACAACGGATTATTGTTCCAGTTTCAGTGAGTCGGAAAGCTACTCTTTCACCTCCAGAAGATGGACTGAAATTATGCTGACACTGATTTAATAGAATGAAAGGTTCTCTTTTCCAGGTAAAAATCTTACAACTATATTTCCCTGAGATGACCACCATCTCCATCCAATCAATACAAAATATTTTATATGATTGAGTGATATGCTGGTAGGAAGTGATTGTGGTAGCAGAGAGCTATTATGTCCTTGCTAGGTTAGGTGTGGGCTAACATCAAAAGCTGAGTTGGCAAGCAAGAACAATCAGGTAATGTACAAGCTGCCAGCAAGACTTGTGTTAGTTTGGGCTGGCAATGGGAGATAGTTTGGGGAAATGTTGACGGTTGCAGTCGGTTGTGTCTAGGCAAGTAGGGATCTTTTGGGGTGGAGGTCAGTTAGCTCAGTTGGATGGCATGTTTTTGATGTGGAGGGATGCCAGCCAGCTGCGTGGGTTCAATTCCCGCCCCAGTTGAGGTCACCCATGCCTTCTCAACCTTTCCTCCCGCCTGAGATGTGGTGACCCTAAGATAAATCACCCTCAGGTTAGGTCAGCTCTCTCTCAAAAGGGCGAGCAACCTGTGATCTTCTGGGACTTTGGCAACTTTTATCTCATTTCAGTGTGTATAAGGTTGACACCTTACAAGCATTCACAGCAATGGTTGGGCATGGTTCTTGGTCCAAGTTATTTTGGTTAGAATTCAGGTCAGGTGCAGGTTGATATCGGCAGATGGATTGGATCTGGTCTGGCATTGAGTGTTGGGTTGGGAAGATGTTGATAATTTAAATTTTAGTCCCAGGAATAGCATGAGCTAATTGGGTCATTGTTAATCATGAGAGCCACGTACAGTTTAAATGCAGCAGTGTCATTAAGTTGATAGTGGGCAGTGCACCTGGTCTGACTGGCAGCAGAAGTCAAAATGGGCACAAATTGAAAAAAGCGGTGCAGCTGAAATGGATCTGGAACAGCAGTTAGAATGTGGTCTGGGACAGGCAGGCAGCGGGAGTCATATTAAATCCTGGCAGATTCAAAGTAATTCAAAGGATGTGGACACATTCGGGTAGAAATCTATGTTGGGCAGTAGCAACAATAGGGCATGTTGCATTGGTCATTCGTTTTATATCAGTCATCAATGGAACTGAATGTTGCACCTTACAAATGATAGGAGGACAATAATCAACTGCCTGCTTTGGTTCCCATCCAAGATCAATTTCTACCCCATTATTTATACACTAGTCTGTGCATAGGGTTGCCAACCATAACTTAATATATTCTGGAGGTTCCATCACTTGCCTCCATGCTCCAGCCATTAGTGGGCTTACACATCCTCCTTTGTGACGTATGGCCTCCCTATCCTTAAAAAAATTTTTTTAGAGTACCCAATTCATTTTTTCCAATTAAGGGGCAATTTAGCGTGGCCAATCCACCTACACTGCACATCTTTGGGTTGTGGGGGCAAAACCCACACAAACACGGAGAGAATGTGCAAACTCCACACAGACAGTGACCCAGAGCCGGGATCGAACCTGGGACCTCGGCACCGTGAGGCTGCAGGACTAACCCACTGCGCCACCGTGCTGCCCTTGGCCTCCCTATCTTAATCGGAAAACAAAAAGACTCATTACCCAATTGTGATGCTTGACTGTCAGTCAGACACCAATTCTGTTTCTCCATTTTCAATATTTTTATATCTGATAACGAGAAATGATCAAAGAAATTAAAAAAAAATAATAATAATGTCCAGCATTGCACAGAGCAGTATCCTGGGAATTGATCTTAAATTCCTGGAGATTCCAGGCCAGTCCTGGAGGGTTGGCAACCCTTGCTTAGCACCGAGGTTTGCAAAGTCCCTGGAAGGCGAGAAAACATCATTATTATAAGTGGGCCCTTAAAGGTCAGCCCGCATTCACTAATGCTAATGGATTCATGCTGGACAGAAACTCCTGAAGCTAAACACATCTTGATTTAGATTTTTTTTTTCCCAAAACATTGGGCTCATTTAATCAGGAACCAGGGAAAACCTTTTCGCTTAGTTTCCTCAGAGTGGGCTCAGTGTCAGCGAGTATGAGAAATTAAAACAAACCTGCATGTATTTAGCACATTTCATAATCATAAGGAGTGGCACAGTGGCACAGTGTTTAGCACCGCTGCCTCACAGCTCCAGGGACTCAGGTTCAATTCTAGCCTCGGGTGGCTGCCTGTTTGGAGTTCGTACTTTTTCTCCGTATCTGCGTGGGTTTTCTCCGGGTGCTCCAGTTTCCTCCCACGGTCCAAAATTGTGCAGGTTGGGTTGATTGGCAGTTGCCCCTTACTGTCCAAAAGTTTAGGTAGGGTTACTGAGTTACGGGGATAGGGTGGAGGCATGAGCTTAAGTAGGATGCTCTTTCCAAGGGCCAGTGCAGACTCGATTGGCCGAATGGCCCCTTTCTGCACTGTTTGGATCCTGTGATGATTCTATGATCTCAAAATGTCCTAAAATACATGCAACAAATTAAGTAAATGAAGCACTTTCTGATGTATAGCCAGTGCTGTAATGTAAAATGTAGCAGTTAAACTATGAACTACAAAGTCCACAGAAACAGATGATCAGATAGTCTGTTTTGGTAGTATTGGGTAAAGGATTAAATATTGTCCGGAAAACTGGCAAACATGATTCATTGAATAATGCTTTGGGATCTCGAATGTCCACCTTGTTGTGTTCTTTAGTTGTTTACTTCTGGTAGCATGTTCTCTATTTTGCTTTATCTGGAAGGCTTGGATATGTAGTGTTGAATAAAGAACACAAAGCTTTGTTAATGGACAAAACTATAAATTTATTATACTACTAATTAAGATTCAATCGCATTCTTAAAGTAGAAGGTTTTTATATTAAACTGTGCTATCTCTAACTAACAGAACTATCAAGTACACAATTGCCTCATGCCTCACCATCTTCTAACTCCCAGAAATCCCAAGTCACATGATATATATATATACGACTGTTGTATGATTCCCTCTAGTGGAAAGAAACATTATCATTAACTTGTTAACTCTTTACATCCCAGTCAATATACATATCATTACACACCTGAGAGGATAAATGGGACCTCACATGGCAATGGCTCATCCGAGAGACAGCATCTCCAACAAAGTCAGTCGAGATTTTGTGTTCAAGTTTCTGCAGTTGAGTTTGAACTCACAACCTTCTGATTCAGAGCGGGGAGGGCCACTGGAACTTTGTTGAAAAAAACAGGGAATAGATGTCTCTTTAATCACAGCTAATGCTACAAATGGCCTCAAAATGCCCAATGCCAATTTTACTTTTCAAAGGAAAATGCTTCACGCTGCAGTAAATAGTCCACCTTTTAAATAAAGAGAAATTCTGTCATTGTTTCATTTATTGTACTCTCCCAATACTTCTATCTGTAAAAATACAACAATATACAATGAGGAGGAACTATAATTTGGAACAAGAATCACAGGTATTATGGAAGGTTATTTTAACATATTAGCTTGAGTAAGAGTTGAATTTTGTTTTTATTTATTTTTATGGGCACATCTATCATAGAAAACAGCTGAAAAAAAACAAGAATGATCTGATTCCATCAAAATTATAACCTAGTCACTCACTCCAGTATATAGCATATCATAGCAGCTAATATATTTTGTGACATTTTATATGTGAAATTTTATTTTCTATTATGAAGTTCACTATATTCATATATTCATTATATGAGGAAAGAATGTCTTTTCGACGATGATGTTAATGGTTTGATTTGTGGTATTTCATGGTATAATTGCATCATGCAGCACTCTGATAGGTAAGAAGTGCTTTCATTAAATTATGTAAAATCTTTAATATGATATATGTGCACAGATTCTAATCAACATTACCAGTAGTCCACATCAGCCCATTTACATGCACAGTTCCTTCTACTTAACTGAGTTAATGTCATTCAAATTTTGGCTTGGATGAAAGTGGATTTTGGATATTGAGCTTGTTAAAAAAATACTTATTTTTGTGCCTTAACAGTGTTGTAATATGCCTTTAAAGGATAGCACTATGTTACCACAAGCGGAGAAGTGTGTCACATGATTCAGCCTCAGTTTCCCTTCAGCCGGTGAGCAGCACACAGCACACACAGTTCTGCTGCTGCTGTCTTCAAACCTTCTTACATGCATATATGTTAGAATTTACCTAGTTAAACAAATGTACCTGCTGCATGTTTACACAATCCTTCATGGATGATTGGTGCCTTTATATCATTATAAAAACTTCACATGGTGTTTAGCAGTGACAGGACTAAATACAGGTACTACATGATAAACAGTTCTAAATCGTCCTTTGTGGTATAAAAAGACCCTTTTTTGAAGCTTTAGTCAGACTGCAAAGAAGTCACAGTTTTGGAGCGTTGAAAAGCAGTGTAGTGACTGCGCAGAAAAGCTTTGAGGACACAGTGCTCAAATAAAAAAGTAGGTAAGAAGGTAGTTCGCTCGTGATGAGGTTGTAGCATATAGCTTGTCAGTTCGGTGAGTGGGATGGCACATTGAGAGGACCAGCACTGGGCTATCTCAGTCGGGAAAGCTGAGTGATCAGGATATGAGCCAGATAGATAGCAAACTAGAGAGAATCAAACAAAAAAAAAAGCTGTCATAAAAATCAGGCCAGAAAATGTTGCCACTAAAACAGCTGGCTTCAGAAATTGCTGGTCAATAAATTGAATAAAACAAGGAGGAAGGTCAAAGGGAAGTTGTCAGAATTTCCACAAATTTTTCCAGTTTGATTTAGGACGCAGTGACCTACGATCCCAATTCAGAATGTTTAATACCGTGCGGAGCAATGGCTTCTTGATTAAGGTGTTTCTGAACTAGACGAACAAGCCATAAAAATTCACCTTCCAAATGGGAATGAAGGTCTACACAAGCTGAACACACCAGGATGAACAGCAGAAGAGCTAAAGGATCCCCAAAAGATACAGACTATATTGGAAGAACACTTCAGAATCATCTTAATCTTTCACATTCATCGACTTGAGTTCATGTCATTTCAACAGCAGCCTATGGAATCAATTGATCACTTTGTCAGTAAATTTAGAGAAAAGGGTGATTTTTCAAAAGCAAAGCCAGCAGAAAGAATTGTTGAGTTGGTGATTGTGTTCACTCTCATGGAAGTGTTCCAAAAAGTTTTGCTGGACAAGTTCAAAGCATATCGCAGCAAATAACTAGTCAGGGATGGATGTTAGTATGAAACAACCCTCGCAGGTTGACAAAGCTTCTAGCTCCTAAAAACAACCCATTTTTGACAAATTGGAACAGCCATTTAAAAAAAAATTTAGAGTACCCAATTAATTTTTTCCAATTAAGGGGCAATTTAGCGTGGCCAATTCACCTACCCTGCACATCTTTGGGTTGGGGGGGGCGAAACCCACGCAAACTCGGGGAGAATGTGTAAACCCCACACGGACAGTGACCCAGATCCGGGATCGAACCTGGGACCTTGGCGCTGTGAGGCAGCAGGGCTAACCCACTCTGCCACCGTGCTGCCCTGGAACAGCCATTATAAGAAATATCCACATTCCAATGTTACAATGTTACAGTTCAGTCGCATGGGAAACTGCAAGATTGGATGGTATTTGTTTTAATGGAAGTAGTCTGACAAACAAGGCAGATGAGTTGAGGGCACAAATTAAAACATGGGGTGGCGGCGGGATTCTCCGTTCCTGAGACTACGTTTTGACGCCGGGGTAGGATTTATGGACTTCTACGACAACAAAACTGGCGCCACATCTGGATCGGTTCAGCGACTGTTGAGGGGCTAGCATCGGCACCATGTGAAACACAATGAGAAACTTTGATGTATTCACTGGATTCTCTGGATTTGCGATTGACACTCGGAAGGCCGACAAGCTGCAGCCGCATATACACACTTCACCCCCTACATACACCATCCCAGCCAACAAGGTGGCACTGATTGCGCTGCAGCATGCCCATCCCGCTGGTGGATCAGCAGGGGCCAGAGGGAATCTAGTGGGTGGGCTGGGGGACACTCATATGACCAGTGGTCCTAAGTTCACAGTGGACAGTCAGCGGTGTGCGGAGCTGCATGGCTGTCTTGCAGACAGCGGCAATGGTGTTTCATGTCCATCTACCGTCCACCTCCTGACCAACCCACTGCTGCTCCCCCTGGACGCTGGCAGAAGCCCCCTGGCCAGCAGCACAACTATAGCAATGTTGGGCACTTTTTGTACCCCTCTTCCTCAGCAACCATGATGCCTGTTTCCCGATTTTTAAAAGCAGAAGTGAACCTCGCTGCCTGGAATTCCCCCCAGTGGAGATGGAGAATCACGGAAGATACTGGTCAGGCCTGCTAATGATATGCCAACGCCATTTACTGTTTGTGCAGAGTGTAACGAATTGACACCACTGTCGAGGCACCAGAGAATTGCGATTTGGCATGAAATTAGTGCCGGCCACAATTTTGATGTCGGAACCGATTCTCTACCCAATCGTGTTTCCTGATTTTGGCCTCGGTCAATGGAGTTTCCCGCCCAGGGGTTATGATGTCATGGCTGTCACTTAGACAAGGTTGAGGGAGGGGCAGGATTAGTAGCTCAATATTCCACGATACAGGATCTTCAGGCGAGACAAGGAAGGAGGTCAAAGAAGAGGGGGTGTCGAAATTTTGAACAGAGAATCAATTACAGCAGTAAGGAGAGACGACATCCTAGAACGTCCTTCAAATGAAACCAGAAGGATAGAACTTAAAAATCAAAAAGGAGCAATCACATTGCTGAGAGTCTTCTGAAGGTCTCCGAACAGTCTAAGAGAAATAGAATAGTAGATATGTCGGCAAATTTCAGGGAAGTGTAAAAGTTATAGGGTAGCGGTAGTGGGGAATTTCAACTTCCCCAACTGGGGTAGTCTTGGTGCAAAGGGTTAAAGGGAGCGGAATTCTTAAATTGCATCCGGGAGAATTTTTTAAGCCAGTACGTGGAAGGTCCGACAAGAGAAGGGTTGGTCCTGGATTTAATTTTAGGTAACAAAGCTGGGAAAGTGGTTGAAGTATCAATGGGGGAGCATTTTGCAGACAGCGATCATAACTCCGTTAGATTCAAGATTGTTATGGAAAAGGACAAGATGGGCCTGAAATCAAAGTTCTAAACTGGAGGAAGGTTGATTTTAATAAGATCAAATATGATTTAACCAGAGTGGACTGGGAGCAGACACTTGTCGGCAAATCTGTGACAAAACAGGGGGACACATTCAAGAAGGAAATTGGGAGAGTATAAGGCTGACATGTTCCAATAAAAAAAAGGGTGGGACCAACAAATCCAATGGACCCTGGATATTGAGGGATATACAGCATTGGATAAAGAGAAGGAGGCAGATATCGAGGACTTAAAACAGCGGAAGGTACAGAATATTATAGAATGAGTAAGAGAGAACTCAAAAAAAGAAAATTAGGAGAGAAATAAGGAGACATGGAAGTATACTGGCAGGTAAAATAAATGAAAATCTGAAATTGTTTTGCAAGTACATTGAGGGTAAAAAGATAACTCGGGAAAGAGTCGGGCCCATTAAGCACCACAGTGGTAATTTGTCTGGAGCCAGAGGATGTAGGTAGGGTTCTAAATGAATACTTTGTGTTAGTGTTCACTCGTAGACAGTGTGGGTATAAATATCAGGGAGAAGGAAGCACTGGAGATCACCCCTGGGGCTTCCACCAAGGAGACAGAGAGCAGCCTCCAGTTCTTCTGAATCCCGTCTCCTGACACCGGCACATCTGATGAACAGCGGGCAGAACAGGGTGGCGCGGCAATGCCAGTTACACCGGAAGGTCGGTCGGGGTCCTTCGACTCCAGGCCCTCCAGAGGCCGTCCACCAAGGGCATCAAAGGTCACAGAGCACGGAATGCAGCAAACTGCCTCCATCTCTTATGTACATCCTGCGGGCACACCTAGATGTAGCACTAGACCGCGTAAGGTGAAGAAGACTGAGGAGCGCTGAATGGGTACTGAGCGGCACTGAGGGAGGGGGAGAACGGGTTACTATCTGTCGCTAGTGGAAATGGAAATGTGAGCACTACCAAAACATGTTACACCTGATACTTGTGAAGCCTCTGTCACATTCATTTTCACAGCGGGCCTGCCTGCATTCCCGCCACTTGCTACCCTCCATTCCGCAACTCCCCTCCCCATTCCCAGCCACGGGGCAACCCCCGACATGGAAGACTCCAGCTCCCTGACCAAGCCCAACCCCCTGGGGTGTTCCCCATCCAACCCCCGAGCACTGCTGCAGCAACTCTGGTACCCTTGAGCTGCATGTCTGTGAATGGAAATGGCTACTCACCTCCTCAAGTCCCCTCGGCAGCCATTGGGCCAGCTACGCATTTTTGAAAAGGAGTACTAAATGACACTGGCGTGATTTCTCGCTAGGGAGCCGGTTAGATCCCAGGTCCCAGGAGATTGAAATGAATGTAAGTTGCGATTTATGATTTTCTTGCCATCTTTGGGGGAGATCTGGAAATCGCCATCGGGAACGGGACGGTTAGATAGAAAAGTAACTCCTGCCTGGAGCAAATTTCCCGCTATCTAATTGGCTTGCCAAGGTCTGCAGCGGGCATGACGCGGCCGTTTGGTCATGGCCAGTGTCTTTGAATATTGTTCAGGCAAAGTTGATAGATTCTTGATTGAGAAAAGGGTGAAACATTATAAGGCACAGGCAAGAATGTGAGGTTAAGGTTACAGTCAAGTCAGCCATGATCCACTCAACAGACTGAGTGGCCTATCTCTGCTCCTCATTCGTATAATCAGAAAAATCAAATCCATTCCTGCTCTGAAAAATGGCACAATCCTACTGCATGCCGGAGAAAATCCCAAATGCAACCAGGAACATCACCCAAGAATTACAATCCTTCAGATCACTGTTAGCAATTAGACAACTCCTAATAAGTATCATTACAAGATTTGGATGTACCACGCCGATTATCTCTACATTTCAGAGATTCATAGATTCATCTTTTCAATGCACTTACGTATTGGTACTTACACATGTATTGCAAATAGAAAGGGGAAAAGTATATATTTGAAAAGAAAGGGGGTTGTTGTAATAAGGCTTTAAGGGGTAGAAGCATGATGTCACTAGAAAGGATGTGGATTGTACGATCCAGCCTGAATATCCCTTCGGCATGTAGGCAGAATGCAGCAGACATAGCTTAGGGACTTTGCATTTGCTAAATAAATAAATCTTTCATCCTCCACAAACTTTATCCAAAACCCCACTGCTCATGTATGAACTCACTCAAATTTGTATTCACCAATCATCCTTGCCCTTGCTAACCTAAATTGATTCCTGGTTATAAGCAACAACTTTAAAATTCTCATCCATGTTTTCAAATCCTTCTACATATCCCATTGCTCCCTATATCTATAAACTCCTCTAGCACCACGACTCTCTGAGATATCTGTGCTCCTCCAATTCTGGCCTCTTGTGTATCTCTGAATTTAAGTGCTTTTGCGTTTTGGGAATTGTTCTCAGCTGCCTATACACTAAGGTCCTGAATTTCCTCGCTAAACCTCTCTGTCTCTTTCCTCCTTAAAGGCGCCCCTTAAATCTACCTCTTGAATAAGTTCTGGATCATCTATTTTAATATCTTCTCAAGTGGCTTGGAGTCAAATTTTGTTCAATAATGCTCCTGTGGAGCAATTTGGGGATGTTTTACTATGTTTAAGGTGAAATATAAATTTAAGTTTTTATTGGGAAGATAGAAACTTTGCCTACTTTAACCATCTTACACCTCTGCCATTCACATTGTCAACTTCCCTTCTTCATGGACATTTGGCACTCTGACTCGACGAAGTTGTTTCTTTGGTCTTATTGTTTTCTCCCAACATAATTCACCAAGTATAATTGTGTGTTAAGCCCAAAAGACCGCAAGGCATAGGAGCAGAATTAGGCCACTCGGCCCATCGAGTCTGCTCTGCCATTCAATCATGGCTGATTTTTTTCTCATCCCTATTCTCCCACCTTCTCCCCCTAGCCCCTGATCCCCTTATTAATCAAGAACCTATCTATCTCTGCCTTAAAGACACTCAGTGATTTGGCCTCCACAGCCTTCTGCAGCAAAGAGTTCCACAGATTCACGACACTCTGGCTGAAGCAATTCCTCCTCATCTCTGTTATGGACAGCATGGTAGCACAGTGGGTAGCACTGTTGCTTCACAGCTCCAGGGTCCCAGGTTCGATTCTCGGCTTGGTCACTGTCTGTGTGGAGTCTGCATGTTCTTCCTGTTTCTATGTGGGTTTCCTTCGGGTGCTCCTGTTTCCAGCTTCAAGTCCCGAAAGACGTGTTGTTAGGTAATTTGGACATTCTGAATTCTCCCTCTGTGTACCCGAACAGGCGACTAAGATATTTTCACAGTAACTTCATTGCAGTGTTAATGTAAGCCTACTTGTGATAATGATAAAAAAGATTATAAGATTATTCCATTGGTGTCTTTCACTGTGAAGACTGATGCAAAGTAACTATTCAGGTCCTCTGCCATTTCTTTGTTTCCTATTATAACTTCTCCAGCCTCATTTTGTCTCTTTCTTACCTTTTTTATGTTGAAAAAACTCTTGCAAGCGTCTTATATTACTAGCTAGCTTACACTCATATTTAATCTTTTCCCCCCTTATTGCTTTTTTAGTTGTCCTCTTTAAGGCTTCCCAATTATCTGGCTTCCCACTAATCTCGCCAATTTGTATGTTTTTTCTTTTGCTTTTATGCTGTCATTGCCTTCCCTCGTTAGCCATGGATGCCTCATCCTCCCCTTAGCATGTTTTCTCCTCCTTGGGATGAATTTTGATTGTGCCTCCCGAATAACCCGCAAACTCCTTTTTAAAAATGTGAAGCTGGTGCATTGGCATCTGAAGTGAAGTGAGGAGGTGAGTAGCCATTTCCATTTTCCAGTGTGGAGCTCAAGGGCACCGGAGATGCTGCCCCAGTGCTTGAGTTAGGGGAGGAACTCCACAGTGGATTGGGCTTAGTCGGGGAGCTTAAACACTCTAGGTTGGGGGTCGCCCCTGTGCTGGGGGAGTGTGGGGCTTTGCACTTGTGAGGCCTTCAAGTCATCTTTAAATATTGTGGAGACCCATAACAGGGATAACCTCAGTTGCAGCCTGTCAGTCCTACTAAACACTTCCAGGCCAGAACTCTGGTGTAGCTTCTCTCCTGAAAGTCAGTTTCACTCCCTTTGCCTGTGAGCAGCCTTTAGCCTCACAGCTGACAGCTATTTCAAATGAGGTATTAGCCTTGTTAGTTGTGGGACCATCTCATGCTCTTGGACTCAAGTGCCTCCTCAAAGGTACAGGTGCCATGTCTCTGGGGATAATTAGTGCTTTTGACAGCTATGGCGGGCAGATGCCATAGAAGGCAGCAACGACAGTGCAGATTGCAGGTGGCACCCCTTGTGCAGGGGGCCAGCACGCACCCTGAAGATCCGGCTGCCCATCAGGCTGCTGAGGGGCCCAGAAGGGAAGGCTAGCTAGTGATGGCCCAAGGTATACAGGCATCATTGGTCATTCTATGAGCCATTTGTGCAGGGAGACAGTGAGGCACCTGTGCACCCTGTGGAGGAGGCCACCCACTCCAGTTAGCCGTGAAGGTTAATACAGCACTCCACGTCTCTGCGACCCGCTCATTCCAGGGCTTGAGCAGGGATCTGTGTGGCATTTCACAGTCATCAGCCCACAGGTGTATCCAGGAGGTTAAAGTTCCTCTGTATGCCCAGGTATCAGAATATATATTCTCTGATCTGTACCTGCTCCACCAAGGTGCCCGGGCTGCAGGAATTTCTGCCATCCCGAGATGCCCCAGCTCCGGAGGGGCATCGATAGCACGCACAACACCCTTCGAACATCAGGGCATCAGGAAGTGTCCTACATTAACAGGAAACGGTTCCACCCCCTGAATGTTCAGGTCGTATACAGCCACCGCCTCAGGATCACCCGCTTGTGTGCTCGCTATGCTGGGAGCATACATGACAGCTATATTCTGGGGCACTTGGAGATCCCTGGTGAGTACGAGGTCTTCCCCAGAATGACGGGTTGGCTCATGGTGGACAAGGGATACTCGTTGAGTACATGGCTGATGACGCCGGTGCAGAGGCTTGAGGCCGAGGTGGAGCTCTGATATAATTAGACCACCTGTGCTGTCATTGAGCGATGCACTGGGCTACTGGAAATGCGGTTCTGCTGCTTTGACCACTCTGGAGGTGCCCTGCATTACACCCCCACCCCAGAGGGACTCCCGCTTTGTGGTGGCCTGCTGTGTCCTCCACAATCTGGCACAGCAGTGGAGGAGGAGGAGGGACATGCAACCTTGTCTGAGGAGGAAGCGGAGGCAGACCTGGAGGGGGTGGATGACGAGCCCAAGGAGGAGCTGAGGGATGGAGGTCAGGCTGTGGTAAGGGTCCAATATGCTAACAGGACCAGGGAGGACCTCATCGTCTGGAGATTCTCCTAGGATGAAGCTGTGTCCATCAGCTCAATACTCCCACTCATTTCCTTCTCCACAATTTCCCTCCCCCCTCCTCCCCTCCCATCCACACCACAAAACCGTCCCCTCCCCGACAACCCTGCTCCCACATTCACGGATTTGTGTCACATCACTCCATGGTGATGGACCTGTGTTGGCACTGTCAGTGGATCACTGGACAAGACAGGAGAGTGATGGTCACTTGCTGTGAGGAAAGCTCTGCCGCTCCTCAGTTACTGCTTAAGTCTACTCCTGTCTTTCTGCTGACAGCGTGCACAAACCCATCCTCATGACAGAGTCTGCACCTGGGGCTTTTGATCTTGGACCTCTGCGCCTGGGGGATGGGGATGTGGACGGGCCCGCTGTGATGATAAATGTGACAGATACTTCACATGTATGAAATGTTACATGTTTTAATAGTAAATATTTTACTGTGACAGATTCCATTCCCCTTAGCTACAGATAGTGACCTCACCAGTGCCCACTCAGTGCTCCTCACTTTTCTTGATCATATGTGATCAAATGCTACATCTAGATGAGTCCCCAGGTTGTACACCAGAGGTGGAGGAAGCCTGCTACTTTCCTTGCCCTGTGGCCTATGGTTCCCTTGGCAGATGACCTCTGGAAGGTCTGAAGCCGGGGGGTGCCCCATCTGACTTACCAGTTACACTGATGTCGTCATGCAACGCTGTTCGGCCCGCTGCCCTAGGATACGACGGTGTCAGAAAGGGGGGATACACAAGAAATGGGAACGGCTGTAGTCTCCTTCATGGCAGGCCCCAGGTTGGCCACCACCGATTCCTGCCCGAGGGAACCTGAGGAACTCCATGGGACAGAGGGACAGCTGGAGTGAGCTCCAGAGGCCTTTGAGTCATCTGCCGCTGCCAGTCCTGAAGGATCCCCATTTTCTGCACCATCAATGCCCTCAGTAATAGTCCTCAGTGACTGTGCCATGCTCTACAGTGCTCAGCAATGTCCACCTGCATCCGGTAACGCCCTCAGTGACTGGAACATGATATCGAGGTCCTCAGCCATGGTCTTCACAGACTGAGCCATGCCTTGGAACCACCACTCATGCTCCATGTTTTCCATAGCGGTCGCCACCCTAGCATTGTTGGCACCATCTCCTGCACCCGAAGCCTTTGGGGGACTCCTCCAATTAGCTTTGCAGTCGCTTGAATGTTGCTGATACCCCTCCTGAATATCACGGCTGTGACCTACCATCTGCATGAGCTCAGGGAGAATCTTGTCCAGAGGCTTGTCATCTGACTGGGACCCAGCTGTGTCCTGGGATCTAAGAGACCACCGACTGCTGTCCCCCCTGGACGTTCCTGCCTCCACCTGATGAGCATCAGCAACTGTGTAGTGCTCACCAGATTGTACCCCAGAAGTCTGTCCACCAATGTTGTCCACCGAGGTCTGTGTCTCTGCATGCGGTTGATAGCTGTGAGGCATTGATGGAGGTCTCCTCGGAGCTCTCCTCCAAGGTGGTCTGACTTTAGATGAGCCGGCTTCATCAGATGGAGATACTGCAAGACAATGGACATGTGGTCAGTGAGAGGGAAAGATCATTTTGTCTGATGTGAACAACTCGACTTGAGACAAGTTATCTGAATGAAAAGGCAGTGGATTCTCACCTCTCTGACGCACGCCAACCTCGCTGTCAGTGACTGCTCTCTCCACGGGCAACCCCACCACTTCCAGTGCCCATTCCTCATAGGGGGTGAGGACTCGAATCTCTGGGATTCCTCCTCCTGCCTTGGCACTTTCTTCTCCTGTGGGTACAAGGAGAGTGCATTGTGAGCCGCAAGCTTGATGGGTCGGGGGGTATGTGGCAGGTGGCGTGTGTGGGCACCACACCTAAACATGAGGGGGTTGTGCTGGTGGGTAACAGCGGGTTCTGAGGAACAAGCTGGAAGGTCGGATGAAGGAAGTGTCCGAGGTGTCAGCCAGTAAATTTGGTGGTGGCGGGGGAAGCTGTTTGGGAATTTGAGGGATGGCAGACAGAACAAGGTGCTTCTCATTCACAGTGTCGAGAAGCCTTGTGAGGTCTGCGTGCTGCCATGCTTGTGTGTTGACTGGGAGTGACCGGTGAAGGAGCGCTTAAAAGCAGTTCACCCTTGTTAGCGGCGAGTTGCTGAGGCGCGAGTCGGGTGAATCAAACGGTGAGGGAGACAATAATATTGAGGTTCCCGTGGACTCATTTTTAGCACTAATTCGGGCTACCAACGTGGCTGTTGCGAAACCTGGCTTTAACTTTGGTCCATTGAATCATGGCCACAATGTGTAATGGTCATAATGCTCTTACAATGTCGATTGCAAATAAACTCAATGTTCATGACACCAGTGGAACTAGTGGAACACTAGTTGGACTTGATTTCATTTTTTGAATTGCAGGTAATATGCAGGTAAGAAATATGCAGCTGTTCATTTAAAGCTGAGGAAGGAGTGTTACTTCAGGGAATGGGGTTTAAGTTCTACATCCTTTATATTATTCTTCATGTGACCCAATATACACCGTGACAATTTTCAAAGAAAAAAAAATCAAAGCTAATCCGCACTTTCCATTATGTTATTCCGCCTGACAGTTTACAATATTGCATCAAAAGCAGCTAACTAAGAACAGCAATCATCACTGATGGAAAAGCTAGCAAGTTGTTCGAACAACAAGGATTGTTTTGCCTTATTGTATAATAGGCCCTTCTGTTCCTACATCACAGACTAATATCCATATTCTGAACCCTGTATCCGCACTTATGATTAAATTTGGTCATTTGTAAATGGGCTGCCACTGTTTAAATAATGAAAATATGTTGTGTTAATTTACTCAGCCAATTTACATTCCTCAGTCTTTTTTTAAAATATAAATGTACAGCACAAATCAAAGTATAGGAAGTTAGGAAATATTATGCGTTCAAGTTTGTGAAGCCTGGGATTCTTAATTTGCAGAACAGCTGTTCCACATAGGGAAGAAATTCTTAAATGACATCTCTGATCTGAGGAAGCTGTTTTGCTCTCTGCAGGCAGCCAGTAAATGTCTCTGAGATAAAATACTTCCTGCTGCGTAGGCTAATGATCATTTCAGAAATGGCATTTGTATGCTACAAGGTTTAACTGCCACAGCATGGAGGTGGATCATGGTAATAGCTTGATGACGAAAGTCTTCACACTGAAGCATTAACTTTGAAAGTTTCACTGGGGTAGGCTGGGCCACAACGAGAGTTGATAGGGGAAAGTGAGCAGTTCTGCATCCGATGCATTCAGTCAGTACATTGGGACCCATCGCCCCCCCCTCTCTCATAGCTCCAAGCAGCCGGGTTCAATTCCGGCCTTGGGTGACTGTCTGTGTGGAGTCTGCACGTTCTCCCTGTGTCTGCATGGGTTTCTTCCGGGTGCTCCAGTTGCCTTCAACAGTCCAAAAATGTGCAGGTTAAGTGGATTGGCCGTGCTAAATTACCCCTTAGTGTCCAGGAATGTGCAGGTTAGGTTACGGGGATAGAATGAGGTGGGCGGGGGAGTGCGCCTGGGTAGAGTGCGCTTTTGGAGGATCGATGTGGTCTCGGGTTCCGCATTGTAGGGATTCTATGGATTCTATGAGTCCTCCTCTCCTCTGGTTTATAAAGGTTTTTGGCTCCAGGCATTGTTTTCAACTCTTTGGTGTCTGCTGGTCATTTTGTATCTGTGCACTCGGACAAGGACTATTGCCTGGGCTTTTGTCTCTGATGGAACCTTGAAGACAGCACCCCCTCCCCACCGTGCGCCCCCACCCCCCCCCCCCCCCCCCCCCCCCCCCCCCCCCCCCCCGCCCTCTCACATCACTCTTCAAAACTGCAGTGGACACAAATGTGATCTGACCGACCCCTCCTCGCTGGACAACAAGAGAAACCTTTTATCAAGAGAGCAATAAATGTGGAACTCACTGCTACCTTGGGCTAATTAGCATAGTTGCATTTATGTGAAAGCAAGATAACTACATGAGGGAGAAAGGAATAGAAGGTTATCTTAAGAGGATTAAATGAAATGGGGTGGGCAGAGATTCATATGGATTACAAATACAAACATGCTCCAGCTCGGCTGAAAGGACTGTATCTGAACTGTGCGTTCTATCTAATATATAAGACCATAAGACCACAAGACATAGGAGCGGAAGTAAGGCCATTCGGCCCATCGAGTCCACTCCACCATTCAATCATGGCTGATTTCAATTCCATTTACCCGCTCTCTCTCCATAGCCCTTAATTCCTCGAGAAATCAAGAATTTATCAACTTCTGTCTTAAAGACACTCAACGTCCCGGCCTCCACCGCCCTCTGTGGCAATGAATTCCACAGACCCACCACTCTCTGGCTGAAGAAATTTCTCCTCATCTCTGTTCTAAAGTGACTCCCTTTTATTCTAAGGCTGTGCCCCCGGGTCCTAGTCTCCCATGCTAATGGAAACAACTTCCCTACATCCACCCTATCTAAGCCATTCATTATCTTGTAAGTTTCTATTAGATCTCCCCTCAACCTCCTAAACTCCAATGAATATAATCCCAGGATCCTCAGACGTTCATCGTATGTTAGGCCTACCATTCCTGGGATCATCCGTGTGAATCTCCGCTGGACCCGCTCCAGTGCCAGTATGTCCTTCCTGAGGTGTGGGGCCCAAAATTGCCCACAGTATTCTAAATGGGGCCTAACTAATGCTTTATAAAGCTTCAGACGTACATCCCTGCTTTTATATTCCAAGCCTCTTGAGATAAATGACAACATTGCATTTGCTTTCTTAATTACGGACTCAACCTGCAAGTTTACCTTTAGAGAATCCTGGACTAGGACTCCCAAGTCCCTTTGTACTTCAGCATTATGAATTTTGTCACCGTTTAGAAAATAGTCCATGCCTCTATTCTTTTTTCCAAAGTGCAAGACCTCGCACTTGCCCACGTTGAATTTCATCAGCCATTTCTTGGACCACCCTCCTAAACTGTCTAAATCTTTCTGCAGCTCCCCACCTCCTCCATACTACCTGCCCCTCCACCTATCTTTGTATCATCGGCAAACTTAGCCAGAATGCCCCCAGCCCCGTCATCTAGATCGTTAATATATAAAGAGAACAGTTGTGGCCCCAACACTGAACCCTGCGGGACACCACTCGTCACCGGTTGCCATTCCGAAAAAGAACCTTTTATCCCAACTCTCTGCCTTCTGCCTGACAGCCAATCGTCAATCCATGTTAGTACCTTGCCTCGAATATCATGGGCCCTTATTTTACTCAGCAGTCTCCCGTGAGGCACCTTATCAAAGGCCTTTTGGAAGTCAAGATAGATAACATCCATTAGCTCTCCTTGGTCTAACCTATTTGTTATCTCTTCAAAGAACTCTAACAGGTTTGTCAGGCACGACCTCCCCTTACTAAATCCATGCTGACTTGTCCTAATCCTACCCTGCACTTCCAAGGATTTAGAAATCTCATCCTTAACAATGGATTCTAGAATCTTGCCAACAACCGAGGTTAGGCTAATTGGCCTATAATTTTCCATCTTTTTCCTTGTTCCCTTCTTGAACAGGGGGGTTACAACAGCGATTTTCCAATCCTCTGGGACTTTCCCTGACTCCAGTGACTTTTGAAAGATCATAACTAATGCCTCCACTATTTCTTCAGCTATCTCCTTTAGAACTCTAGGATGTAGCCCATCTGGGCCCGGAGATCTATCAATTTTTAGACCTCTTAGTTTCTCTAGCACTTTCTCCTTTGTGATGGCTACCATATTCAACTCTGCCCCCTGACTCTCCTGAATTGTTGGGATATTACTCATGTCTTCTACTGTGAAGACTGACGCAAAGTACTTATTTAGTTCCTCAGCTATTTTCTTGTCTCCCATCACTAGATTACCAGCGTCATTTTGGAGCGGCCCAATGTCTACTTTTGCCTCCCGTTTATTTTTAATGTATTTAAAGAAACTTTTACTATCATTCCTAATGTTACTGGCTAGCCTACCTTCATAATTGATCCTCTCTTTCCTTATTTCTCTCTTTGTTATCCTCTGTTTGTTTTTGTAGCCTTCCCAATCTTCTGACTTCCCACTACTCTTTGCCACATTATAGGCTTTCTCTTTTGCTTTGATGCATTCCCTAACTTCATTTGTCAGCCATGGCTGCTTAATACCCCCTCTGATAACCTTTCTTTTCTTTGGGATGAACCTCTGTACTGTGTCCTCAATTACTCCCAGAAACTCCTGCCATTGTTGTTCTCCTGTCTTTCCCACTAGGCTCTGCTCCCAGTCGATTTTCGTCAGTTCCTCCCTCATGCCCCTGTAGTTACCTTTATTTAACTGGAACACATTTACATCTGATTCTACCTTCTTTCTTTCAAATTGGAGATTGAATTCTACCATATTATGATCACTGCCTCCTAAGTGTTCCCTTACTTTAAGATCTTTAATCAAGTCTGGCTCATTACATAACACTAATTCCAGAATGGCCTGTTCCCTCATGGGCTCCATCACAAGCTGTTCCAAAAAGCCCTCCTGTAAACATTCAATGAATTCCCTTTCCTTGGGTCCACTGGCAGCATTATTTACCCAGTCCACCTGCATATTGAAGTCCCCCATGATCACTGTGACCTTGCCTTTCTGACATGCACTTTCTATTTTGTGGTGCATTTTGTGCCCCCGGTCCTGACCACCGTTCGGAGGCCTGTACATAACTCCCATTATGTTTTTTTTGCCTTTGTGGTTCCTCAACTCTACCCACACAGACTCCACATCATCTGACCCTATGTCGTTTAGTGCTATTGATTTAATTTAATTCCTAATTAACAAGGCAACCCCGCCCCCTCTGCCCACCTCTCTGTCTTTTCGATAGGTTGTGAATCCCTGGATGTTTAAATGCCAGTCCTGAACCCCCAGCAACCACGTCTCTGTGATGCCTACCACATCATACCTGCCAGTCACAATCTGGGCCACAAGCTCATCTACCTTGTTCCGTACACTGCGCGCATTTAAATATAGCACCTTTAATTCTCTATTGACTGTCCCTTTTTGTTTTCTTAGTGTGGTGGACCTTGGTTTACTGAGCCTTTCCATACACTGTGTCATATTTTGTGGGATGGGGACTATCGTAACCTCTCCTGAGTTTTGTCTTTTCGTGTTTTTTTGTATTCCTAAGCAGCTACACTTCCCACTGATTACTTCACCTCTTGGTTCCCTGACTTTCCCTTCCCCCCCAATCTCTAGTTTAAAGTCCTATTGACCACCCTATTTACTCTTTTCGCCAGAACACTGGTCCCAGCTCGGTTCAGGTGGAGACCATCCCAACGGTATAGGTCCCCCCTGTCCCAAAACTGATGCCAGTGTCCCATGAAAAGGAACCCTTCTTTCCCACACCAGTCTTTCAGCCACGTGTTAACTTCCCTTATTCTTGCCTCGCTATGCCAATTTGCACGTGGCTCGGGCAGTAATCCGGAGATTATAACCATTGAGGACCTGTTTTTTAATTTGAATCCTAGCTCTTTATAATCTCTAAACAGGTCCTCTTTTCTAGACTTGCCTAAGTTGTTGGTACCGACATGGACCACAACAACTGGATCCTCCCCCTCCCTCTCCAGTATCCTTTCAAGCCGGTCAGAGATGTCCCGCACCCTAGCACCGGGCAGGCAACATACCATGCGGGACTCTTTATCCTGCTCACAAAGGATACTATCTATCCCCCTGATAATAGAATCCCCTACAACTACAACTTGCCTATTTACTCCCTCCCCTTGAATGGCCTGCTGAACCATGGTGCCTTGGTCAGCTGACTCATCCTTCCTGCAGTCTTGTTCGCCATCCACACAGGGAGCAAATGCCTCATACCTGTTGGACAGGGTCAAGGGCTGAGGCTCCTGAGTTCCTGACTGCTGGTTCCCTTTACCTGCCTGACTTGCAGTCACACCCTGCTGTCCCTGGCCACTGGCAGGATTTAAACTACTTACTCTGACAGGTGTGACTGCCTCCTGAAACACAGTGTCCAGGTAAGTCGCCCCCTCCCGGATGTGCCTCAGTGTTTGAAGCTCAGACTCCGGCTCATCAATTCTGAGCCGGAGCTCTTCGAGCAGCCAACACTTACTGCAGATGTGGTCGCTGCAGCTCGCAATGGGATCTGCCAGCTCCCACATCAAGCAGCTCAAGCACATCACTTGACCAGCCATCACTAATTAATTAATTAGTTCAATTTAAGTTTACGAGTTTAGCTGTGTTTTTTTTAAATTTGGGGCAGATTTGCTATCAACCAATCAGATCACAGCTTCCCTTTGACGTCTCTTTTGGAAAAAAAAAATTCTATTTAATAATTCTATTTAATTGTAACGCCCTAATTCTGAGCGAGCTGAGATCGGCACAGATGAGAGATTGAACCTGCTCTCTGTAATTCAGTATTGACCAGTCAGCATATTAACCCTCTGAGACATGGAGGGGCTCTCACCTGGTTCCATGACATTGTTCCTCTTGCACAATGTATTCCTTCCTCCTTCAAAAGACATCCTTGGGAGTTGCAGAACTCCCTGAATTTAAATTTAGATGAAATGATCATTTATCTCATTCTGGGACCCTGCTGAGGGGAAATTGACTGTAATGTTTGCCTATACAACACCAGTGATTGCACTTTGAAAGTAATTCATTAGCTGTAAAGGGCTTTGGGACATTTTGAGAGCATGATTGTATACGTTATAATTGCAAACATTTATTTCTAAATGTGCCAATTTTCTTATGAAAATATTTTAAGTGCCTTTATGGACATATTAACATGAATAAAGATAATTGTAGACGTCTCACATGCAGACATTAAGCAGAAATATGAGACTGCACCATATTCCCGATTTTGCTTAGTTTTCCAAATTTTTCTCCAAACATTTTTTAAATAAATGTCTTTCAATAGTTTGAGTTGCCACTGATGCAACTTTAAAGTCAAACATGGCAGTTTATTTTTGGAACAGTTGACATAAATGGAAACATTTTAGGTAGTTATGATGCATGCCCATCTCTTGGGAGGTAACTATACGACAGAGAATTTTCACAATATGTGGACAGAGTAAATTGAGATATTGCTGATAAAACTATCAATTTGACAGACCTGTCGTGGCGGGGGCAGGGTTGTAAAATACGGCGAGCTATTCAAAGGTCCAATGACTTTTGCTGGTCCATAAGGCCCCGCTGGCGAGATGGGCCCTGAAATTCCACCCACAGTCTGTTTCATGAGCAAAATGATCCTGTGCAAAGAGCCAAATTGGAGACAAGGAGAAACTTTTCGATGATCTGGAATGCACTGTGTGAAAGTTGATGGAAGCAGATTCATTGGAGACTTTCAAAAAGGGATTAGATTGCATTCTTGAAAAGCAAAGCTTTGCAAGTTTGTGGAGAAAGAATTGGGGGAGTGGGGCTTGGATTACTCTTTCAAAGAGTCCAAACAGGCATTATGGGCCAAATGCCCTTCTTTGAGCCCGAGAACATTCATAATCGAGTTCTATACAAAGTTGGCCAGGTCCGGAACCAACAGAGCAGACCCGACTGGGATCTGGGGCATGATTCTCCGCTCCAACGGCAGACTGTCAGCGCCAGCGCCAAAACGGGAGTGTTTCAGTCCGCGGTCGGCCCCCGTTCTGGGACCGCATTCTGCGGCGTACTCGGGGGCTAGCAGGGGCACGGCGGGAAGCGTGGGGCACGGCCTCCGAGCCGTGTCAGAGATGCAGCACCATGCAATCGACACTACGCCACGGCGCACATAAGGCGATGCGAGCGCACAGGCCACCAATGGAGCAAGACGGCGCAATGCCGAGCAGCGCCTCGGTTCACCGACCATGACCTGGAGACACTCCTGGATGCCCTCTGTTGCTGCTAACTTTAGCCTTAGTTTAATTGCTCTGTTCTATCACCTTTACTCTTGAGTCGCCAGGTATCTTTCTGATACCGCCACGTGGTTCAAGTCCGAGTAATAATCAATAATCCAACACACCGCTTAGTAAGAGTTAAATCAACGCACATTTATTATATACAGTAATCAATACTCATGCATAAATTCTACTTCTGAGCTACTTCCTACAACTAACAGGCCAATACTTAACTTGGAAATGGCCCACCAGGTCAGGGAAACAAATGGCCTTTCATTTGGGTTCTGAGCCTGCGGGATTCGAAGCTGGTACAGATCGATAGCTAGGAGCGCCTATCTCGTAGCGAGCGTTGAAGTAAGACTTACGATTTGAGCGGCTGTAGCAGAAGGTCAGCAGAAGGGTGCAGGAGGCAGAAGGAGTTGCAGAAGGGTGGCAGAGAGGAGAAGGGTCAATTTGAACTTGGACTCTATACTTATAGTCCCCAGGGACTTCCCGCCTTTCGGGGCGAACCGTGTACCTGGTTCCAAATGATTGGACTTTGTCCCAATCACTTGGTTCGATATTCTCCAATGCTGGAGCGATTCCTTGATCGTTCACCTCCCTTTGTGTAGGCTCCTGTTGGCGCCGAAAAGCCTGGGTTGGCTTTGTGTCTAAAATGTTGCACATTGTTCCCGGGGATTGCTCATTAATATTCAGATGGCTGGTGTTTTGTTGTGCTGATGGCTGCAGGTATCAATCTTGTCTGGCCTTCCTAGAGGCGAATACAAAGTTTTACCTGCAGCTGCTTGTTTTAGACCTGTTGGCTGATTTTCCCATCAGCCTTTTCCATTCGCCATTTTAAATCGGGGTTGGCCATTCTAAATCGGGAGTTAGCCATTTTAACTGGCTACACTCCCTCCTTGTGATCCTAACGCGAAGCGTGAAGGAGCACATCATTATGTTGCTTTCCAATCCCTGACCTGGGGGGGGGGGCACTTCCTTCATGGCCTCTGCACTGACTATAACCATGCACAAAATTTTTAACTAACAATTCTAAGGGCGCTATGTCAGATAGGGACATGCATTACAAAACAATAAACTGGGAACCTCTAACTTATTCTTAATATACTACACTCACTTAAACATTCCATTATCCTACCTTCCTCAATCATACAATTAAATCATAGCATTTCATACAGTCTTTCCTGGCTTGGCAGTCAAGCTCAGGATCATACAATTTGCTCATGAGAAAGTTCTTTACAGTTCTTTATTTACAATAACAATTAACGCACGTGAATGTACTTTATTATAGATCGCGGGGGTCGGGGGTCTGGTCGTAACAGAACATAGGGGATCTGATCCTATATACCGGGGTTCGAGCGCGGTAGGCTCTCCTTCTCCATTTCCGTAGATGCATAGTCTGCACGATGCAGCAGAGTATCACCAACGCTAGTAGTGTTTCGATCACATAGGACAGGCATCAGTGTTGGGCCCACAACTGTTCACAATTTACGTAGGTGATTTGGAGTTGGGGACCAAGGGCAATGTGTCCAAGTTTGCAGACAACACTAAGATAAGTGGTAAAGCAAAAAGTGCAGAGGATACTGGAAGTCTGCAGAGGGACTTGGATAGGCTAAGTGAATGGGATAGGGTCTGGCAGATGGAATACAATGTTGACAAATGTGAGGTTATCCATTTTGGTAGGAACAACAGCAAAAGGGATTATTATTTAAATGATAAAATATTAAAACATGCTGCTGTGCAGAGAGACCTGGGTGTGCTAGTGCATGAGTCGCAAAAAGTTGGTTTACAGGTGCAACAGGTGATTAAGAAGGCAAATGGAATTTTGTCCTTCATTGCTAGAGGGATGGAGTTTAAGACTAGGGTGGTTCTGCTGCAATTGTATAAGGTGTTAGTGAGGCCACACCTGGAATATTGTGTTCAGTTTTGGTCTCCTTACTGGAGAAAGGACGTACTGACACTGGAGGGTGTGCCGAGGAGATTCACTAGGTTAATCCCAGAGCTGAAGGGGTTGGATTTCGAGGAGAGGTTGAGAAGACTGGGACTGTACTCGTTCGAATTTAAAAGGATGAGGGGGGATCTTATAGAAACATATAAGATTATGAAGGGAATAGATAGGATAGATGCGGGCAGGTTGTTTCCACTGGCGGGTGAAAGTAGAACTAGGGGGCATAGCCTCAAAATAAGGGGAAGTAGATTTAGGACTGAGTTTAGGAGGAACTTCTTCACCCAAAGGGTTGTGAATCTATGGAATTCCTTGCCCAGTGAAGCAGTAGATGCTCCTTCATTAAATGTTTTTAAGATAAAGATAGATAGTTTTTTGAAGAATAATGGGATTAAGGGTGATGGTGTTCGGGCCGGAAAGTGGAGCTGAGTCCACAAAAGAAATGCCATGATCTCATTGAATGGTGGAGAAGTCTCGAGGGGCCAGATGGCCTACTCCTGTTCCTAGTTCTTATGTTCTTATGTTCTCGGTTGCGAACAGGGTCGCAAAGGTGTTGGCAGTTTGGGAGTCAGACCCAAGGTCATCCTCTTCTCCCGGGTGCCAAACTCTGGAGTGGTTTAGGGCTGAAAGGGCTGCATGGTGTGAGTTGGGGTCGCTCTCGCCATTGCGGACGAGTCGGTATGAGTTGTCACGGTGCCAATAATTGGTGTCTAGTTGTGTGGGGACAAAATCGGGGTCGTCAGTGTGATTCGGTGGTCGTTGGTGTGGTTTGTTCAGGGAAGTGATCAGGAAGGGTTCACTTGGATCGTAGTCGGAGTCACTGGGTGTGGGTCCGGTTGCATGGGGATAGTAGGGAGGCGTGCTGTGGTTATCATTCGAGTCACAGTCGCTGTCGGTGCTGCTGCAGTCTGTGGGCGTTCCGGGGCGGAGTGTATATTTCGGGGGTGGAGTCGAGGTCGAGTCCGTGGCTGGGCTGGACGTGGTGGGGGCTGGTAGGGTTACGTTGGCTGTGGGTGGGGTGCGGTGTGCTGCGTCGAGCATGACGTGGTGGGCGTGGTTCGACTGTGTTCCATATGCCTTCAGCTGGTTTATATGAAACCACGCAGTCTTACCATTGGGGTACTTTATTTTATAAACGGAAGGGCTTACTTTATCCGCAATGGAATATGGACCCGAGTATTTTGGTGACAGGAATGTGCTGGGGTTATATACAGAAAGCATCACTTGCTGTCCGGTACTATACTCAGTCGCATGCACTGTCTTGTCGAAACAAGCCTTGCTCTGTTTCTTTCTTGTGCCCAATTTTACTGCAGCTGCGAGCTGAGCCGTTTTAACATTTGCAACTAATTGCTCCACGGCTTTCTCGTGTGTGAGGGCCGTCACTTCGGGGCTGGTCAGGTCTAAACCTAACAAATATTCTGTGCCTTTCATGGGGCATCCGGTCATGAGAGTGTGTGGGGTGTAACCTGTGGAAGTAGAAATAGTGTTACGCAAAAACATCAGCGCAAAAGGGAGGACTGAGTCCCAGGTGGTGTTGTTCTGCTGGGCCATTTTTCTGAGGGTGGTTTTGAGGGTCCGATTCATGCGCTCCACGATACCACTCGACTGTGGGTGGTATGCTCTGTGGAATTTTTGGGTAATGCCAAATATCATGAGGACGTTCTGCATGACACGTCCCGTAAAATGGGAACCTTGATCTGATTCAATGCTGCGGGGGAGTCCCCATCTTGTAAAGATGTGGTGGGTCAAAATTTTGGCTGCGGTTTTTGAAGTGTTTGTGCGGGCTGGGAATGCTTCCACCCATTTCGTAAATGTGTCAATTACCACAAGTACATATTTATAGCCATTCCTACAAGGGGGCAATGGTCCTAGAAAGTCAATCTGGAGGTTAGTCCAGGGGCCATTAACGGGTCGGGTGTGGCTGAGTTGGGCCTTTTTGGCATATCTGTCGGGGTTATTCTGCGCACAGATAAAACAATTTTCTATGTAATGGCTTACATCTTCCTTCATATTCGGCCACCAACAAAGCTGCTTGAGATGGGCTGTAGTGGGATTGATTCCCTGATGTCCATGACCGTCATGGAACAAGCAAATCAATTGGTTCCTGTCCTGTTCAGGAACCACATAAAGGATGTCCTTTAACACCACACCGTCATGTGTGGTCAGTGCATTTCTAAATCTCTCATCGGGTGCTGGATAGTTTCCCTTTACAATCTCCTTGCGATTGGTGTCCTGCTTCTGGGCCTCCACTAGATCCTCGATCTTTGTCTGTGAGACCTGAACTGCACTCACTGGCGCCCTTTCCGGGGGTTTCCAAAAATACCCATGTCTGGAACCTGCTTTAGCCAGTGCGTCGGCTTTCACATTTCCAGCGGGGGAGGAACGATGGTGACTACGAACTTTGATGATCCCAAAAGTCCTGTTCTGGGCTTTTTCTAAAATATGACGGAACAATGGGGCTAAGGAAAGGCGTTTTCCGTCTGCGGAAACAAATCCTCTTGCTTCCCACAGGGGCAGAAATTCCGTAAGGCTGTTACAGACATAGAGGCTGTCCGAGTATATGTCTGCTGGGCTGGGGAAGGAATCTGGGTGTTCAACTATATATGCGATGGCCGCAAGCTCTGCTGCCTGCGCGCAAAAGTGTCCGGGTAGTTTTAACGATATTTCCTCGAGGGCACGTCCCTGCGCGTCCTCGACATATATACCGCAACCTGTTATGCGGTGTCCATCCAAGACTGTGGAAGATCCATCCACATAGATCTTTATGGGCTCGCACGTGTCCGTGTGCTGGGGGCTCTGGGTTGAACTATCTATCTTTCTGGGGGGTGTTTTAGCGATAAAGGGGCCTGTGTTGTGGTGTGGAGAGATAATCTCACATTCATGGGGGGTTCCGGGGTACTGTAAATTGTAGGCTAAATAGGTGTGTGTCTTTGTCCTTTTCACAGTGATGTCCCTCCCCTGCAAGAGAAGGGTCCATCTGGCTGCTCTTATTTGACTGACGGTACTGTTCTTGAGTCGTCCGTCCAGTAAAAGTTGGGTGGGGGTGTGTTCTGTGAGAATTGTGATGGGGTTCAGTCCGGTAATGTACGAAAAGTACTGGACTGCCCAGAAAACTGCGAGCAGGTGCCTCTCACAGGCTGAAAATCCCTGCTCCACAGCATCTAAAAGTCTGGAGGCGTAAGCTACGGGCCTTAACTGGTCGTGCCGTACCTGGAGGAGCACGGCTGAAAGGGTGCGGTCTGTGGTCACTACCTCTATGGCGTAAGGGGAAAGCGGGTCTGGAACTTAGTGCGGGGGCGGCTATGAGTGCCTGTTTTAAAGAGTCCACAGCATCCGTATGCTGCGGAATCCATTCCCAGGGGACTCCTTTCTTTAGGAGGTCTGAGAGGGGCGCTGCCTTGCTGGCGAAACCGTCACTGGGGTTTCGGCAGTAGCCAACCAGTCCTAAAAATGACCGGAGGGCTGAAACGTTCTGGGGAAGGGGCAATTTAGCAATCAAGTCAATCCTTTTATGCTCGATCTCGCGTTTACCGTGCGTGATAATTATTCCCAAATCTATCACTTTTTCTTCCAAAATCTGGGCCTTTTTGGGGTTGACTTTACAACCAATTGAATGAAATAGTTCCAGGAGTTCGGACAGAAGCTCAATGTGCTCTTCCTTGGTGTCTGTCTGCAGTAGTAGGTCGTCTATGTACTGTACCAGACATTCGGGGCGAGAAAACTTGGCTAAACCATTTGCCAGCTGTCGGTGGAAAATGGAGGGGGAGTTGTGGAATTCCTGTGGCAGGTATGTCTACGTGTACTGCTGCGCTTTAAAGGTGAAGGCAAATTTGTACTGGCATGCCTTTGCCAATGGAATGGACCAGAATCCATTTCTGACGTCCAAAACCGTGAAGTATCGGGAATTGAGCCCCTCCTTGAGCATGGTCTCGGGTCTTGTTGCTATGGTGGGGGCTGCTGCGGGGGTGACTTTGTTGAGTTCCTGATAATCGATGGTCAGTCGCCATGATCCATCGGGCTTTCTCACTGGCCAAATCGGGACATTATTAGTGGAGGCTACTGATCTAAGTACGCCCTGCTCTAATAAGCTTTCTATTACTTTTGAGATTTCTCCCTCTGCCTCTTGGGGAAATCCGTACTGTTTCTGGGGTCTAGGGTCAGGTCCTGTTACTTGTACGGAGCCAGTCATCAGTCCACAGTTGTGCTTGTGGGTCGCGAATGCTGCCCTGTTCTTTTGCAGAACTCCCCTAACCTGCTTGTCCGTGCTAAGCGTGGTCGGGTTGAATCAAAATTCGCCTACGGCGCTAATTTTGTTCATATACTCTCCTATGTTGAGCGTTGCGGGGGCTCTTGCAGATTTTGCCATCTTTCAGACACACTGGTTGACTGGATCGAATGATAAGTTGTGGGAATTGATTAAATCAATTCCCAGAATGTGTTCTGCTGTGTGGGGCAGGTCAACTAAAACCACGGAGTGTTTGGTGGTAATGTTACCAATTTGAATGGGTACAGGGGCTGTGATGTGTCCCTGCTGTGAGTGGCCGGTAAAGCCACTGAGGGTGATAGTGGCTGTAGTGGGCCACGTGTCTTTTTGGAACAGGGTGTCGCAGACCCAACTGGGGGAGCCCATACACCGTCAGTCCGTTCCGGTCAAGTCCGTCTGATCCGAACGGGCGCGAACGCTATGAATGGGCTCTGTCTTTTTCTTACTCAGAGTGCCCGTCTGCTGGGTTCTCTGTGGCTTTTTAGGGGCATTGCACACTTTTGCGAAGTGTCCCAACTGTCCGCAGTTGTAACACTCTTGTGACTTGGGTGGGGGGCTGTTCTTTCCCTCATTTACCCATGCGGGGTTGTGGTGTGTTGTCTTTACTGCCTGCATATCTGCGCCGGCCTGCTTTTCCTCGCTATTCTTAACTGTGGGTTTACTTTGAACAGATTGTTCCCAAACGCAGGACAATCTCTTCACTACCCACTTCTCGTTATGGGCCTCCTCTGAGGGATCATAACTCGTACAGGCTTTCTGTCCTGTTTCTGTGGCATGGGAGATGGGTCCATTTGGCCATGTTGTCTGGGGACAAATGGGCACGGTCTATGTTTCCAAAGACTGCTGCGAAGTGAATCCACAGGCGTCCAGCGAACGCTGTGGGGTGCTCAGATTTCTTCTGCCTACATTTATTGAGGCCATCTACGGGGTCACCCCGGTTATACCCGATCGCATCCAGGATCGCGGTATGCATTTCTGCAAGGGTGCCTCCTCCTACATTCTGTGGGTCGGGAAGGGCTGCTGCTACTGACGGAGCTAAACTTAAAACTGTGAGCTTTACATGCTCTCGCTCATCCAGGCCGCACATGTGCGCCTGATGTCTAACTGTGGCAAAGAAATGGTGGGGGTCTGAGGTGGGGAGGAATGGTGTGATCTTCTCGCACGCGTCCCGTAATTGGGTCACTGTTAAGGGGGTGGAATATAGATATTCCGCATCGTCCGGTGTGGCTGTGCGGAGGGTGGTTACAGGGTTCATTGGAGCGTGAACTATCTGCTGTGTGGGGGGTTGAGGCGCTTTTCTCTTTTGGGGCTTTCCCTGCACACATATTCCCTGAACATATCTCTGCGCTGTTTCGTGTAACTCTTCCCAATCAGGGCCGTCTTCCTGATCTAACTTTTCCCCAAAGGTTTCCTGAAAACCTTTTTGAACAGAAAGCAGCGATTGCAGTTCTGCAATCTGCTTCCGGCACTTTGCATGACCTAAGGAGCTTTGTCTTTGTTCTGTGGTGGCAGCGTGGAGCGCTCTTAGTGCTGCCTTGAGATCACTATACTGTTTCTGTAATGTCTCTACCTGATTTTCTGTCTCCTCTCGTACCAGAACTGCACGTTGCGTGTCCTGATAGGCCTTTTCGTATTGAGACTGGAAGCTGCTTAAATGCGCCAGACAAGACTGGTGAGCCCGTTTGGCGTCATCCACCTCTCCATCTTTTGCTGCCAATTTCCTCCTCAATTCCATATTCTCTCTTTCTACTTCGCTTACATCGACCTTACTCATCCGATGTATGCCCTCAACCTCTTTGCGGAGCGTCTTAACGACCTCCTCTGTGCCTCGCAATTGTGCCAAACAGGACACGATTGCCATTGGCTTGCGAGCTTTTCCCAAGCTTTTTGTGGATCTCGCTCAGGTTCTCCCACCAAGTATGTCCTATACTCCCGGGACCTGATTCCTCATTATCACAGAAATCATTCCAAAGGGCCCATCCTTTCCCTTTGAGATATTTCCTGATTTCTTCCTCCCAAATGGGACATTGTCCCACTCTACTGCTGCTGGTCGCTGTGACTGCAAATTCCTCAGGGTTCATAAGGCGCTGCATTGCCTGCATAGCCATCTTTCCTATCCGACTCCTTCTTCTTTAAAATTTGGAACAGGGGGCTAAGGCGGTGTTGTAAATAAGGGTACGGCTTTCGCTACTTTCCGATATCAAACTTCCGACAGTTTTGACGCAACAAAAATCTATCAGTTTTACCTTATAGCCCTGTTAGTTACGCATGCATACATCCACTTCCGAATTATGACTATTGATCAGAACTGCTTGAACACTTGTCGTTTTCTGTTTCCAATTGGGTTTCTAATTCAAATTCTTGGGTTCTCCCGGAGTGGTTTTCTACTTCTAGATCGGGTCCCGGCAGAGTCGCCAAATGTTGCTGCTAACTTTAGCCTTACTTCAATTGCTATGTTCTATCACCTTTGCTCTTGAGTCGCCAGGTATCTTTCTGATACCGCCACGTGGTTCAAGTCCGAGTAATGATCAATAATTCAACACACCGCTTAGTAAGAGTTAAATCAAAGCACATTTATTATATAGAGTAATCAATACTCATGCATAAATTCTACTTCTAAGCTACTTCCTACAACTAACAGGCCAATACTTAACTTGGAAATGGCCCACCATGTCAGGGAAACGAATGGCCTTTCGTTTGGGTTCTGAGCCTGCGGGATTCAAAGCTGGTACAGATCAATAGCTAGGAGCGCCTATCTCATAGCGAGCGTTGAAGTAAGATTTACAATTTGAGCGGCTGTTGCAGAAGGTCAGCAGACGGGTGCAGGAGGCAGGGGGGTTTGCAGAAGGGTGGCAGAGAGGAGAAGGGTCGATTTGAACTTGGACTCTATACTTATAGTTCCCAGGGGCTTCCCGCCTTTCGGGGCGGACCCTGTACCTGGTTCCAAGTGATTGGACTTTGTCCCAATCACTTGGTTCGATATTCTCCAATGCTGGAGCGATTCCTTGATCGATGGGCGGTCTTGGGGTGATCGTTCACCTCCCTTTGTGTAGGCTCCTCTTGGCGCCGAAAAGTCTGGGTTGCCTTTGTGTCTAAAATGTTGCACATTATTCCCGGGGATTGCTCATTAATATTCAGATGGCTGGTGTTTTGTTGTGCTGATGGCTGCAGGTATCAATCTTGTCTGGCCTTCCGAGAGGCGAATACGCAGATTTACCTGCAGCTGCTTGTTTTAGTCCTGTTGGCTGATTTTCCCATCAGCCTGTTCCGTTCGCCATTTTAAATCGGGGTTGGCCATTCTAAATTGGGAGTTAGCCACTTTAACTGGCTACACCTCGAGGAGAGGAGAGGACATCTGTACCCTGGACCCGGCCAGAGGGTCCCACCCAACGTGGCCCGGCGTCTGTGGAGGGAGGAGGGCATGGCCGTCAGTGCCATCCCGTTGACACCCAGGTCTGGCGAGCAGTGTCGCGAAAAGCTCAACGACCTACTGAGGGCAGCCAGGGTGAGTACCCAGCAACCAACCCCCCTACCCCCCACATGTGTGACACCCACCCCCTCCCCAGGGGGACGGTACAACCACAGCCGTGACCCGTATGGCTGCAGCCTCACATGCAAGCCGCGTTGGCCTTGTGCTCTGTGCACCCATGCAACCATAGATCCAACAGTATGCATCGGACCGCCTAACAATGCAGTTATTGCCCCCCCACCCCCGCCCCCAGGTGAAGAGCGCCCATAACCAACGGGAGAGCGTGCCCGAACCGGCGGGGGTGAACCTGACTTGCGGCCCCTCGCCGTGCATGAGCAGAGGGCACTGGACATAGCTGTTGCGCCCGAGGACCGGGAGATTACCCATGCCAAGATCGGGGGTGCGCCACCAAGTGAGATCCCCCACATGCCTGGCCCCTTCCCCTCAGCACTCTCCCCTCAGCCGTTTCCTCTCAGCCTTTTCTCCTCACATTCTCCCCTCAGCACTCGCCCCTCAGATCTTTCCCCTCAGCCCTTCCCCCTCAGCACTCTCCCCTCAGCTCTTTCCCCTCAGCACTTTCCCCTCAGCCCGAGGGGCCGGACGGCCGGAGGGCAGCCCAGCCCCGGCAAACACCTGCTACCCAGATAGGTCCCTGGTTCCTGGAGTTCCCCCGCCCACCCATAGACCCGATACAGTCAGGGAACCAAGGGCGTGAGGAAGTGACGGTCGGTTTCCAGCACCTGCAGACGCAAGTGCAGGAGCGCATCCGCGTCCAGGAGCAGGAAATGGTGCCGGTCATGAGTGCCACACAGGCCAACACCGCACAGGTGGCGTCTGCGCTGGAGACAATGGTGGCGACGGTGTCGGGCATGGGACTGAGTTTGCAAGGCCTTGGGCTATCTGTACACGTGGTCTCCGTGGCCCAGGACAGGGCTGCCGTCTCACAGGCAGCCATGAGCCAGAGCCAGCTGAACATCACAGAGGCGCTCAACAACCTGGCGCGGTCTCAGCAGGCCATCGCTGAGAGCATCAGCGCCGTTTCCCGGGTGATGGACGGCTTGTACAGAGCCAGACAGGGATGGTGAACTCCCTGAGCTCCATGGCTGCGAATGTCCAGACCCTGGTCGATACCAGCGCGGGCCTCCAGGGCTGGCAGCGCCAGGTGCTGGATCCGCTCGCACCCCCATCCCATGGAGAGCCCCGGGGGCCCCTGGGCACCCCGAGGGAGGAGCAGGGGCTGGGGCCCATTCCGGATCCCCCTGCTGGGGGGGGGGGGGTGGGGGGGGGGGGGGGGTCCCGGAACCCCGTGCAACCTTGGACTCACTCCTACTGTACCTGGTGCATCTAGTGGGGAGCAGGCAGAACAGGGTGGCACCACGCCATCCCAATTGCCCGAGGTACAGCCTGGCCCATCCAGGGTGGGCTGCCCCAGGAAACGGCCGCCAAGGAGGACCCTACTCACAGGGCAGGAATCACAGGAGTCCACCTCCAGTTCTGCTGTACCGTCTGGGGGAACACCGAGAGTAGTCATAGGGCTCGTAAGGCCAGAAAGATAGACACTGATGAGGAAGTTGGCACGGGTGCAGGTAACAGAATAGTTAAATGGGCTAGGGCACATGTTAGGACGTCTGTTAGTAAACACATTCCACACCTAGGTGAGCTGCCTCTGTGCTCTGTCCGATGCGTGCGGGGGTGGGGCGGGGACTGTGTGCCAGTGTGTGTGAGGGGTGTTGCGATGGAAGTTGAGCTCTGATGCGTGTGGCATGTGGCCCCACGCCCCCCCCACCACCCAAAGGTTCTCCTACGCCAACCTTGCCCCGCCATACTACAGGGCCATGGGATGCAGTGTTTGGGCCGCGTGCAGGGTCCACCCAGGTGTCGAACGATGTATGGCTCGGAGCCCATCGCAGGGCGCACTGTCATCATCGTCCATGCCTTGTACCAGACCCGCTTACACCATCAACTGTGTGCCCCCATCTCGTTGTGGAACATAGAACATTACAGCGCAATACAGGCCCTTCGGCCCTCGATGTTGCGCCGACCTGTGAAACCACTCTAAAGCCCATCTACACTATTCCCTTATCGTCCATCCAATGACCATTTGAATGTCCTTAGTGTTGGCGAGTCCACAAATGTTGCAGGCAGGGCATTCCACGCCCTTACTACTCTCTGAGTAAAGAACCTACCTCTGACAACTGTCCGATATCTCCCCTCAATTTAAAGCTATGTCCCCTCGTGCTAGACATCACCAGCCGAGGAAAAAGGCTCTCACTGTCCACCCTATCCAATCCTCTGATAATCTTGTATGCCTCAATTACGTCACCTCTTAACCTTCTTCTCTCTAACGAAATCAGCCTCAAGTCCCTCAGCCTTTCCTCATAAGATCTTGTGCCGCAGGTAAATGTATGCGGGCGATGTGGTGGGGGAGGTGACGGTGGTCAGTGGTGGGGGAGGTGAGGGTGGCCGGTGGTGGGGGAGGTGCCGAACTCTGCTATCTGTGCCCATGCCCATCACTACTGACCCACACCGTGGTTACTGAAATGTGCAGCTACCAGCGACAGCCGTGCCTGCTGGCCCAGCCGGCGGCGCTGGGCAGCCTCCTGTTGCCGTCCATCCCCGATGTCCCGTGCATCTGCTTCCCCCTCGCTATCCCCCCATCTGGAGAAGACTTCCCCTCATCCTGACCGTCCTCCTCTTCCAGCACATCGCCCCTCTGCTGGGCTATGTTGTGCAGGACGCAGCAGACCATAACGATGCGGCCGACCCTCTCCGACGGGTACTGGAGGGCCCCCCAGAGCGGTCCAGGCACCTGAAGCGCATCTTCAGCAGCCTAAAGCACCTCTCGACCACACTCCTGGTCGCTGCATGAGCATCATTATAGCGGCATTCCGCGTCGGTCTGTGGCCTCCGTAGAGGTGTCATCAGCCACAACCGCAACGGATAACCCATCGCCCAGCAACCAGCCCCACAGGTGGGGGGCGGTGGGGGGGGAGGGGAGAGGGGGTCCCTCGAACATGGCGGGGATGAACGATTGGGCCAGTATAAAGGAGTCATGCACACTGCCAGGGCACCTGGCGCAGACGTGCAGGATCATCATCGTGTGGTCACAGACCACCATTGAATATGTACCCTTCCTCGTCAGGCACATGGCCCTTTCCTCCAAGGTAGGCCGCATGGCGATGTGCAATCCATCGATCGCCCCCTTCACCATGGGTGTCGTGTTGGGTGTTCAGGTCTACAAACAGGTCAACACGGCTGGAGATGGTGTAACTCTATTTTATTAACAACTCAACTGTAGTAACATACTGTAAGCTTGGGTACGTGCATTACCAGCTTATCTGTGGATTTACATGAGAATAAATAAAGTGTAGAGACTGTGTCTGATCATCTGTGTGCATTATTTACATCAATATGTACATGTGGCTATGCTATATACACGGGAAGATGCCAGGTGCAGAGGAAAACTATGTTACACCAAGAACGAAACAAATGCTATCAACAAACGATGAAAAACTCTTAAACAGTACGGCAGAACAAGTCAGTGAGTCCAATAGTGCAAGGTTTATAAATCAAGTCTTTGGGGTGGGCAACGAATTCGGGTTGACCGCCTCAAGGGTGGTTCAGGATCCACCGGCTGAGGAATGGGCTGGGCCACGGTCGAGTAAGGAGGAGGCAGGGTATCCGGTAGCTCAACAAAGTCCATGTCAGGGACAACAGGAGGGCGTAGCACCGGTGCAGAATTTTGTAGTGAGCGTGGAGGGCGGATTGCTGATAAGTTGCAGGTAGGTCTCACAGGGGCTAGTATGCGTCCACTCCTGGAACCATGTCGTGTTGGGTGTTCTGGTCTACAAACAGGTCAACACGGCTGGAGATGGTGTAACTCTATTTTATTAACAACTCAACTGTAATAACATACTGTAAGCTTGTGTACGTGCATTACCAGCTTATCTGTGGACCCTGCCCTATCACTATCTAGGTGAGGCACTCAGCACATGGTGAATGTCTGAGAGGCAGGCTGTGAGCTCTGTGCTCTGAGCTGGCTGCTCTCACTGGTGATTGGCTGCGATATTGTGTATGCTGGTTGGTCCTACTGTATGTCCATCAGTGTCTAAATGTGTGTGTGATTGCACCATGATATGCTGATGTATATCATGACAATGGGTATCCGGGCAACAGCGGCGAAACCCGCCGCGCGGACATCCTGATGGGCACAGTCGACAGGGAACTGTATGTACCGGTCCGCGATGTCATACAGGGCGTCGGTGATGGCCTGGATGCACCTGTGCACCGATCACTGGGAGATGCCGGACAGGTCCCTACTCGGCGAATGGAACGGCCCCGTCGCGAAGAGGTTGAGGGCGACCGTCACCTTGACGGCCACCAGGAGGGCATGTCCACATGGTGCCAGGTGTACCATCAGGTGGCAGATGTGGGCAATGTTCTCCCTACTCATCCGGAGTCTCCTCCTGCACGCCCTGTCCGGAAGGTCCTTGAAGGACATGCGGGACCGGTGCACACGTTGTCGCATCGGACGCCTCCGGGCCATGGCACACCCTCCTCCTCGTTATCCTCGTGCTGTGGTACCCGCATTGTGTGGTGCTCCTCCTGCGCCTGCCGGGCATGTGGCCCTGTGGCCTGGGAGGCTTGCACGTGCCCCACTGCAGCCTGCTGCTCTACAGCAGGCTCCGCCACCTCCCTGTCATGCCCGTGCTTCAGCTCCCACTGAGCCTCATGCAGGGCAGCAGCCCCAGCCACGGCAGCCACCAAGCTGGGAGATGGCTAAACATTGTATGATCTGTAGGGGGTGGGAGTAGACAGGGTTTCAGCATTGATATACGCCCCTCCACAACCAGGTGCCATGGGCTACATGGCCGGCCCAGTTGCCAGCACGCGCCCCACCCTTGTCTCCTCAGTGCCCTGAAACCTGTCGGCCGTCCCCCCTGCCAGGGCCACCGTCTGGTGGCAGTGCCCACACTTGGGGGGCTGCCATGTTTGGCGCCCTGGACCTACCCACTGGTGGGTGCCGCCAGTTTGGTGGGGGGGGGGGGGGGCTGGGGAGTGGTCTGGCACACGTCAGGACGGCCGGGCCGCCTGCGCCACGACAGAGAACTCCCTCCGGCGGGAGGTCGGAGAATCCCGCCCCTGATGTGTATTGTAAATGTAATTGCTTTGCAACAGACCTAGTTTTCTTTTGACCAATTCGGTTCGGATTCATTTGAGGCCTACAAAATATACCACACAAGAACATGGGAAGTAGAGTCAGAGTAGACCATTCCTGCTCAAGGATGTTCCAGCATTGAAGAAAACCGTGGCTGATTTTCTACATCAACGCCTTATCCCCATATTCCTTGATTCCCTTAATATCCAAAAATCCATGATTCACTCTCTTGGATATACTCAACAGCTGAGCATCAACGGCACTCTGGCGTACAGAATTCCAAAATTTCACAATCCTCGCTGAGTAAAAACAAATCACATCTCAGTCCGAAATCACTGATCCCCTATTATCGGAATGTGACACCTAATTTGTGACTCCTTAGCTAAGGGAAACATTTTCTCAGCAAATACCCTGTCACATCCTCTTAGAGGTTCCTATATTACAATGTGAAAACATTGCATTCTCCTAAAATCTAGAAAGGTCCAGTCTCCTCTATCCCTCACCATATGACAATCCTCACATCGTAGGAATTAGCCAGTGAACCTATGTTGCACTCCTGCAAGGCAAATATATCCTTCCTTAGTGAGGTACCCTCAATAATGATGCTTAGAGATTAAACTGTAAAGAAGGCTTTATTAGGCTAATAACTATGCTACAGATTTGGACGAGAGCTGACTGCTATACAGACCATGAGGCAGGCCTTTATGTATGGCTCCCAGATGGGCGGAGCCAGAGGCGGAGTCCCCAGGGTTCCAAGCCTGGTCTTAAAGGGGACATCACCTTACATGATGATAAGGCAGTAACCGTTCATCACACTTAGGTAAGGAGGCCATAACTGTACACAATACTCTGGGTGTGGTCTCACCAAAACCCTGTATAATTACAGTATCCTTTTGCAGTAAAGGGTAACCGATCATTTGCTTCTTAGTGGCTTGTTGTAGCTGCATGTTGACTTTCTGATTCCTGACACAGATGCAGATATCAATATCTATGCACTGATCTTTGCAGTACCCTTTGATTACAGCCACCACACACATACCCCAACCCTCAATCCATGCTTATATGTTATCTCCAATCCTCCAAGCCTTAATTCTGCATCAAAACCCTTTGTGTGATACCTTAAGAGATTTTTTTTTTGAAAGATCCGTGTTCATGACATCCACCGGTTTCCCCCTCATCTACCTGGCTAGCTACAACCTGGTAAAACAGATTGGTCAAACATGATTTCCCTTTAAATCCATGTCTACTCTGCCCCAATCAAATTGTGGTTTCCCAAGTGCCCTGTTACAACCGATAATACATGGATTCTGACGTTTTCCTCCACCTGATCTCAGGCGAACTGGCTTAAAGATCCCTGTTTTCTCTCTTCCTCCTTTCCAATCTGTAGGCAGCATTATAAAATCTAGGGCAGTGGTTCGCAATCTGTGGCCCGCGGAACACTGGTGGGGCGGGATTCTCTGTCCAGTGATGCTGCAATCATGAAGCACAATGGGCGGAGAGTCGTGCGCCAGCTGAAAATCGAGGTCAGCAGCGGGTGCCCAATGGAACCATGCTCCAGTGCCTTGACAGCAGCGTGAATGCATTCTATGCCGCACGTACACTAATCGCCGTTGGCATGACATTACCTGGCTGGCCCTGGGATTCTCCAGGCCTCCCGCGATGCTTTGTCAGGAGGAATTACCGATTCAATTGCTGTATTTAAAAACGGGGAAAAGGCACCACGGTTGCTGAGGGTGAGACAGGAGGTAGGCCATGTTCCCAAAGGTGCAGCCGTGGGCTGCCAGTCCTGCCCCTGGCTGGGCTAGCAGGGAGATAGTGACTGCCAGGGCTGGGTAGAGTAGTGGGGGATGACCAGGGGATGGGCCGTGGGGTTGGAGTGCCCCTGGGGCTGGGGCGTCCAGGCAGGGACCACCATTGCCGTGGCTTGCAAGGCAGCCACCTTGCTGCGCACCCGACTGACCGTCCACTGTCGCCCATGGTTGCGCAGAATGATACTGGACATATGGGTGCCCCCTCCCGCCACTCCCATCCAACCCACAACCGTGCAGCACCCTGCCGGCGGGGCATCATACGGCCCACCCAAGAAGGATACCCACAGTAGCTCCTATAAGAGGACGGTGGACAGGGGCCGCAGAGTGTACCGCTGGCATGGTTAGCGTCAGCCACCGGTACACCTGCTGGCAGGTACAGGCATCATAAGGCCAAGGGTGCAGTATGGAGGCCAAAGTGCCAGGGAAACAGCCAGGGGTGGATTTGGGGATGGGAGAAGAGGGAGGATGGGAGTGGGTCATGCGGGGGCAGGGGCTGCAGTGCAAGTTGGGGCCACCATGTAACCTGTTTTACCTGGATGGGCACCGGGGTATGCACCATGCTAACATGTCTGTCTTTCACCCCCTGCAGACAATGGATTTCGGTGTCCAACCAGGAATGGTTGGCACCTGCCGCTGCAGCCCTGTAGAATGTACTGAGGCTGTATGAGCAGGAACTACTCGGGGGGGGGGGGGGGGGGGGGGAGCCTGCAGCAGCAAAACCTGCCCCAAAGGAACAGGAGCCAGCTCGTGAGGATGGAGAGCCGGCCACCGAACAGGCCGAGGAGAAGGTGGGAAGCAGACACCGCACTAGGCCTCGTGCGTACCAGCAGCACCTGACCTTCGAGGACCTGCCGGACCGAACATGCCATTGAAGACCCGACTGAGCAGGGGCCATACGGCATATCTGCCAGAGCATGGTGCACCTGAACCCGTGGGGGTATGGGGGAAGATGCCCATTCCCGGTGGCCTTCAAGGTGATGGTTGCCCTGAACATTTTCACCACAGGGTCCCACAGGGGCTGGTTTAGCTCACTGGGCTAAATCGCTGCCTTTTAAAGCAGACCAAGGCAGGTCAGCAGCACGGTTCAATTCCCGTACCAGCCTCCCCGAACAGGCGCCGGAATGTGGCGACTAGGGGCTTTTCACAGTAACTTCATTGAAGCCTTCTTGTGACAATAAGCGATTTTCATTTCATTTCATTTTCATTTCATTTCAAGGCGCCGACTATCTGGGATCTTGCAGACCTCGGTCCACAAATTAATCCATGCTGTCACATAGGCCCGATATGCCCAGTCGGCACAATATATTGACTTCAATGTGGACCGAGCCAACCAGGTTGCCTGGACAGCGGGGTTCACCGCCATCGCCAGATTACTCCAGTCTAGGGGGTGATCGATGGGACGCAAATGCCCCAGCGTGAACCGGCGCATGAGGGGGCGGCTTTCACATACCGAAAGGGGATCCATTCCATGTACATCCAGCTGGTATGTGACCACGAGATGCACATCATGCACATTTGCGGCAATACCCAGGCAGTGTGCACAATACCTTCATCCTGGCACACTTGACAGTTCCCGACAACTTTGTGGAACACCCTCGGGTGAGGGGTTGGCTCTTGGGCGACATCATGGCTGATGACATCTATCCTGAGGCCACAGACCAACGGTGAGACTCGCTGCAATGACGCTGAAGCCGCGGTCAGGGCAATGATCAAGGGGTGCATCGGCGACCTGAAGATATGGTTCAGTATTCCTTCCAGTATAGCATTAGGAGGGTCCCTTATATCATGGGGGCTGACTGCATCCTCCATAACAGCGCGCAGGAAAGGGCCGACATGCTGTAGGAGGAGGATAAATGGCAGGCTTCATCCCACGAGGAGGATGCGGAGAAGGACCAGGAAGGGCAGGGCATGGGGCCTGGGCAGCCTCAGGAGATCTCATGATGTTTGCGCCAGGGCTGCCAGGCATGGATGTTCTAATCTCCTCCAGGTTTACTGACTAGGTTGCCTGGCCAACAGCAGTACGAACATCTCTCCTCCAACTGCACCTGTAGGCACCAGATAGTTACCGACATCCCTTCATGCAGTCCCTGGCTCTGTGTCTGCATCTCCAACATTGATGGCACCAGCCTTTCCAGAAGCCTGAGACCTGTCTGGCCGGCAGCTAGTTCCTGGGCTCGGGCCGTCCTCTGACTTTCCGGCCCCTCAGCGGTTCCTACCTCCACCTGATGTACCGCAGCACGTGTGTGGTATGCACCAGATAGTGCCCCAGGTGCCTCTTCACTATTCTGCCCAACCGAGGTGAGTGTCTCTGGGATGAAGGAGGGTGTTGGAGACAGCTGTGTCGGTGTCGTGCTCGGACTGGTGCTTCGGGGTGTCGCCGGCTGGTGCTTGGAGGCTTGCATCGCTGTCAGCTCCCGTCTCATCGCTCGATGTGTCCTGGGGTTGTGGCCGGGGGTGAGAGGCACCAGAAGGGCCTGCCTCATTGCCGGGTGATCCTGCAAGGCACAAGATGTGACTCATGGTTGGATCGCCTATGGGTTGGTGGAGGGGTTTTGGAGGTGGTGGGGTCCTGGGATGGGGCGGTGGAGAGGTGGTCTGGAGGTGGGGGGGGGGGGGGGTGCTGGGGTGAGGCAGTTGGGGAGTGGTGTGTAGGTGGGGGTGGGGTGCTGGGGTGGGGAGGTGGAGAGGTGGTGGAGAGGTAGTGGGGGGGGGGGTGCTGGGGTGAGGCAGTGGAGGGGTGGTGTGGAGGTGGGGGCGGTGCTGGGGTGGGGAGATGGTGAGGTGGTGTGGTGGTGGGGTGGGAGGTGCTGGGGTGGGGAGGTGGTGTGGAGGTAGGGGGTGCTGGGGTGGGGAGGTGGAAACAAAATGAAATGAAAATCGCTTATTGTCACAAGTAGGCTTCAAATGAAGTTACTGTGAAAAGCCCCTAGTCGCCACATTCCGGCGCCTGTTCGTGAAGGGTGTGGAGGTGGGAGGGGTGCTGGTGTGAGGCAGTGGAGGGGTGGTGTGGAGGTGGTGGATGCTGGGGTGGAGGTGGAGGGAAATGGTGGGGAGTTGGTGGGTACTGGGGTGGAGCGGTGGAGGAGTTGTGTGGAGGTGGTGGAGGAGTGGTGTGGAGGTGGTGCCACGCGTGCCGCGGGACAATACAACTCAACGAGGCTTACTTAATGCTGACCTCCGCCTCGGCAACTGCCCGTCTTCAGGCCCACTGACCAGGTCCAATGTCCACCGCTCCATGATGGTGAGGGGGCACAAGTCCATCTTGCCCCCTCCAGTCTGCTCTCTCTCCCTCCAGTTGTGCGTCGCCTTCTCCTGGGGATGGACAGTAAATGCAGTGTGAGGCAGCCTGCAGTCAGATGCGGGCAGCACAGTGGGTGGGCAGCTAGTGCAGGGCACCCGGCCATAGTTGGCAGTATGTGGTGCAGGGTGGGGTGCAAGCAGACTGCCAGCACGTGGGGTTCAGTCACCCAATGGGTGGGAGGGATGCTGTACGGATGCGTGTGACGGGGGATGGTGCCAGAGACACGGTGCTGGTTACTCTCTCTGGCCACCCTAAGGTGGTCGAGCAGCTTTTTAAGGCACTGCTGGCCGGTCCTGACAGTGGGTCTCAAGGCATTCACCATGTCTGCCACATGTGCCCAGACCCAGCGTACAGAGGTGGGTGGCAGTCTCCTTCCCACCCCAGGGAACAGGGTGCCCCGCATCTTCTCCATGGCACGCAACAAGGTCTTGAGTTCTGCATCTACGAAACAGGATGCCTCTCTTTGGGCTGCCATTTTCTTGGCTAGAATGAGTGTGTGTGGGGACTGGAGGGCTGATATGCGGCCGCAGCTTGTCAGCTTTTCGAGTGCCAATCCGACCCCAGCGAATGGGGTGCCGTTTTGCATTGGCATTGCACTAGTTCCACGTGGCACTGGTGCGAGCCCATTAACGGATCTTGAATTGCTCCGGCACCGACGGCACTTTTGGGTTGTAGAACATCACCGATTCAGTCCCTGTGGTCTGCGAGAATGCTGAAGGTGGTCGGTCCATGGCAAAAAAGAACAATTACGTGAACCTTGGATATTATTCACAATGATTTTGCTACACTAACGCCCCTGAGTATTATAATCCGCAATGCATTTGTGAGTGTGCATCATAAACTATTAGAAATAGCTGCATTTCTAATGCCCATTTATATATAAATTTAACTCCCGTCATCCAGAATCTAGGTAAAAAATAATGTTTAAAATGGCTTGACACGTTGTGGTCCCCAGAAGCTTTTGATGACGATCTATGGTCCACATAAAGGAAACGTTTGGGAACCACTGATCTAGGGTATTACAGAAGATCAAAACCAATGCATCAACTAACTCTGTAGTTAGCACTTCTAAAATCTTAGAAAGTGAACCATAAAGTTAATTTGTTCTTGACATGTGCATTAAGTGAAGTTAGGTTCCATATTATGGGCTTTTGCATTATTTTTCGCTGTCACAGTGGAGAGGATCTTCCTGAGTTGACTTGTATGCTAATGGGGAATTGAGTGGGGTTGGAATCTTAATCCCATGATATTTGAATACACTTCCTGGAAACTAGTTTGGGAGGAGCCAGCTTGTATTTTTTTTAGGAAGAGAAGGAAGGAGTCCCAGGCAAACTGGTACTTTCCCAATGCAGGTAGAGTATACCTTGATTGATTGTTGCACTAATATGGGTGGTTGTGCATTTGGAGGGGAATCATTTGTGGTGAAAAGTTCTATTTGTGCAAGTCTGGACATAGTCCTGTCTTGGGCAGAGATTGCTGCGGTCTTCTGGGCATAACATAGTTGCTTATGCTGAAGGGATTTGAGTACAAAATCAGCCTTTAGATCGAATCAAAGTCCTATTTTTGCTGGCTCGCAAAAGGTGTTGTATGAGTTTGGGCGGGCTCAATCCAGTGGCTGATGGGCAAATGGTCCACTGCACAAAACTGTTCCAAGACATGATAGCTGTGCAAACTGGGCCTCTTTCCTTCCAACCTTGTTCCCCCGTGGAGGGTGACTAATTCACGACAGAAGATCTTTCTGCCTTCTCAAAGCTTTTTGCAGCACTAATAACATGTTCTGTGGAGGCCAGAGGAATGGCAGGGAGTAGCACTTCCAAACAGGAGCGCCCACTTACAATTTACTCAATTCCTATCACCTTTTGGAGACAACACCTAGAAAAAGCAGAAAATTCCACCCAGTGATAGGAAAGAGTGCATGGCACTGATGAGGAGGAAAATGGATGGCAGCAGTTAGAACGGGAAGATGGATGATAATGAGGGAGAGTGGGAAGAGCTGGTAATCAGTACATTGGATAGAAGAGGAAGAAGAGTACCCACATTCACTGAGAGGGGACATAGCAGGTTAATCAACGTGTGTGAAGTTGAATTTTAAGAGAAGTGGGAATGTTGGAAGAGAGAATGTTTGGAAATTGGCGATGGATTGGGTGCAGTATCTCTATAGATTGGGCAATAGGGAACTTGGTTCCTTTGTTAAATAAGAGAGTATAGGTTGGATAACTGAGGATGTTGAGTTAAGCATCATGCTGCTGAAAATCACGGTATCAGTTTGCTCCTCGTTTTTAAATTAAAGGACTATTAATTGTGAAACAAAACAATAAAAATACTAGAATGCAATTTCTGAAAATTCATTGTTCCCTCAGCCCTTGTTTTTAGAAATGCACCAACAATTTTATGCCTTTGTATATTAAGACATCTTCTTCAGGTGAACACACTATGTTATCTCTTCCAATTAAGGTAAGTGGAATTTCCTTTTTCATTCATTTATGGGATGTGGGATCGTTGGCTAGGTTAGAATTTATTTTTCATCCCTAATTTCCCTTGAGTGGATGGTGGTGAGCTGCCTCCTTGAGCTGCTGCAGTCCATGTGGTGTAGGTGCATCCACAGTACAGTTAGGGAGTTCCAAGATTTTGACCCAGCGACAGTGAAGGATGGCAATATATTTCCAAATCAGGGTGGTGAGTGACTTGGAGGGGAACTTGTAGGTGGTGGGATTCCCATGTGCCCTACTTTCCTTGTCCTTTTCGATAGCAGTGGTCTTGAGTTTGGAAGGTGCTGCCGAAGGAGCCTTGGTGAGTTCCTGCAGTGCATTGTAAATGGTACACACAGCTGCTACTTGATGTGTTATGTACTCTGGGATAACACAGGCTGCAACTGGATGCAGCTTTAACCAAAAGATACTCCAGACCTTGAAGTTAGTTCAATCTGATTTATTGAACCAGTAGCACAGTTAGCACAGTTCCCTATGAGTTCGACTCTCTGCTAACCTAAGTGTGGTTACTCTGTCTGACTGAACCAGACTAGCTCTTAGCCATGTGCTGGAGGTGTGATAATGTAAATACACCCTTACTCACTCTGTAGATCTTCATCAGTGGAAAGAGGCGGAGTGTGAGTGCCTCGTGCCTTTTATAGTGAGATACCACCCCTGAGTGTCCTGCCTGCTCATTGGTCATGTCCTGTTCTCTGTGTTCATTAGCTGCCTGTCTGTGCCTGTCTGTATATCATTATCTGCATGTCTGCATATCATGTCACTACTGTGTGTCATTGGTAGAGAGACTGGAAGTTTGTGGAATGGGTGCCAATCATGTGCTTTGTCGAGTTTCTTGAGTGTTGTTGGAGCTGCACTCATCAGGTTAAGTGAAGAGCATTTCATCACTCTCATGGCTTGAGCCTTGCAGATTGTGGACAGGCTTTGGGGAGTCAGGAGATGAATTACTCACCTCAGCATTCTTAGCCTCTGACCTGCACTTGTAGCCATAGCATTTATATAGCGAGTTCAGTTCAGTTTCTGGTCAATGGTAGCCCTGGGATGTTGATAGTGGGGGATTCAGCGCCGATAATGCCAATGAATGACAAAGGGTGATGGTTAAATTCTCTCTGGTTTGTAATGGCAGTTGTGTGGCATGAATGTTACTTGCCACTTGTCTGCCCAAACCTGGGCATTGTCCAGGTCATGCTCTATTTGGACATGGACTGTTTCCATATCTGAGGAGTCATGAATGGCCGTCCATTTCACCACCAGTCATGACTAAATATGACAGGACAGTCGGCGTTGTGAACACACATTAGTTGTGATACAAATCCATCCCATCACTTCTTTCCACACATCTGAGTCATTCTTGAGTTGTCAGCTAATGTGGGGTAGAGTCTGATTTTTTGACAATTATTCAGAACCAATTGGCACATCACTCATTTGAAAACCACACAATGGGTTATGTAGGAAATGGTAAATGCCACACTGTTAGAGGACATCTAAATGTCCGAGACTGAGGCAGAAGAGGAGGAGCATTATTCTTTCTCTCACAATAATTTGTACCTGAACTGAAAACACTTCAGGTGCACCACGTCAGAAAGTATTCCACCTTCTGAGCATCAGCACCAGTTGTTTGGATGAGCACAAAATTGGCTATTGGTGAACAAAATGTAGCATGTGACAGTGAGACACTAAATGCTGACATTCAATTAAAAAGTTTAAAGGAGTAAATTTGTCACCCAAGGAGCTGTAACCGAAAATGAAAAATGAACCGAGGAATGAAGGGTGCGTGAATCTGAACAACTCACCCTGTCAGAACTCAGACCTAAAAGAAGTAAAGTTGGAACATAAAGGAAAATCTTATATTAGAAAGGCCCAGAGTGGTTTAGAGTCAGACGAGATCGTTCGACAACAAGAGCTGACTGAAAACAAGAAAGAATGTGCAGCTGTAAGACAAGCTCAAGGTTTGAATGGGAAAAATATGCCACAGAAAATCAAAGGCAAGTTTTGAAAAGCAGCTACCAGGCAGCAAAGATGGCAAAGAGAATTAAAAGATTGAGGAATGAGCAAATGAGATTGAATTGTTTGTTTGGCATTGCATTGTTTTTATTTCTGATACCAGCCATGTTATTGAAGAGGGTCATGAAAACCCTGCGGTCACAGGGCATTGATGGTACAGGGGGGGAGAGCGGGAGGTTGGTGATAGGTAGTGGGAGTGAGGGGGAGGGAGTTGGGGGGGAGGTGGCGCAGTGTGTTGGGATTGCTGAGCTGCTTGAGGCTCTCAAATCATTGATTTATATTTTCAATGTGCACTTCAGAAATCCAAAGACGACAGCAGCTTTTTATTTTCATCGCTATAGCTTGGTGTTTGGGGGCCTGGGGAGTGGGGGGTACAAATGCATCTAACATATGTGGATTTGGAAACATCATTGGACAAAAATACAGCAGTTGGAGATCAATGGGGGAAAGGGACTGTTGAGAGAATCCGGTGATTGCTGAAGTAATCCTGAAACCAAAAATACTGGAATATAAGTAACAGAAGAACCACAGAGAGTGAGAGAAATGTGCAGAGAAGAAGCAGAATAAAATATATAATAAGGGAACAGAAGCAGGGAGAAAGGGTAGAGTAACAGATATACGGGGTATATATTGTCATCGGAACTGCAGCATGCAAATATTTAACATCGTCCTACTGAACATGCTCTGATGTTTTTTTTTACTGCTTTGTGTTAATACTTATGCTTAAATCCACACCAAGTAAGTTAATCTATTCACAGTGCTTCTTGTGAATACTGGGTGTGTGAAATGACAAGTGTTCCATTCCCCAGTGTTAACATCCCTCCCAGTAATGAGAACAAAATTACAAGAGAAATTTCCTGTTTCACCATCTGCACTGATAGTTTGCTCCATATATTTCCAACCTTTTTGCAAAACTCCTGTCTGAGCTACCTATTTACTTCAATTTTTCTTATTGTGAATCCATGAATGCCGGTTTGAAATCGCTTGATTATATTTTAAACCCATAAGTAATTGTCCTCCATTTTAACCTCTCGTACTAAAAATGTTTCATTGTAATATATTGATTTTGATTCTTGAATAAAGCTCCATGTTCGTTCCAATTCAATTACAACAGAGGTGCCTCTACATTGAATCTGATATTTGCATGGTAAAAACAGTAGCATTGTGCACTATCCTTTACAAACCATCAGTTCCTCTACTTTAACACCTCCTCTCTAACAGTTACCACTGCACAGGATATTTGATTAATCTGTGGAGTTGATACTTTCTCATTTGCGTATCATGTGCTGTGAAATTAAAAAGCCAATGGCAGCTTCGTTGACTCCTGCCCCTTCTGAGAAGAACTGCATCAGGCCAAGAATAAAACTTGGGACCCATCTGTTGGTACTGCACAAGATGCCAGTTATCTCCAGGTCACTGAATGAGCTGTATTATCCTCTATGCACTACACTCCTAGCTCTGTGTTAGTTATCTACAATCAAACAAATTGCAATAGAGAAGCAAGCCCTTCAGCATATCACTTGTGCGAATGATAATTCTTCAACGGGAGTTACCTGATCCCATTTTCATGCCCGTTTGCCAATGTATTTATGTTCTTCCTGTTGAAATTGTTATCCAATTCACTTCTAAGTGTTATAGTCACTGTATCAGTGAACATGTTCTTTGCATGAATATTTTCTTCTAAATTCAAGGTGGTCTTGTAATGTAAAGGGAAGCATCCCTGCCTCTGGGCCCAAATCCCACTCCAGGACTTCATGGCCAAGGAAAGTACATTAAAGATGTTGCCAAATAGGTTGATTATCAACTTGCAAATCCCAAATCCTTCCAATGCGTAAATGGCAGGCAGGGAGATGGGAAAGATTCCTGGTCTGCCATGCTTGAAGCAAAGTGGCATTTTCAAGCTCCGGTTCAGGTTAGTGACATATTCCAGAAAAACAAGCCACAGAAACAGATATAGGTATATGCTTTGAGAAACTGCCTAAGTCACCCTTCATCATTTCTCGTGAAATGATGCAGTCTGTGCTCTTGCTGTCAATTTAACAACTATCCTTAACTTATCCTTTCATATATTTTCATTAAATTCCTTCTTGACCCTTTATGTTTTCATTAGAAAAGCAACCATTTTTAAAATGGCAATTTTTTTGTATTATTCTCGAGCAAATCTTTTCCATAACTCTTATATCTTTCGTCTAATGGGCCATCAAAAACTTCAACAAGTTGTTCAATTGTTACTTTGCCAATGTCTTACACAGGTTCAATAACAGTTCCTTGCTTTTATATTGAATGTTTTGCAAAACTCAGAATGTCACTTGCCTTCTTTATTGTCTTTCCCAGCTGCATTTCCAAGATTAAAGACATATGTATATTTACTTACATTGAATTGCATTTGCCATTGCTTCATACTCTGAATGTCACTCTTCTTGCAACCCCTTCCATTCTTTCTCATCCGCTGTCATGCTGTCCATTTTTGGTAGGAAGAACAAATTTTGATGAAGTTCATCTTGTATCCGTGTGAACATAATTTTTATGAATGGTAAAGAAATCCCAGCATGAATTCCTGGAGCATATTATTACTCACATCTCACCAAACCAAAACACATTTGCTCTATGCCTCAGACACTTATTTTTCCATATGGTTACATTCCTTTCAACCAAATGCACCATAATTTTTATGTAGAATCTCGTAGGAAACAGCTTATCAGAGGTGAAAATCCCTTTATTATATATACTCCATGAATCAGAAGATTAATCCCGATCAAAATTCTCCGCCCACCCCCGGCCGGGTCGGAGAATCCCCGGGGGAGTGGGCGGCACGAATCTCGCCCCGCCGCTCCGATGCCGGCTGCCATAATCTCCGGTGTCGGTTTTCGGGCGGGGGCAGGGTTTGCGCCGCGTTGGTAGGGAGCCGACGGCAGCGGACCCCCGGGAAATTTTCCGGGTTCCGATGGGCCGAGCGCCCGTTGTTTCTTGGCCAGTTCCGCCAGCGTGAAATGGACATGGTCCATCACGGCGGGACCTGGCTTGTAGGCCAGCTAGGTGAGTCCAGGGGTGTCGCGGGGGGATCCGGCCCCAGGTGGGCCCCCACGGTGACCGGGCCCGTGATCAGGGCCCACCGATCTGCGGGCGGGCCTGTGCCGTGGGGGCACTCTTTCCTTCCGCGCCGGCCTCTGTAGGGCACCGCCATGGCCGGCGCAGAAAGAACCCCTCTGCGCATGCGCAGGAAACACGCCGGCATGTCTGTGCATGCGCGGAACCACGCCATTCAGCGCCGGTTGGCGTGGCGCCAACCCCTCCGGCGCCGGCCTAGCCCCCAGAAGTGCAGACCAGAGTGACACGGTCACGTCTGGATCGAATCCTGTCAGATGTCGCCAATAATTGTTGCCTTTTTCTTTTACTCTGTCTTTTCTGTCTCTCTGTTCCAATTATGGCAATCAGTGAATTTGCCTTTCTTTCTATATTGTCTATGTCCGAATGCTTAGAGTCGCCAGGTATCGAATGATACCACCACAAGTTTCAACCGGTTATCAATCAAAGAGCCAAACACCAGTTAGTTAGTTCAAGGTCAAGGGTACTTTATTTACACACAATTAGTCATGCAACATAAATATTACTAGTTAACTACACCTATCAGCTAAGACAACCTGTACTTAATTTCGGGCACCCGGCTTAGGTCAGGAAACAGTGGCCGCTGTTCAATTCTGGATCTCTCGGGTTCGAAGGAGTAACTGCTGCTCAGCTGGGCTCATCCGTCTGGGAGCGGGCGTTGAACTTGGACTCACTTCTGGTGTTGCTGCAATTGGCGATGGCCGTGACCAGGGTACCAAGGCGCCAAGAGAGCGCCAAGAGAGAGTGAACATATGGCAAACTCTTTGTCTTACACTCGGGGGGCGGGGGGGGGGGGTTCGCGCTCTTTTGGGCGGTCCTTCGATTTGGGCCTTACTAATTGGGTGAGCCATGATCACTCAGTTCATTTCCTTAGCCAATAAGTGGGCGGGGTTCTGGATGGCTGGGCGTGTCCCAAGCGGTTACTGACCCCGTTGTTTTCGTTTCCCTTGAACAGGGAGTGGCGCCGAAATGTCTGGGACTGTCCCGGTTGCTTGAGTACCAGTCCTTTGTTTTGGGGAAGGTGGGCCATCAAATGCTAATCAGCCCCATTAAAATGCTAATTGGATGGAGTTTCGATACCGTCTAACTTTCTTGCTTATGAATATGCATTTCAGGCTCTGAGCCTGCCTGAGTCTTGGCTTGTCCAGTTTACCCACCAGGCTTTGCGAGTTTCTCTGTTCCTAGTTGGAAGTGGCCATCCCAGATGGCTACAGTACAAATGTCATTTTTCCATTCCGCACACACACACTGCTGCCAGCCTAACAATTGAGGCTGGTCAGGAGAAGGCCCTTACATTACCCTTAAGTGGGCCTTAACAGGTGATTTTCCTCACAAAGCCCTACCTGTCTAGTGTGAAATCGATCGCGTCTGTGTTTGGGCGGACTGGTTCCCAAGGAGGTTGCGGGGCTGGGGGGTGAAGTTGTCCAGTCCATTCAATTTTATACTCCCCCTCACCCCAGCCTCAGAACCCACCTGAGGGGGTGTGCAAAAATTCTGCCCTATATGTTTGTCAGTATTTGTGGATGTATGTCAGTAGATCTAGTCCTTACATTCCTGTCGAGTTGGGTGTTCTGATGCACAAATGATCCAACACCACTGTAGATGGTACAACTCTGTTTTATTGTCTAATCAACAGTAACAACTAACTACTGGCTTGGGTACGTGCTTCACCAGCATGTCATGATATTCAAACATACATCATAACACATACATAATGATAGACAGACCAACGGACCAATTAGCACACATAACATGACAGCCAATCACAGACAAGAGCAGACACAGTATAAGACAAGAAACACAACACTTCCTGGGCAGTCCATCTGGAGACAGCACAGGGCCAGGACCTCATAGCAAGACACTCACACAGTCACAACGTGCTGAGTACCAAGTCTGATGTATAAATAGTTAGATGGAATAAAAATGCGTTGTACCAATCGCAACCATGTTGGTTCGTCTGTACCTCAGAGCACCCAACACCTCATGATACCAGGAGTGAATCGATATCTACCGGCAAATCTGCCATCCTGAGCCATGGACACCCGCAACAAACCGCAGCCGTTGCAAGTCGCTGGGAACCTGGGCACAAATTGGAAGCTCTTCAAGCAGCGCTTCGAGCTCTTCATGCAAGCCAATGAAAAACAGGGCGCCTTGGATGAAACAAAGATTGCAATGCTCCTCACTAACCCAGGTCAGCACGCCATCGATGTATACAACTCCTTGGTGTTCGCGGAAGGCGAGAACAAAGCTAAGTATGACACGGTCCTCCTCAAGCTCAACAAGCACTTCAACGTTGAGGTCAACAAAAGCTTTGAGTGGTATGTCTTTCAGCAGCGCCTGCAAGGTAAGGATGAGCTCTTTCAGTCCTTCCTGACGCACCTCCGCATACTCACGCAGTCCTGCGGTTACGACACCACCTCAAAGTCCATGATCCGGGACCAGATCGTTTTTGGCGTTGCCTCCAGTGGCCTACGCCAGCAGCTTCTAAAAATTAAAGGCCTGACCTCAGCATCTGCAGTTGAAGCCTGTGTCCTGCATGAGAATGCGACGAGCCGACATGCCCAATTTCAGGCGACCGAATCGGCACAGAGGGGGTCCCACGCGATCGAATCGGCAAGCCAGGCCGCCCACGAGGCCGAACGCGTCCAGGCAATCGAGTTTCTCCTGGCCCGCGGCCCGGAAGAGGGCAGCCGTTTCGCGCGCTTTTTAAGGCCTCCCGCGTTTGTGCGCGCCAAAACCTACGGCAACACTGAGGGACGTGCTGCGCAGGCACGCCCAATGCAAGACCGAACTGCGCATGTGCAGTGGCGTAACGAACGCCATGACGTCATGACATGCGGCAACTGTAGAGCTGCACATCCCCCTTTTTTTACAAGATTAAAGGGCAATGTCCTGCAAAAACCCGACAATGCCTACGCTGTGGCAAGATGGGCCACCACGCTGCCTACTGTCGAGCGGCTCAACCTGTTGATCTTCCACATCTCCGACAACCTCGCAGGAACGTGCGGACCATTCAGCCTCCACATCACGACATCCAAACCGACGACACAAATGACCAAGATGCCTTCCGGGTTGCAGTCATTGATGCGAACCGGGTCAACACCATCAATCCGGGCGATGAATGGAGTGCCACCCTGACGGTCAACCCGAATTCGTCGCCCACCTACTAGACTGGACTTATGAGACTGTTCACACGTCAAACTTTTGCAACCACTGTTTTATAACATGTCACTGTTTTATCGTTACAGGCCTTGTTTGATCGTTCCAAATTTCCACGTTGTTCTTCTTTTGTTATGGTACAACCTCATTAGCATGTCACACCTGACATCGCTCCTTGTATATAGTTAAGCCCCATGTACATGATGTAAATATTACGCACACACACACACCTTTAGCTGCACTCAGGACACATTTATATTTATAACCATGTAGGCACATAATCTTGTAAAAAAGGGGGGATGTCATGATATTCAAACATACATCATAACTCATACATAATGATGGACAGACCAACAGACCAATTAGCACACATAATGCGACAGCCAATCACAGACAAGAGCAGACACAGTATAAGACAAGAAACATGACACTTCCTGGGCAGTCCATCTGGAGACAGCACAGGGCCAGGACATCATAGCAAGACACTCACACAGTCACAACGTGCTGAGTACCAAGTCTGATGTATGAATAGTTAGATGGAATAAAACTGCTTTGTACCAATCGCAACCGTGTTGGTTCGTCTGTACCTCAGAGCACCCAACACCTCACAGCTAACCTGTAGACCCAGCCCTATCACTATCTTAGTGAGGCAATCAGCACATGGTCTATGTCTGAGTGGCGCGCTGTGAACTCTGTGCTCTGAGCTATCTCCTGGTAGAATGAGCGGGAACTGTGGTGCTCCCTGTTTTATAGTGCGTGTGCTCTCACTGGTGATTGGCTGTGATGTTATGTGTGTGCTGGTTGGTCCAACTGCCTGTCCATCAGTGTGTGTCTGACTGCATCATCATATGTTAATGTGGATATCATGACATCCCCCCTTTCACAAAGAATATGTGCCGACATGATAATAAATTAAAATGTGTACTGAGTGCATCTGCGTATGTGTGTGCAATATTTACAACATGTACATGAGGCTAAACTATATACAGAGGAAGGTGTCAGGTGCAACAGAACAATGACGTTGTACCAATAACAGAACAAATGCAATCAGCAAACGACGAGAAAAAACTCTGGAACAATGAGCAACAAGAAAAAAAAACTCATTAACAGTACTATAAAACAATTTAGTGAGTCCAATGTGTTAACAGGCTCATAAGTCAAGTCTCTCAGGTGGGCAACGAATTCGGGTTGACTGCCTCAAAAGTGGGTCAGGATCCACCGGCTGAGGAATGAGCCTGGCCACGGGCGAGAGAGGAAGAGGCAGAGTGGCAGGAAGCTCAACAAAGTCGACATCAGGGACAACAGGAGGGCGTGGCACCGGTGCATGATCTCGTAGCGAGCGCGGAACCAAACGAAGGGCCCGTCTATTACGGCGGCGAATTGAGCCATCAGGCATACGAACCAGGAATGAGGGGGGAGCCACGTGGCGGAGAACCTCGGCAGTTGCCGACCAGCCACCCTCCAGTCGGTGTATGCGGACGTTGTCTCCAGGCGCCAGGGCAGGAAGATCAGTCGCCCGAGCGTCATGTGCCACCTTCTGCTGAGCACGCTGTTTTTGCATCCTTCGCAATACTGGAGCATGGTCGAGGTCAGGAACATGAACGAACGGCACATTGGTCCTGAGGGTGTGACCAATCAACAGCTGGGCTGGCAAAAGCCCCGTGGACAGTGGGGCCGAGCGATAGGCCAGCAGGGCTAAACAGAAGTCAGATCCGGCATCAGCAGCCTTGCAGAGGAGCCGCTTCACAATGTGGATGCCCTGTTCCGCCTTGCCATTCAACTGAGGATGAAAGGGACTGGATGTCACATGTGTGAAGTTGTATGAAGTGGCAAAGGAAGACCATTCTTGGCTCGCAAAACAAGGCCAGCTGTCAGACATGACGCTGAGCGGAATTCCATGGCGAGCAAAAGCTTTTTTGCATGCCCGGATGACAGCTGGTGACGTTGTGTCGTGCAGGCGCCTGACCTCCGGATAACTTGAGAAGTAGTCAATAAGAATAATGTAGTCCCTGCCGAGTACATGAAAGAGGTCCACGCCCACCTTCGCCCAGGGGGACGTGACCAATTCATGGGGCTGAAGGGTCTCAGGGGGTTGCGCCGGCTGAAAGCTCTGGCAGGTGGGGCAATTGAGCACCACGTTGGCGATGTCGTCGCTGATGCCCGGCCAGTACACAGCCTCTCGGGCCCTCGGCCTTCACTTTTCAACTCCGAGATGGCCTTTGTGCAATTGTTCGAGGACAAGCCAGTGCATGCTGTGTGGGATCACGATCCGGTCCAACTTCAAGTGGACACCATCAATGACGGCCAAGTCGTCCCGGACATTGTAAAATTGTGGGCACTGCCCCTTGAGCCACCCTTCCGTCATGTAGCGCATCACACGTTGTAGAAGGGGGTCAGCCGCAGTCTCACGGCGAATGTGGGCCAGGCGTGCATCAGTGGCCGGCAGATTGGCCGATGTGAAGGCTACTTGTGCGTCGACCTGACAAACGAACCCCTCCGAGTCGGGCGGTGTGTTGACCACCCTGGACAGAGCATCTGCGATGATGAGATCCTTCCCCGGGGTGTAGACAAGTCGTATCTCCGGAACTTGAGCAGAATGCGCTTGAGGCGAGGGGTCATGTCGTTGAGGTCCTTCTGAATTATGTCGACCAGGGGGCGATGGTCGGTCTCCACAATGAACTGCGGGAAACCATATACATAGTCGTAGAACTTGTCGATTCCAGTCAACAGGCCTAGGCACTCCTTCTCAATCTGTGCATAGCGCTGTTCTGTGGGGGTCATGGCCCGTGACGCAGAGGTGACCGGAGCCCATGATGAGGTGTCTTCCCATTGCAGGAGTAATGCCCCAATGCCAGACTGGCTGGCGTCAGTTGAGATCTTTGTTTCCCGTGTGGTATCGAAAAACGCCAGTACCGGGGCAGTGGTGAGCTTGACCTTGAGCTCCTCCCATTCACTCTGGTGTGCGGGCAGCCACTGGAATTCTGTTGTCTTTTTGACCAGGTGGCGAAGAGCAGTTGTGTGCAAAGCATGGTTAGGAATGAACTTCCCCAGGAAGTTGACCATCCCGAGAAAGCGCAGCACTGCCTTCTTGTCTGACGGCTGCTGCATGGCTGCGATGGCTGCCATTTTGTCGGCATCCGGCCGCACACCCGACCGGGAGATGTGGTACCCAAAATACATTAGCTCAGTCTGGCCAAAAGAGCATTTGGCTCAGTAAAGGCGCAGGCCCTGATCCTGTATCCGTGCAAAGACACGCTGGAGACGACTGATGTGCTCCTGCGGTGTGGTGGACCAGATGATAATGTCGTCTACGTAGACGCGTACCCCTTCGATGCCCTCCATCATCTGTTCCATGATGCGATGGAACACTTCGGAGGCCGAAATGATGCCGACTGGCATCCGATTGTAGGAGTGTTGAAAGTGCACAGCTTCCTGCTGGACTGATCCAATTGAATCTGCCAAAAGCCCTTTGAGGCATCAAGCTTGGTGAATATTTTTGCCCAAGCCATCTCGCTCGTGATTTCTTCTCCTTTGGGTATGGGGTCGTGTTCCCTCATAATGTTGTGATTCAAATCTTTTGGGTCGATACAGATCCGGAGCTCGCCGGAAGGCTTCTTGACGCACACCATGAAGCTGACCGATGGCGTTGGCTCCGTGACCCAGGAAAGCACTCCTTGGTCCTGCAGGTCCTGCAGCTGCTGCTTGAGGCGGTCCTTGAGTGGTGCTGGGACCCTACGAGGTTCATGAATGACCAGGGTGGCGTCCAGTTTGAGCCGTATTTTGTATGTGTAGGGCAGTGTGCCCATGCCCTCGAAAACCTCCTGGTTGTGCGTGAGGAGTGAGTGGAGCTGCGCCCTAAAGTCTGCATCTGGGAAATTGGACGTGCCTTCTGGAGACAGAGTGTGTACCCGCCGAACGAGGTGGAGGATCTTGCACGCCTGTGCGCCTAACAGAGAGTCCTTCGAGGGTCCTACGATTTCAAATGATAATGTGGCGTTGTGTGTAACTTCGACCTGGCAGGACCCCATGGCCGGGATGACGTTTCCATTGTAGTCAACCAGCTGACAGTGGGATGGCAGAATAAGTGTCCAGGCGAAATGTGATCTGGGATCGGTTGACCGTTAGGGTGGCACACCACTCATCGCCCGGATCAATGCTGTGCCTGGCAGCGGCTGGTGGTTCCGACTTGGGGACATCCGGTTCTTGTGGATTACCGCAACGCGGAAGGGCTCCGTGTCTTCGGTATCGCTGGTCTGCATACTATCTGGATATGACTCAGTGAAGGTGGGCTGAATCGCCCGCACGTCCCTGCGAGGCTGGCGGAATTGTTGGGAGTTGGCAAGTTGAGCTGCTTGACAGCAGGCAGCATAGTGCCCCATCCTGCCACATCGTAGGCATGGTCGCGCTTTGGCCGGACATTGCTGCTTTAAGTGGGCGGAGCCACAGTTGCCGCACGTTGTGACGTCATGGCGTTCGTTGTGTTCGTTGCGCCACCGGGCATGCGTGGTGCGGTCCTGCGTAGAGTGCGCCTGCGCATCACGTTCCTCTGCGTCAACGTCCCCTCTTTTGGCGTGTACAAGCGCGGGAGAACTCTGAAAGCGCATGGAATGACCACCCTCGTCCGGGCCGCGGGCCGGGAGGTACTCGATCGACTGGACCCGCTCCGCCTCATGGTGCCCGTGCCATGCCATTTTGGCCGCCTGGATTTGGGAGTACCGGCTGGTCGCGTTCTCATGGAGGACGCAGGTCTCGATGGCAGTCGCAAGGGTGAGTCGCTTTATTTTAAGGAGCTGCTGGCGTAGGGTGTCCGAGATGACCCCAAAAACTATCTGATCCCGTAACATGGAGTCGGAGGTGGCCCCTTTGCCGCAGGACTGCGCGAGGATTCGGAGGTGTGTTAAATAAGATTGGAAAGGCTCATCCTTACCCTGCAGGCGCTGCTGAAATAGGTACCTCCCGAAGCTCTCATTGACTTCCACGCTGAAGTGTTCCTCGAACTTCAGAAGCACTGTCTTATATTTTGTTTTGTCCTCGCCTTCCGCGAATGCCAGGGAGTTATAGATGTGAATGGCCTGTTGCCCCGCCGTGGAGAGGAGGAGGGCAATCTTCCTGGTGTCCTGGTGAAGTCTGTGGCTTTGAGGAAGAGTTGGAAGCGCTGTTTATACAGCTTCCAGTTTACGCCGAGATTGCCAGGAATTGGGAGCGACTGCGGCGGGCTGATGTTTTCCATGGAGCAGGATGGCAAGGGTGCAGATTGGTCCCACAGTCGCTGGTTAGTGTCCACTACTGGTATCATGTCGTGTTGGGTGTTCTGATGCACAAATGATTCAACACAGCTGTAGATGGTACAACTCAGTTTTATTGTCTAATTAACGGTAATAACTAACTACTGGCTTGGGTACGTACTTCACCAGCTAACCTGTGGACCCAGCCCTATCACTATGTTAATGAGGCACTCAGCACATGGTCTGTGTCTGAGTGGCGCGCTGTGAGCTCTGTGCTCTGAGCTATCTCCTGGTAGAATGAGTGGGAACTGTGGTGTTCCTTGTTTTATAGTGCGTGTGCTCTCACTGGTGATTGGCTGCGATGTTATGTGTGTGCTGGTTGGTCCAACTTCCTGTCCATCAATGTGTGTGTGTGATTGCACCATGATATGCTGATGTGGATATCATGACAATTCCCATTTCTGAAGCCTGTTTCTTTACTTATGTAGTTCCATAAATAGTTCATTCAGTTCCTTGCTGCATCCCCTACCCCCCACCACCCCCAAAAAGCTTTTGCCGTTCTTGGTATCTGCCTTGTTTACCGAGTGCTTCACCAGCGAAGATTAAGTTGAGAATGCTCCAAAGTGCCTCAGCTGATATTAAAATGTTTTAATTTCTAATCAATGTAAATCTTTCCACTTGGCCCCAACCAAAATGGTACCCTGACGGTTAGACAAAGGAATGTTAGTTATGAGTATAGATAAGATGTGACATACAGAAGAAAAATCAATTACTTTTCTCAACACCAACTTGCAGAATTCCATAAGTTGAGAACGTGGAAGGAATAGGGAGCTTTTGATCAATCGTTGCCTAATCACAAGAACCTGCCAAAACCTGACAAGAGTGTGTTTCGAAGGCAGTGAAAAGTAACACATGCTACAACAGCTCCATTTTAAATATAATCCTTTGAATAATTCAAGGCTATTCAGCAATCGGAATAGGGATTCCATAGCTGGGGGAAAAAGCACATTTCAAAATAGCAAATTAGAAGAAAAAGAAGGAATTGTGTAGTTCAGTGTGCTGGAATCTCTGGGACCTTGGTTTGATCCCAAACCCAGAAGATGAGATTAAAGTCTCTTCTCGCTATTGGTTCTGACAGACCTGAGTAAAATGAGCTTCAAGCTGTCTCAGCCAAGCTCCCAGCAGTTTCAAGTGCATGCTGCAAAAGTACTGTAATTCAACATAAATTGATACTAAATTGGCAATCTCTTTCAAAGAAATAATGATGGTGGCTGATGTGAGAAACAAAACAGCCACGTGGGCACAATAGGGTGTTGTTGCACCTGAGTTTGGGGTTAATGTGCCTTTTTGGGGTGTCAGAGAATTGAAGGCTTTTGGTTTGAATCTAAACAATGCTACACCCAGTTTGTGGACGATTGATGCTGACACTTGGTTTAGCGACTAGTCAGCTCTGTTACTGACTGATGGATTATTTGATTGTGGAGATTCTAAGGGCCATTTTGAGCAGTAACTTGATCAAAGGCTGCAGCTCACGGTGCTTCAGTAGCAACGGCATTACACAGAACCACACGGGAAGAATGCTGCATTGAATTAAAGGAAGACTACACACTCAAGGTCATTTTACAAACTCAATTCACTGACATAGAGCACAGGTACCGTCAACAGTGTGGTGTTGGGCGTTCTGACACACAGATGAGCCAACACAGTTGTATTTGGTACAACGCTGTTTTATTCAAACTTACTATCTACAGTTTTGTCTTGATACTCTGCACGTGGGGACTCCCTGTCTGTGATGTTAAAACAGGTCTTGTCATTGTCCTTGTCCCCAGATCTACTGCCCACCAGGTGTCGTGTTTGTCCTTTTATACTGTCCCTGTCCTTGTCTGTCATTGGTTGTGGTGTTGTGTGTTCTGATTTGTCTGTTGGTGTGTCTATCATGATGTGTGTGTTTGAATATCATGACAAACAGTTTAATTCATTCCCCCATGTTAGCTGATTTACACGGAAGAGGCCCAGAATTGCGATGGCCGTGCAGAAACTATAGCTGAGTGTGATTTTGACTGGCATTGTGCTTCTATGTCAGGTGATTTATGTGTGCATCGATAGGCGAGCAGACTACCTCCATAGACCACCTCAGAGGAGACGAAGAAAGGTGGCTCTATTTATGTTCTCATATACCCGCTCCTGCATTGTCAGCAAGTCTCTCCCTCAGGTCTCAGAACAAAATCCCCTTAAAGAGACAAAGGTTTATTGAGGATCACCTAAGTTTAATGATTATCAAATAAAATGGGCACAGCATAGCTGTAAAGAAACATGCCTGATTTTCCTTCCACTTAAATTAAATTTGCTCTTTTTGGGCGAAATTCTCCCCAAACGGCGCGATGTCCGCCGACTGGCGCCCAAAACGGCGCCAATCAGACGGGAATCGCGCCGCCCCAAAGGTGCGGAATGCTCCGCATCTTTGGGGGCCGAGCCCCAAGATTGAGGGGCTAGGCCGACGCCGGAGGGATTTCAGCCCCGCCAGCTGACGGAAACGGCTTTTGTTGCCCCGCCAGCTGGCGCGGAAATGACATATCGAGGCGGCGCATGCGCGGGAGCGTAAGCGGCCGCTGACAGTTTCCCGTGCATGCACAGTGGAGGGAGTCTCTTCCGCCTCCGCCATGGTGGAGACCGTGGCGGAGGCGGAAGGGAAAGAGTGCCCCCACGGCACAGGCCCGCCCGTGGATCGGTGGGCCCCGATCGCGGGCCAGGCCACTGTGGGGGCACCCCCCCGGGGTCAGATCGCCCCGCGCCCCCCCCCCCAGGACCCCGGAGCCCGCCCACGCCGCCTTGTCCCGCCGTTCAAAAGGTGGTTTAATCCACGCCGGCGGGACAGGCAATTTATCGGCAGGACTTCGGCCTATGCGGGCCGGAGAATCCAGCGGGGGGGCCCGCCAACCGGCGCGGCCTGATTCCCGCCCCCGCCGAATATCCGGTACCGGAGAGTTCGGCAACCGGCGGGGGCGGGATTCACGGCAGCCCCCGGCGATTCTCCAACCCGGCGGGGGATCGGAGAATGACGCCCCATGTCACACAGTTGTTTTACTGGGCGCAGTTATAATTAAAGCAGTGTCTATTATTACTGTCATGTATCAGAGTAGCACCACTGGCTGGTGCAACGTCAAGTGTTACGCAATGACATCATCGGAGAGTTTTGTGGTCTTTTGTGGAGCTCACCATTGTACGCTGTTTGAGCAGAATCTTAAACCCCTTGCACTATGTTGTACTAACTCGACATGTGCCACCTCTGATTCATTCTCTTTGTGACTACAACAAAGAATATAACAATTACCATGTTTTTATTATATTTATCCTGATGATATTCCAAGGTGACCTGAGGCCTGAGGACCTGAGTTGCCAGTGGTATTTGGCAACACTGAGTGATACTGGGCTTCTTGTGACAAACATGCCTCTCCACCTTAAGGTTTATGATTCCTGTGAAGAAAAGAGGCTGGCATAGAATCCCTACAATGCATAAGGAGGTCATTCGGCCCATTGAGTCTGCACCAACCTGCCAAAAACACCCAATGTAGGCCCCACCCCCACCCTGTTCCTGTGGCTCCACCTAACCTGCACATTTTTGGACTGTGGGAGAAAACCTGAACATCCGGAGGAAATTCACGCAGACGCGGGGAGAATGTGCGAACTCCTATGTGCATCATGAAGAAGGATTCTATCCATGCCACTTGTGCTCGCTCCTGGACTTGAGTTCCCATTGATCAGTGGGAGCACAGACCTGATGTTACCCTGCAAGGGCTGAGAGGTGGCATTCCAAGTCTCGCAGAATTCGTTTCCAAACACCTTCCCAAATTATCCTCAAGGACCTGAAGACCAGTTGTTAAACCATACATTTCAGATACAAGGACCTGTTTGGACGCCCATGGGAGATAGATGTAGATGTTTATAATGCATCCACTCACTTCAGATAGCATTGCATTATGCCTTCTCCAACACATATATTAGTGCCAAGGATGATATTTACGAAGAGGTAACATCAGAAGCATACATGATGTTGGTGTAATACTGATGTCAGAACACATGACTGAGAAGTAATATTCTAAATGCAGTGAAACTCCAACCTTGTGTAGAGGCCCAAATGTGTAAATACTTAATGTGATGAATGGCGGAACGGGTCCAAGTGATTGAGCACCTCCAGGGCCTCAGCCTGGATGAGGGTGGCAATTTCGCCCGCTTGTGCGCACCAAACGAAGGGACGGCGACGTTGAGGAACGTAATGTGCAGGCGCACACCACGCACGACCGCACCGTGCATGCGCGGTGGCGCAGCGAACGTGCTGACGTCCGATGTGCGGCAACTGTGGCTCCACGCATTTAAAGCGGCAATGCCCCACAAAATCTCGACAATGCCTACGATGTGAAAGACTTGGCCACTATGCTGCCTGCTGTCGAGCAGCTCAGCCTTCCAATTCATATCGCTTCAGCCAGCCTCGCAGGAATGTTCGGGCAATTCAACCCACAGTCACAGAGTCCGATGCGGACCTCCCACACAACAGTGACACCGAGGACCCAAAGGTGCCTTTTCGAGTCGGTGTCGTAACGAGAAACAGGCTGTCCCCGAAGCAAAGACACCAGCCGCTGTCGGTATACAGCATCGATCCAGACGATGAGTGGTGTGCCATCCTGACGGTCAACCGGTTGCAAATACGATTCCGCCTGGACACTGGTGCCTCCGCCAATCTCATTGCGCGGTCTGACTTCCAAAGCCTTTGTGTCAAACCAGCCATCCTTCCATCAGCCTGCCACCTATTGGATTATAATGGCAATGTCATTCCTGCTAGCAGCTCGTGCCAACTTGAAGTGTCGCACAGGTCACGCAAAGCCATCCTTCCTTTCGAGATCGTGGGCTCCTCGAAAGACTCCCTGCTTGGCGCACAAGCATGCAAGCTTTTGAACCTCATTCAGAGAGTGCACTCTCTCTCTCCTGATGACCTTCCAGGACGCTGACTTCAGGGCGCAACTCGACGCCATCATCAACCAGCACCGCGACGTCTTCGAAGGCATGGGCATGCTCCCATATACTTACAAGATCCTACTCAAACAGAACGCCACGCCTGTGGTGCATGCACCTCGCAGGGTCCCAGCTTAACGACCGCCACAAGCAGCAGCTGCAGGACGTCCAGGACCAAGGAGTGATCTTCAGAGTTACGGACCCAACCAACTGGGTCAGTTCCATTGTGTGTGTAAAAAGCCTTCCGGCGAGCTGAGAATTTGCATTGATACCAAGGATCTGAATCGCAATATCATGAGGGAGCATTATCCAATTCCCAAGCGCGAAGAGATCACATGCGAGATGGCTTGCGCCATGCTCTTCACCAAACTCGACGCCTCGAAAGGATTCTGGCAAATCAAGCTCGACAAATCCAGCAGGAAACTGTGCACATTTAATACCCGCTTTGGCAGATATTGTTACAACAGGATGCCGTTTGGGATCATATCTGCTTCAGAAGTGTTCCACAGGATCATGGAACAAATGATGGAAGGCATTGAAGGTGTTCGCGTCTATGTCGACGACATAATCATTTGGTCCACCACCCCGCAGGAGCATGTCAGCCGCCTCCAGCGTGTGTTCAAACGCATACGTGAGCAGGGCCTATGCCTCAACAGAGCCAAATGCTCTTTTGGTCAGACGGAACTCAAGTTCCTCGGGGACCACATCTCCCAGTTGGGTGTGCGGCCGGATGCGGTCAAGGTGGCTGCTGTCACAGCCATGAAAACGCCAGAGGACAAGAAGGCGGTCCTCCGATTTCTGGGCATGGTCAACTTTTTAGGGAAGTTCATCCCCAACCTCGCCTCTCATATTACGGCTCTCAGGAACCTAGTCAGGAAGACAACAGACTTCCAATGGCTTCCTGCCCACGAGCGCGAGTGGAGAGAACTCAAAACCAAACTCACGACGGCCCCGGTCTTAGCTTTCTTTGATGCAGCAAAAGAGACCAAAATTTCGACGGATTCCAGCCAATCCGGCATTGGGGCAGTGCTCCTGCAACGCGATGTGCCTCATCATGGGCCCATATGCGTCACGCGCCATGACCCTCACGGAACAGCGCTACGCGCAGATAGAAAAGGAGTGCCTGGGCCTTCTGACCGGTGTCGTCAAGTTTCACGATTATGTGTACGGCCTTCCTCAATTCACCGTCGCGACAGACCATCGCCCGCTGGTCAATATAATACAGAAAGATTTGAATGATATGAGGCCTCGCCTCCAGCATATTCTTCTCAAGCTCCGGCGATACGGCTTCCAGCTGGCATACACCCCAGGCAAAGACCTCATCATTGCCGACGCTCTCTCCAGGGCTGTCAACACTCCATGTGACTCAGCGGGATTCCTCTGCCAGGTTGACGCCCATGTGGCCTTCGTGGCCTCCAACCTACCTGTCACGGATGAACGCCTCATCCAAATTCGCCGCGAGATGGCGGCTGACCCTTTGCTACAACATGTCATGCGCCACCTAACAGACGGGTGGCTCAAGGGCCAATGCCCGGAGTTCTATAACGTCAGAGATGATCTGGCGGTACTAGATGGTGTTCTCCTGAAACTGGACCGCATTGAAACTCCCGCATAGCATGCGCCAGCTCAGCTTGGAACAGCTACATGAGGGCTATCTTGGTGTGGAAAAGTGCCGCCGACGGGCCCGAGAAGCAGTGTACTGGCCCGGCATCAATGACGACATAGCCAACACAATGCTCAACTGCCCCTCTTGTCAGCGCTTCCAGCCGGTCCAACCACGTGAGACCCTACAGCCCCATGAGTTGGTCGTGTCCCCTTGGACCTAAATGAAATACTTGTTGAAATATGGTTATAATTCTTTGCATGGCAAGAGTTGATCAGTTAAATTTGAAGGTAAGGCATCTTTCACAGCAGCAAGCAACA